>NW_026562439.1:869051-1288448 GCF_027474105.1 Poeciliopsis prolifica
GCAGCCTGCAGCCTGACGCCGGCCGCAGCCTGCAGCCTGACGCCGGCTGCAGCCTGACGCGCCGGCCGCAGCCTGCAGCCTGACGCCGGCCGCAGCCTGCAGCCTGACGCCGGCCGCAGCCTGCAGCCTGACGCCGGCTGCAGCCTGACGCGCCGGCCGCAGCCTGCAGCCTGACGCCGGCCGCAGCCTGCAGCCTGACGCCGGCCGCATCGGCCAGCTGCTTCCTGCAGACTTCACTAACATGTGCAATACAGGCTGTGCTCCCTCGATGAACAAAGAGTTCGTTTTGTCCTGATGTTGTTTAGAGCAGCTTGATGTGCAGCTCCCATGGAAACGGGGCTGCGAGTTCATGATGTACACTAGATATGAAGTAATAATCCCTTGTTATATAAGGTTTTCTACACATATAATGCAGCAACGTTGTGGTGCTAAAAACAAAGAAATATTTGAACGGCAAATTTCTAGTTGCAATGGATTATAAAACATGGGAAAGTCCAGCACTTAAACTTTGATGCTTGATAATCAGAGGAATAAATTCTATCTAACTTATAAACACTTGAAAGGAGAGATTTAGCAATATAACATCTTGTCCATCAGTTCGCTGAGTGTCTCGTTTTAAACAAGGAAGCTTGTAATCTTCACACACAAAACTGTCTACAACACAGACCTTAAACCTTCAATTAACCACCTTCTGGAGCTTTTAAATATATTTTTTCTGCTTAAATCCAAATTTCTAACTTGAAATGACTTGGAGCTCATTACCATCAAAATTCAAAAGATAAAAAAATAAGATAAAACTAACTTACAAAGTAACTTTTCAGCAAAAAAAAAAGGAGCCTTTTTAAGTCAATAATTTCTTAATATTGATGAAAAAGTAACAGTTCAACTTGCAGATTATTTTACCGATATAAACATTTTTCCCATATTTGAGTGAAATAATCAAATAGCACTTCTTCATCAGTATTACAGAACTATTGATTTAAAACAAGCTCTTATATATTTCTGAAACGCTGCTTGTAAAGTAGTTTTATTTCTTCCAAGTGAATTTAGACATTTGCACTAGAAACTTCATAAGTAAGAGTTTTTGTTTTTGCAGAGTGTCGATACTATTTGATGGTATGAAAGCCAAGATTTCTACAATAAATTGGGATGCATTAATTAAAATATACCAGCAAAAAAAAAATCCTTATTGTTTTGGGGGTTTTTGCATTAAGGTCTGTTTGAGTTTTTTTTTTCTTTCTAAGAAATATTACAAATATATTTTTCAAAAACAGCATAAAAATGAATAAAATATGCTGTAGGTTTGTTGGCCAAAAATAAAAGTTAAAAATCCGACCAAAAACGAATAATTCCCATTTTCTGTGCACATTGTTTAATGATCCATTTAAGGACTTAAAAATAGTGGGAATTTCTGGTTTTACTCCGTTCATCAAAGAGTAAAATGACCAGTTTTCTTTCCATGTTGTTCTCGTCTTCATTTTGAGCCAGAGGGAAATTGTCTGGTTTTGATGACCATCTGTTTGGTTGTTGGCTCCAGTTTAACCAGTTTGAGTTAAAAAGACTCCCATTGTTTAAAAGTTTTAACTTTTAAACAGCTTTGTAGATTCACTCTTCCTTAAATATTTGCAGAACATTAAGATTTTGCTTGTTTTGCTGTTAAAATCTGTAAGTTTAGATTAGTTTTAAAGGGTCCAAGCTTCTAATTTTAAGGATTTTGTCAACAAATTCACCTGATCTGTCCACAAACAATTGCAAAAATTCACATTTTAATGACATTAGTGTCACCAAAGCACCACTGAAAACATCACTTCGCACAATCCTGGGGATTATAGTTGGAAACAATTAAAAGTTGCTGCACATTTCTACAAAGATGTGTTTAGGGTGCAGGAATGTATAGTTTGTGTGTTTTGTAAATAGTTATATTTATGTACCTCTGTAAGATTGATGATATATAGTAAATAAATCTGTCATATTTATGTTGGATCCCACATATCTGAAAGTTTCACTTGTGCAGGTTTTATCTCGGAACAAAACGGCTGTTCAGCTGGGAGAAAAGCTGCATGATGAAACCTGCCTCACTAATTAATCAGTCAGTAGAAGAAGACGTGAACTAAAACAGTTGCATCGTTTGGTGAAATCTTTTCTTCTTAATGTGCGCAGGACGTCTGTAAATACTACCTTTACATGATGAGGCTGATTTGTTGTTCAATGTGTGATTCATTATATTTCCAGTAACCTCCACCCACTGCCTTGAGTTTTCTCCTGCAGTAAGTTCAGAGTTTTACTGTCTGGCATTAAACCCAGAGTAGATTCCTCACCAGAACTGGGAACTAAATGTGACGCATCGACGACGCGGTTACTGCGACTGTTTTGTTTTACCTTTTTTATCATTCTTATTTTTGCTCCAAACTGCTTGTCAATCATTAATAAACTAAAAATTAAAATTTATTCTGTTTTTTTCTGGTTGATTGAGGCGTTCCATGAACTGTTGCCTAGCAACCCCAGCAGAGTTCCACCCATTACCTAGCAACAAAAGTGGAGCTCCAGCACATTTGGTCAGCCAGTTTTACAGAGGAGACAAAATCTACCGCTTTCTTGATCAATAGTCTGTTCACCTATTTATTTTATCTAGTATATGGTCTCCTTCTCACCCTTAATTAATGTGTAATTAACAGTTATTAATGAATTATAAAGTGTTCATAGATGAACGGGTAACTTTATAAACTATTAGCCTTTTTGTAATGTATCGACAAGATTTCAGCAAGAACTGGGTCTTGTTTTATGTTAATAAAACATATTAGTTCCACTGGCAGATTATTCATAAAAAGACATTTTTTCATAATTTGCCTGTGGAGCTAGTACTTTTTCATCAACATTAAGAATTAATGTCTTAAGCTCTGATATGCTGCTGAAAAGTTACTTGTAAATTAGTTTAGTCTTATTTCATGTGTGCTGAGAGATTTTCACTAGAAATGGGACCAAAATGTAAAACTTTGTGTTTCGATACTTTCCCAGAGTCATGTTGGTTTGGTTTTTTTCCCCTTGATAAATAAATTGAAAACAGCTTCTTTATATTTACTCAGGTTCCCTTTATGAATCGAAGCGGCTGGATAAGTGGAAAAAAGCAAAACGGTGACATGTTTGGTAAAAGAACGAGAAGAAAAGTTGCAGTGAATCGTTATGAAATGATGAAAAGTGAAGGTCTGAACATCCAGCTGAAGGGAGTTAAAGGGTTACTGCCCCATGCAGCGTGGTGGGGGTCGCAGTTAAACCTGTCAGCCCCTAATGAGTTGATGTTACTCAGCCTCAACTCTTCCTCTCAGTCTGCAGCCGCCATCGCTCCTCTTCATCGATCGGTGAGTCGCTGATAAAATCAATCTGTTTCCAGAGACGTCGTGATGCTGATCCTCAGGTTTCACAAACCGCTTTGGAAAAACAAATATACTTAGTCAGATGTATTGTGAGGTGATTTTATTCCAGTCAACTATGATATTAAAAGTATTAGATGTAAACTCCCAGCTTAACTGTGACAATTTGCTACAATAATATGTTTTATCAATGTATATTCATTCATCAAAACCCTTGTTCTGTTTTCTCATCTTCTGAAAATACATTTGAATTCCTTGCAGAAAAACAGAAATCCTCACAGATGGGAAAATAAAAAGAAATGAGGATGTTTTGTTTGTTAAAATAAGAACTGAAGGCTAATAATTGCTTTATATTTATGCTCATTTGAAGGAGTTTAACTAATTTCAGCTGCAATCAGAGGCCTAATAGCAGCATGTTTTTAATTATTCAATTATCAAGTTATGTTCCTATCAACAAAGGAGGTTTTGCTAATGAAAACAATGCAAATCTCTGAAAATATATTTTACATTTCAAAGTATCTCAAAGAAAAATATAAGAGAAACTTTTCTCCACGTTTTTAGATCAAATAAGCTTGGTTATCTTAAAATAAAAATATCTCGTGTTACAGGAAATGACTGGGAAGTAAGCTTTTCATTTTTATAGAAAATTTTGTATCTCATCACTTCTTTGAATTAACTGTGCTGGTCTCTAATGACATTAAATTAAATATATGCAATAAACAGTAACAGAGCTGTTGAAAAAATAAAGAAAAAAGGAAAAATGGATCCCAAATTCTAATGATAAACATACAAGTGCAAAGAAATCAAGAGAACAATAAAATGAAACTAAAAAAATGATCAAAGTAAATTGTTAAATTAAGGAAAAATAATAAAAACATAAAAATAAAGCGAAAAAAACAAAAGTGAAGCGAATAAATTAATAAATAAAAAGAGAATGTGCTCAAAACCAGGGGAATTGATACTTTCTCCAGTATAATTTAGATCAAAAATGTATTATTTGCTTCCTCGTTTGGAACATTTTAAACATTATATCTGACTAAATAAAGTCTAAAAGAACAAAAACAATGAAAATATGCACAAAAACATTGAATCTACTTGATCAATCTGATTTTCAGATATTAATGTTTTGCAGCTTCTGTGTCATTTCCTTTTTGTATTTTAGCTGGAAATAACATGAAATAACTTCCTAATATTAATAATGATGATGAATTTAAAATCTAAAGTGGCATCTTCACACACCTATTTGATAACTTTATTGATACACAGATCAATAAACCGCAAATAAACAGTTTTCTATTCACAATCTTCAGTTCGTCTGGCAGCCATTTATGATTCTGACATCAAAATCTTTGACTTATATTTCATAGATCAAAAGTCTCTTTGCGTTTTCAGGGTTCTTGGTTCTGTTCGGACTGATGGAGGGCGCCGGTCACGTCAACATTGCGATGATAGAAGAGGTCGGCACCAATGGGACGTCTCCACCAAAGATGAGTCCGGACTCTAACAGAACCAGCCAGGCTTGTGGTTCCACTGTCAGCTTCCACAGCATCCAGTATAAAGTCCAAATGAGGAGCAGCTTCTTCTGCGAAGCCAAACCGAACCCAAAAGAGGTTCTGACGGACCTCAAGTGAGTCTGTTTGTTCCATTAAATCATCATCAGAACGGTAAAGTAGGAGCTTCGCTTTGTTTTTAGTCAATAAATCCATAATAGAGTTTAAATTTGGGACATTTTAGTTTCTTTTCAGTCATGCGTTTGTTAACACATTTGGCAACATTTTATTTCAACAGTTTTAATGAAACTTTTAATGCAGCTTTGCTTTAAAAGCTTCATTATTTAGTGAATATTTATTATTATTCTCTAAATAATAACGACTGAAAAAACCCAATTCTGAAATTGGGATGATTTAATAATCATTAAATAACAATGATTATTATTTAGAGAATAATCATTACTCGGTAAACAATGACACTTTTAAAACAAACTTGGATTAAAAGTTGCATTAATGGTCAACTGTGCATTAAAAGTGTCAACTTTGCATTATTCAGTCGTTTAAAGTTGACACTTTTAATGCAGCTTTGCTTTAAAAATGAAATTTAAAAAAACCATTAACATTATCTTAATCCAACTTTTAATGCAACTATTCTTTGAAAGTTTCATTATTTATCAACTAATGCAAGATTGTCACTTTTAATGGACTTTTAATGCAACGTTGCATTAAAAGTGTCCTTATTTACTGAATGACACTTTGTGGCATAAACATCCATGAAGACTCCTTCATGTTTATGGCAGCATCATGTCAGTCTTATGCACACAGCTTCTAATAAAATGTTTCTAAATATCTAGCAATAGATTTTTGAAAAGCTCAACAGAATATTTTTTGCAAACCGTTGAGATCACAGGAGTCGTCTATCAAATTCGAGAGAAAAATTTCAGCTAATTATTTTTGACTAGACGTAGCAGCGTATTTTAATAACCCTTTCAAGTCACTGAAATTATGGAGAACTTTGTTCTTGTCAATTCTGCAGGATTTGGCTCATTGTGCTGCGGAACAATAGTGAATGGACTCTTACAGTGGTTCCTCTCAGATGGTATTAACGGCTACTGACATTTCCCATGGAAGAATGGATCATTTCATAAGTGTTTTGACCTCCACCTGCCTCTCTGTTAATTATATTATATTAAGCATGGGTTCTTGCATATAATCTCTCTAATGCAGTAAAGCGCAGACTGCCAGGGAATCGAATTAAACAGCGTCACGTGATTCACCTCCGGAGTTTGATTCAGTCTTATTTTTCTTTTTGTTTCACTGACTCTTTGAGAATTTTCTTTAAGAGCTTCAAAGGATTTGCTCTTGACTTTCTTCCCCCTCGATTGTTATTCACTAGGCTTTTTTGTTTCCACCTTTCATGAGGTATTGTTGCTTTTTTAATCTTGAGAAAATGCTTCAATGGAGATTATTTATCTGCTCGTGAATTCTCAGCAAAATGAACGAATTTACTGCTGTGAACGGCTGTTAAAATGCTTTTTATTTATGTTTCTTGTTTGTGTTTCAGTGGGATTATGAGGCCTGGCTTAAATGCTATTCTTGGACCAACTGGAAGTGGAAAATCTTCGTAAGTATTAATCGCTTATCTACATTTAAAACATTCACAGCAACTCTGGAAGATGTTCTGGTAAAAAAACTGGATTATTTTAGCTCATCAAGATGGATTAAGAAGAAAATCTCAGATTGGTTCAATCAAAATCTGACATCCAATTTGAATTACTTTTCTCCTCGCTTTCTTTTGTTAAAAATAAAATTGAAAATATTTTTGAAAAACTTGCTTTTACTTTAATTGAACTGACCTTAATTTAATGTCCAAATAAATACAAGCTATAAAATATCTGAGGTTATAAAAACGGTGAGCGATCTGATATCACTGAACTAAGGAAGCCCAAAGACTGCAACTGTGAAAAAACTATTAAAAGTCTTTCAATTTTTACACCAAATTTTTAGTAAATCTTGTGATATCAACATTGCTTTTCCTAAAGTTTTTTGGACATCCTGGCCGGGAGAAAAGATCCTTTGGGTTTATTAGGGGAAGTTCTTATCGACGGAGCGCCACAGCCTCCAAACTTCAAGTGTCTCTCTGGCTATGTGGTCCAGGTGAGTTCATCAAACACCTACTTCCTTGTAAAGTCAAAATAAACGTGGTGTTTATCGCTGTGTGGACGATGGTGCCTCGTTTCCAGGAAGATGTGGTCATGGAGACTCTCACCGTGAGGCAGAATCTGAGTTTCTCTGCAGCGCTTCGGCTTCCTGCCTCTGTGCCACAACGTGAGAAAGAAGCTCGAGTTGATCGTCTCCTGAGGGAGCTGTGTCTCACCAAAGTGGCTGACGCAAAGGTAGAAGATAAAAACCTCCTCAAATGAGTTATTAAAGCTGCAGAATGTAACTTTTAATTTTGAAAAATGAATTTTTTTACATATCTGTTGAAAGTTTCTCTTTGTTGTGATGACAAAATAAAATAATGGCCTTAATCAAAAAAGTCAGCACCTCTTTTTTTCCAAACAATGATTTAGGCAAAAAAAAAAAGAGGAAAGAATGCCATTATTTCAGGAAGGTGAAAAGATTGATCTCTTCCAGCTACTATTATTGTCTGAAGAACTGCATCGCTCCCAACCAATAGCAGCCAATCAGAGCCAGGAGGAGGAGCTTAGCGCTGTCAATCAGCGTGATGAATGCACTGTTAAATGTGCAAATGGTGGAGAAACAACTTACGGTTACTGGAAAGCCATTTTTCCACCACCATCAGTAGAACAAGCAGCATAGACATGATTGACAGCGCTAAGACCCGCCTCCTGGATCTCATTGGTTGCTTCTAGTTAGCACTGGGAGAAGTGGAAGAAGGCAGAGGAGCTTGATATTTTCAAAGATAATCTTTCTCATACTGACACTATGTCACAACAGTTTCAGCAAATATGTAAAAAATATTTTGTATAAAAGTTACAGACTGCAGCGTAAAGGGTTAATCTGCTCCAGAAGTAAAACACATCAGATTTGTTTTGTTTCTGCAGGTGGGCTCACAGCTGACCCGGGGAATCTCAGGAGGTGAGAGAAAGAGAACCAGCATTGGGATGGAGCTGATCATGGATCCTGCGGTTCTGTTTCTGGACGAACCGACCACGGGCCTCGACGCCAGCACAGCCAACTCCGTCCTGCTGCTGCTCAAAAGGTGAACAAACCCGCAGCGCGTTTCCGTCAACCACAGAACTGAGCAAACTGGAATTACAGAAACATATTCCAGTCACAAAAGTTTGACTCATTTGGCAAAAAAATACGGGTGTTAAATAAGTAGATTTATCAAGGAAATAAATGTCACATCGAAAGGCTAATAAATATATTCAGAAACACAAAAACAAATGATATTATATCTATAATTTCAGTTTGTTTTAATTAGTTTCAGTTCCAATTAGTAACCCCACATTAATTGCTGTTTTTAATAATGATGTTTTCCCAGTTTCAGTTTTAGTTATTTTGTTAGTTTGAATGAACTATAAAAACATTTGTTGTACATTGTCATTGTAACAGTAAACTTTGCAATCTGACACTTTGATATTGGGCGTCTGTCTCTTTAAGCAGGGCAGACGTCTCTGTCGGCAGCGCAGGTTGTCCCGTCAGACCATCAGTTCACGAAACCACACAAAGAAAGTTAGAGCAAAAAGCTTGTAAAATGATCCCATATCTTTGAGACCTTGAGAGGGTTAAGAAACTCTTTCTGCTTTCAGCACATCGTCTCAACAACATTCACCTAATTATGACTTTTACAAACTACAGAAGTATTTTTTTTTATCAGGATGCCAATATGTGTGTTTGCTTCTGTTTATGGGAACGGAGAGTAACATGTTTGTGTTTATATTGCAGTGTGTGTTTACTGTGTCCTCAGGATGGCCAGTCATGGTCGAACTATAATCATGTCCATCCACCAGCCGCGTTACTCCATCTACCGACTGTTTGACTCCCTGACTCTGCTGGTTGGTGGGAGAATGGTGTACCATGGACCAGCCTCCAACGCGTTGGACTACTTTACCAACATTGGTGACAACAGTTGCAATTCCATTACTAATCTTTGTCTATTTTCTGATTAATTTAAAAGGAAAACAAACAAAAAAAACAGAATTTAGCAAGGTGTCTAAAAAAACCCTAATCATCGTCCTACTAACTCCTGTCGTCTTCTTTGGCGTTTCTGCCAGTAGTAACATCTAACTGTTACTACTCGTTTTTCCATCGCTGTTTTACAAAGTACATCCACTTCAATACGCTAAAAAAAACACTTAATCTAGAGCAATTTCTTAATCTAAAAACTTGAGTCTTTTCTTATCATTTTCCATTAAGCAAATTTATTTTCATAATTTTAATTTGTGCAACTTGATGGTTATTTGAAATGCAACCAGTGATCTTGATGGAATCTCATCATATCTTTACGGATTTGTTGCTGAGTTTGATTTGTTGCTGAGTTTGATTTGTTGCTGAGTTTGATTTGTTGCTGAGTTTGATTTGTTGCTGAGTTTGATTGGGTCTATTGGGTTTGTTATAATGTTCCAGGTTATCAATGTGAACCTCACAACAACCCAGCAGATTTCTTTCTGGATGTTATAAATGGAGACTTTATGAAGCCATTTAACGACATAGCAGGTAAATTCATGTGAAATTTGTGCATTCACGTAGTTTGTATCCGTTCCTCTGTCAATACTGAACCAGAACTAATTACAGTCTTATTGTGAGTATCTGTTTAAAAAATGAAGAGCAAAAGGAAAACATCAGATTAAGGAGAAATATCTCCAGTAGACGGATTATATCTGAAAGAAATTTGATTTTGGTTTCACTTTTCTCCCAATAAAGACATTCAAAATGTAGATACATACAAAACAGAAAATGGTGTCTTCATCTGCTGTGATGCAGTCTGACTCTGACTCATGAGACGTTTTCAAAGCTTTTTACCTTGTGTGCCCATGAATAGATGTGGCTCTTGAGGAACCCGGTTCTACCAGGCAGAACATCGAGAAACGCCTCGTGGAAGAGTTCAAGAACAGCAGCTGCGCTGGCGAAACACGAGTCGAGTTGAGGCGTATTCTCCAAACCAAGGAATGCGTTTCGCAGATGAGGCCTTGCAGCGTCACCTACAACACCTCCTTCCTTCACCAACTCCACTGGGTTTTTCGGAGAACCTTCCAGAACCTCATGTTGACTCCACAAACGTCTGTGGCTCAGGTGAACCTATTGATTCACACTAATCTTCTCATTTTTGTTTTTAAAACACTTCTAAAGAAAAAGAGCGCATGATGTATTTATGTCTTTTTATATCATAATAATAAACTATGGGTTGTTGTTTGTAAAGTTAGTCAAAAAGAAAAAAACTAACAGCAATAATTTGGTTTATTCAGTCTGTCAAGAAAGAAAGAAAAATGGAAATTAATTTTTCAAAATATTCATTCATTAATAAATGTAAGTCTCAAATTGAATATTTCATCAGAAAGCATAATTCGCCAATAAAATATTTAGTTTGAAGATAAATATTTAGTTTAGCTTGCTATCTAAATCTATAGTTTGGAGCTTCATATTTAGCTTGCTCGTTTAAATTTAGTTTGAAATTGTGACATTTAGAAATGCTTGAATAATAGAATGAAAATATGACTTTGAAAAATGAGTCCCCATCTTTCTTCTCTTATAATTAACACCAAATTAATGGGGTCATTTTTATTGCTCCGGTTAGTCGTCCTGGGGCAGTGAAATGCTGTTAAAAGTCTCCTCACTTTAAGAATTACTAACTAATTGGCTCTAAGAGTCACAATAATCCCAACAGAAGTTTTCTCGGAGGCATGGCTGCTCTAATCGGCTTTGGCAACTGTTGTGATCCTGCTCCTGCCTCTCTGGGTTTGGATCTGAACTGATATCATATCAGGCTTTTGCCCCTTTGGCCCGGATCTGGGAGTCGTCACATGATGGTGCCATGACCCGTCGCTCTTCGCCGCCCTTGATTCCACATGAGGGACTGAGGAGAATGAGGTCAAAAAGCCTCAACCTCACTGACTTATCCGCTCACCCTGGGAACCTCTCGGTCCTGTCATGACCCGTAACTTGTTAGGCTTCAGCTTGTATTGCTGTGAGCTCTTTCAGGACATTTTTTTTTTCATTGTAGACTTAAATTTAAATACCAGACAAAAGTAATCTGAGTAATTACAAAACACAATTTTCAGGTTATTTAATTTATTATTGGAAAAATACTATCTAAACCAACGTTGCCCTATATAAAGTAGCTTTACCCTTCACTTCTAAAGTTATGAATGAATTGACCGTTTGGTTTTTGGCTCAAATTCACTGGCCACATCCAAGCCTGATTACTTTTAGAGCAAGAAATAACTTTAATATTCAGCTAATGTAAACAAAACACAACTTTGTAATTGCTGTGTTTCCATTAAAGCAACTTAATTAAAATCACATGAGTAAGTTTGTTGGTGCAGTAAATCGTTAAAAGAAACATATCATAATCCTCCAACTACTTCCTGTTGTCTTCTTCATGGTCTGTCCAGGAGTAGCAGGTTGATCACATGATTCCCATGATGGAAAAACAATGTTTCCATTCCACATTTTGATACGGCCAAATAATTAAAAAAACACCTCACCAAAAATATTATTGAATTTACTTTTTAAATTTTGTGCAATTATGTGGTTAATGGAAACACAGCTATAGATGCTCAGTTGGTGTCAGATTGGTTGAAATTAGTGCTTAAGCATTTACTACTTACTATGTTGGTTCATGATCCAACAATAAGAAAGACTGACTGCACAAAATAGCACTGACTGTAAAGAAAAAGACCAAAACCGCTGCTGAAAAACACAAAGATCCATTTCATATTTCCCAGAAAACATCATGACGGTCACCCAAACTTCAGCGGAAATATTCTGTGGATCCATCAGACCAAAGTGGGACTTTCTGGAAGGTCTTGGTTTCATGTGGTGTAAAACTAACACATGATGTTCTTTCAGAAGAGATAGTCATAACAACAGTCATGATCTGGGCCTTTTCTGCGTTCAGTAATTGATGGAACGATGGATTTTGGTCTCTCCGTTTTCAGGTGGGAGTCAACATTTTCCTTGCCCTCGTTGTAGGATCCATTTTCTTTGCAGTCCAAGATGATCAGAGTGGTCTTCAAAACAGGTCAGAAAATCAAATCACTTCAAGAACATCTACAGAGAATCAGGTCTAGATTTTCCCCACCATTCCTATTTAAAGAGACTCTTCACAGTCAGACTCAGACATGCAGAAAAGGGAGATCATGGAGACGATCCACTCTGGATTTAGTTACTGTTTTGCACCAAATATGTTAAATCAGTTAATAAGTATTGAAAACTGCAGTTACAATAAACACAAAACGTATAAATAATGCAATATTGGTTTAAAGTTTTCACTTATGGTTTCTGACTCTGATGTTTTATTGTCCAGGTAATTAGTTTCTAATGGTGACATCCCATTTGGTGCCCCCTTGTGGTCACAGCAAATTATTTTTTTTTACAAATTTAATTGATTTAAAAGGTTAAAACTGAAAACAACGCCACAAAATATGTAAAGAAATATTGAATTTTACATTATTTTTCTCACTTCTATTTACTACTGAATAATGACTGCATTCATTTTGTGAATAAATGCTGATTTTCTGATTTGAATAGGCAATGAGTTCTGCTGTGGAAAATTGATCTCATGTTAGATATTTGGATATGCTACCAGAAAATTTTTTCCACCAAAATCCTTTTTTTGCCTTTTTCTGGCTTGTTGTTCCCTGCAGGATGGGCGCGCTCTTTTTCATCACGACCAACCAGTGTTTCAGCACCGTGTCTGCAGCCGAGCTCTTCATCGCAGAGAGGAACCTGTTTGTGTATGTCGTCCTGCAAGAAGACAAAACGTCCTCGGCTGAAACTTTTGGACTCTTAATATCTGCCATCTTGTCACAGGCATGAGTACATCAGTGGCTACTACAGAGTGTCTGTGTACTTCCTATCTAAAATCCTGTGTGACCTCGCCATGCGAACCGTCACCTCTGTCATCTTCAGCGCCGTCGTCTACTTTCTGATTGGTAAAAATGTTCTTGATCAGCAGATCTCTGTTGTTTCTGAAGGAACACTGAGACGATGTCCTCCTGTCTCCTCAGGGCTGAAGTCCACAGTGGAAGCTTTTCTCATCTTCACATTCACAGTGACCTTGGTGGCCTACACGGCCACAGCCATGACCATGGCCATCTCAGCCAATCAGAGCGTCGTCGCTCTCGCCAACATCTTCATGACCATAACGTTTGTCTTCATGATGGTGAGAATGCTGCCAATGTTTGATGGAAACAAGACACTTTTTAAAAATTTGGGGGCTGGAACCTACAGATATTTTAGTAATTGATTATTCTGACAATTAATCAATTATTTGATTGTTTTAGAACTCGATTGATGAATTATTCTGATGATTAATCAGATTAAAAAATGAACAAATTTTTTATTTAACCACCTAAGCCATTTTATATAGTCCTAGAAATACAACAGTAGCTAAATACAATAACTAAATTTTTATAAAAAAACATTTTCTGAAATAATCTAATGATTATTTTGGTAATTGATCAATTGATTATTTTGACAATTAGTCGAATAAAAAGTGACACATTCTACATATTTTTCAATACAATACTTAAGACTTTTTCTACATAATCTGCATGTACCAAGTTGAATCCAGATTGGACCGATCCTATTTTACAGAACTCTGCCAGGATTTGGGTGACTTATTGAGAAAAGGAGGATATTTCAGAGCAGCTACAGCCTGTCTGCTGTGGAAAAGCGTCCTGAAAGTCTCTGCATGTTGATCTGTTTGCAGATTTTCTCCGGTCTGCTGGTGAACCTTCCCAGCATCGTGGACTGGCTGGCCTGGCTGAAGTACTTCAGCATTCCTCGATACGGCTTCGCAGTAAGTGTGAACAGAGGAAAACCAACAGGAACTCATTTGAAACATTTTTATGTTTGACACGTTTACTAACTAGAAGAAGTAACACCACACTGTGAAGTACACATGCTATATAATCATGTTAATACATCGCTGTATATAGAAACTGTCAATCATTTATATATTTTGCTATGTATTTAAATATATTTCATGAATATATATCGTATAATATAATGTGTAAACACATATATGATCTATGCTTGTCTAAGAAAGAAGGAAGAAGACGACAGGAAGTAGTAAATGATAGTTTCTGCTTTTTTTATTTTCAACCAGAGCTCTCACACCGTCACAGTTCATAAAAAGTTGTACATCATTCTAACGTGTTGAATCCTCAGCTCTTCTGTAAAACCACCATCAACAATTTCCCCCAAACGTCGCAAACACAGACGCTCCCAAGTAAGCAGGGCTTGTCAATTAAGACGCTGTCCTCTGATTGGCTGATAGATGAGCTCATTTAACTGTTTACATTGCCACGATTTTCAAGGACTTATCGTGTGAAAAAACTTATTTTCATTTCATTTCTTATATAATGCAAACACCACAGTTGCAAAATTGTGTTTTCATCTTTAGCGGAATATTGTCTAAGATTTGCTCACATTTGTAATGAAAACTCGGCTGGTTTCCGTTCCAAGGAGTCTCACAGTTAGCATCCCTCAGTTCATGTCTAACAGAGGGAACCAAAATCTCAACAGAAAAAAAAATTAAAAATCAGGAAGGAGGCAATGCCCTTTTCACACTTCTGTATGTTATGTAAGTGTGTTTGAGTTACTTTTTTTCTTGAGTTTTCTGTTTTTCTTGATATCAATATCATCCACATTCAGGCCTTGAAGATCAACGAGTTTGTGGGTTTGAATTTCTGCGAGGAGCCGCAGATCCAGAACGCCAACATGTCTGGATCGGCGGGCTACAGTGTGAGCGCAGCGGGCCAGATGTGAGTAAACCCTCCTGGATCACAAATCCTCCTCTGATCCAGTTACCAACCAGAGTCGTGTTCCTCCAGGTGTGCAGGTGAGCAGTACCTGGACTACCTGGGGATTGAGTACAGCTCCTGGGGATTGTGGGAAAACCATGTGGCGTTGACCGTTATGATGATCGTGTTCCTCTTCGTCGCCTACCTGAAACTGCGCTACATCAGGAAGTTCACCTGAACTAAACCGTAACATTTTAAGATTTATACTCTTATATGTGGCACCTGTTTCCCATAAAGAAACGATACATAAAATGCTTGGCTCTGAACAAACGTCTGCAAAGCTAGAAATTACATTTATAGAGAAAAATGTGTCAACATGGAGGAAAACTAAATCAGGAAAGTAAAAATCAGACTTTTGTTTCTTATTAAGATTTATTTGGCAAAACAGATTAAAAACAAAAAGATTGTCAATCAAGAGAGATTTTAAGGCAATAAAAATAAATGCACAGGCTTCCTGTGAACACTGTTCGCACTCCAAGTTGAAGTTTGTTTTAAGTTACAATATGTATCATAATGAAATCATAAGATGATTAACTCAAAGCTTAGTTGATGAGCAGAGTAAATATGACATGTTGTGTGACTGTGATGTGAGGCTGCAGCGTTAAAAAGCAGGTGGGTTTTTTCCATACACAGAATATGCCTGCAGTTTGACTTCATCATCTTCTCTCATCAGGATAAAGCTTTTTGATTGGACAGATTCTGTCTCTAGCAAATTAAACACCTTCAGGAGCAAATTTTCTCTGAAAAATCTCCATTTTTTTTACAATTACAGGAGTTTTCTCAGTAGTGTCTTTCCGGATCGGGGTAATTCTGAACTTGTCGGGTGTTTAGACATGAACGGGTCCGTTTGAGCCGACATCGAGGCCGTCCACCGACAGGGAGGACGGAGGACGGGCCCGCGGGCCCACCGGAGTGTGGCTGACCTGCGAACCCAAGTCGTCTGACTCCCAGCGCTCCAGCTCCTCCCTCACCAGCCGCTCCGTCTGCTCCCTGTGGACGTCCGTGTCGCGGCCCAAACGCTCGTCCTGAAAGGAAAAATCCGTTAAGAACGGCTGAAACAATAAATCAAATGAATCATGAAAAAGCATTTAGCTCTGGCTATAAGAGCATTAGCATAAGATTTGTTTGTCAAAAAGTTTGTTTATTGGGGCTATTTTTCTAAAATGAGGAGCCTGAAGTATCCAACACAATCAGATGCTTCTCACCTCCATGACTCCGTCCAGCAGCCGGCCCAGAACATCTCTCCTTTTCAGTTTAGCTCGCTCCATTCCCTCCAGCTTCACTATGACAGCGTCGATCTTCGACACGATGCTGCCGATGGAGTGCTCCATCCGGTCCACTCGCCTCACCAGGCTGGCACAAAGAAAACAGGAGGATCCGGATTCCGTTTGTGTTTTTATGAAACGGCATCAAGACTCTGACGCAATCAAATGGTTTTAGTTTTAGGAAACACGTTTGTCACCATTATCACCGTCAATACCAATCAATAAAGGAGAACCTCAGGGCTCCGCTGTTAGATAATTCCAACTTCATCAAATCATCTCCTCATATCCGCCTATGTTACATTTCTATGTTGATGACATAAATCTATTTCAACTCTAAAGACTGATTTAAAGCCTGGATGTGTGCAACTCTTCTTTAACACTCTTTGTTCTGGTTCCAAAAGAACTGAGAACCTTTTAGAAACAGGCAGGCGATTCTTCTGTCATTTGGTCGAAGGTTTGCAGCCTTGCTTTCATCTCTGGTTTGTTTTCTGATCCATCACTAAATTCACGTTTTCCCCCCCCAGAAAACCAACTCTGGATTCTCTCATGAATGCCTTCTATAGGGTTGAAACGATTAGATTTATCATGATGAATCAATTATTGAAATAACCAACTAGTTTTGTAATTGATTCATCATTAACTGGAGTATAAAGAACAACGTCACTCAGAGCAGTGTTTAAGCCAGAGGACGGACTGATCTGCATACACTTGAAACTCTTCGTATGAGACGCCGCCTGAGCTGCTGCCGCGCCGACGGGAACTGTGACCCGAGTCTTCGTCATCGTCCTCCTCCGAGTCGTCCTGCGTCCGAGGGAAGCTGCGCCCGCTGCTGGGTCGGGTCAGCGAATTTCGCTCCAGCTCCAAGTCCTCCTAGCGTATGAACAGAAACACACTGAGCGTCTGAACGACAAAAACACAAAATCTTACCAGCTACTTTTGGTCCAATTCATGCAAATGCACCTGAAATTAGACAAAACTAACTCACCAGTAACTGTTCAGGAACATATAGTAATTTTTGATTGTGGATGAAAAACTAATAGTAAGATGGGAGATTATTTCACTTATATCACAGGAAAAATGTCTTATTATAAGCTAAATAATCTCCGAATGGAGCAAGTATTTTTTCATCAATACAAGGAATTATTTACTTAAGCCGAGCTTGCTCAAAGGTTATTTGTAGTTTTTCTAATTTCAAGTGTAATAAGATATTTGCACTTGAAACTAGACCAAAACTACTAGATAAGATTTTGTGTTTTTGTTTTTCTTCATCCCAAAGGAAGGGGTCGTTCGCTTCATCACTCACTCTCTCTTTCTCCAAGTCGTCTCTCATCTGCTGGTGTTCGTGCTCCGTCAGCTCCGGGTCGCCGTCCTGATCGTATTTAGCAAAGATGGCCTGAATCTCTGCGTCTGTGTGGCCTTTTCTGAACCACACAAAAACACAGAACACATGAGTGACAAGCTGTATGCGTGCAGAACCCATCATCACTGATGTGAGGCTCTCAGTCACCCTTTTAGATCCTGACGCAGCTCATCAAAGTTCATTTTACTGCTCGCTTGTTGCAAACCACTGGAGATTTCGTCCACCGGCGTTTTCTTCAGTCTTAACTTCATCAAAGCTTTGTTGCAGCCCTGCAGGGAGGAAACAAATTGAATTACATCTTTAAATAAACACATTCATACATTTGATTAGGAATGAGTCCTACTGGCTTACTCTGCAAGCTTTTTTATAGTTTGTAACTTTCCATTAACCTCAACGGTTCCTTTTCGTCTTCAGTGTCCCACTTATTCAGTATTTCAGTCATTAGGTTTCCACTGACCATAGAATTGCACAAATTGGAATTATAAAATTAAACTTGCATTATGGAAACACGACAATTTTGAAAATACTTTTTTTTGGTGCTAATATGAGGTGGTTTTTCAGCTGTATTGAAATTACTGAATTCTGCAAAACTGCAATGGAAACATTTTTTCACATCACACAAGTGAGATCAACAAAAGGATGTTACTACTGGTGGAAATGACAAAGAAGATGACTGGAAGTAGTTGGGGGATCATGGCACAGAATATTTTTTAACAACTTATTAAATTCACTTGTGAATTTAATTGTGTTTCTTATTTAATGAAAACACCGCAATCATAAAATTATGTTTTTTCAACATTGTTTGACGTTTCAACAAAGTTGTGCACACATTTGTAGAGGAAACACAGATAATGTTCTCATTATCTATGTCACTCTGTCGTATTTTATTTATTAGTATTGTTGCAAAGGTCTTGCCATATCTGTTAATTCTTTTGAATGTATTATTTATTTCAGAAATTCTTTTACCTTTCCATACACAAGTTAAAAAACAAAACAAACAAAAACCCACAATTCTGAAAAAACAAAAGACAAAAATCATGGCGAAGCTATTTATGTGTTTTGTATTTGTGCTAGAAACAGGGACTTAAAAGAAAACGTTCCTTGAAGTAATGAGATAAATATGTATTTTCTTTTGATACCTTCTTGATGAGGTCAGTCATTTCCATCTCACACCTCTGCTGGGACATGTCTGCCTTCACCTCAGAGTAGGTGTCATTGATGATAGCCAGGAACATGTTCTGTACGGACAAAAATGTTTTGGTTTTGTCACTCTTACAGTAATAAGTCAAAGCCATGTGTAACCGTCACTTACCATTAATATAAAGAAAATAAAGAAGACAAATGTTGTAAAATAAACAGGTCCGAGAACTGGGTTTGACTGCTCAATCTCTGAGAAGTCAAAGTCTCCCAGAGTGATGCGGAACTGAGTGAATCTACCCAAAACACAAAACATCAGACCTTAATAAAACAGAAACATGTCTCAAATTAAATGTTGCTGGATTTGTGAGATAAAACCGTTTTTTTCTTACACGCTGGCTTGGAAAGTGCTGAAATCATTGACTTGCGTCCCAAACACCAAGTAGGCGAGCTGAGCATACGCCAGGAAGATGATGAAGAACATGATGGCGAACCCTGTGAGGTCTTTGGCGCAGCGGGACATGGTGGTGGACAGCTGACTCATGGTCTTATTGAAGTTGATGAACTTAAACAGCTGGTGGAGATGAAGAACGTGATGTTAGAATAAGGAAAGTCCCATCAACCTTTTTCACTTCCGATACTAATATCTGTGGTTTGGTAAATCAGCCAATACAGATCCAATACAGAAAAACAGTGTTGAATAAACCTAAAATGTTTTTTTTTAATGCAGACGTAAATGCACTGAGTTACAAATTTATTTGATAACTATGTACAGTTAAATAAACAAATAACTTAAGTTTGGTCAAACATGTAAAAATAAAACAACTTTAATTTGTTCAGACAAAAACAGCCGATCTAAAATTAATAATAAAGAAAATTCTAAAAACAATAGGTTTTTGGTCAAAAAAGTAAAATATAAACTGCAACAAAAAATTTCCAAAAGTTGCAGAAAGTGCAGTTAAGTATTCTAATTAAAATAAATCAGATGTGCAGCATAAAAATGTATTCAAAATTCCTAGTCCTGAGGATTTTGAAATGATTGAAAATGCCCAAAAATCAATGTTAGTCTGCTTTTTTTTAAATTAATTTTTGTACATTTGTAAATATGGGGACTGGCACAGATATTAATATCAGCTCGGTGTATCTCCAGTTAATTTGGACATTTTTAGAGTAAAGCTGAATTGCAGGAGGAGGATTTGCACCTTGACCCAGGAGAAAAACACAATGACAGCTGCCAGGTTGTTGAACTGGACCTGGAGGCTGGCCAGAGGCTCAAAGCTGGGGTGAGCTGTGTAGTTCTCCAACAGCCCACTCAGCAAGTTTCGGGCCATGGCTGTTCTGGTTATGTTCATAATAATGGCCACAACGCTCAACTACAATGAAAATAAAATAATAAAATTGCATTAGTATGATTTCAACTGGATTCACTGCTGGATTCATTGCTTTGATACGCACCACTACGATCAGAACGTCAAGACAGTTCCACATGCTCTTGAAGTAGTGCAGCTGGTGGATGTGGATTTCCAGCACTTCCTCCACAACGTAGTAGAGGATGAAGAGGCAGAAGGCCACCTCACACACGCCCACAAAGTAGTCCCAGCTGGACACGTATCGAATCAGACGCACGGTCTGGAAGTGCCAGGAGGTCACAGCCCCTCCGGTGGCCGGGAACTCCACCAGCAACCTGATGGACCCGGACATTCAGGTTCATTTCATGTTGGATAATTCTAGACACGGTATACAGAGAATATTCTGTATACCAAATACTATATGAGGAATATCATTGATTGGAAAAAGGATTATATTTTTGCATGTCTGACCAACAGGTCACCTGTCTGTAGCACTCAAGCTGAAAATCGGGCGATTCTGATCAGTTTTCTCTGTGTATCTTTATATCAGACTGATGACCGTTACCTGGCAATGCAGAAAAGATTTATATTTCCGTTGTAGACTGAGAAGTCAAGGAACACTGCTCTGGTGCCTCTGTCCAGCCACAGGTGGTCTTTCAGGAACTGCAGACGGTTTGCTGAGTCCTCCTTTGTCCGAGACAAGTCCTGGTAGTAGCCTCCACCTCCATACTTAGACACCTGCCCCCAGTGACTGCTGCTATTCATCTCACTCTGTGTGGTGTACACCCACCTGCCACACATCAAGAAAAAAACGTTTAGGGCAAAGTCATGCATTCAAAGGTCTAAATTTGCACAAATTTTTAAATTTAGTGCAGTATTTTGCATTAACTAACGCTGTTCCATTCTTTGGACCAAAGGAGGCGGTGTCCTCGTTGCTGGGGGTGTAAATGTTATAGCAGTCCTGAACCTCGTCCCTCAGGTCCTCGTGGACAGAGCAGGACTCGTTGCGGACCTTGACCTGCCGGAGCCGCGGTACGCCGAGGAGGAGATTCTCATAGAAGATGAAGCTCTGATTCTCTGGCAGGCTGTTGTTGTTGTACCAAACGTCCCAGTACATCCCATCAAGGAAGGGCCCCTGTGTGAACTGGAAGGGCAAAATAACCCAGTTTCTATTGCACATCGTGTCAGAAAGGGTAGTTTAGATGTAAAACTTGGTGGAAAAATCTTTACTTATTTATTAAATTATTTTAAAAAAAATAAGAATGAAATGCAAAATATAAAGATAATTAAATGAAATAAATTTAAAATAGAAATAGAAAAAAAATGATTTAATTATAACAAATAAGCAAAAATATCTAGAAACATAAAATGTGAAATAAGATCAAAACATAAAAATGGGAAATGATTTCAGTAAAAAAACATTTAAAAATTTTTTAAAACATGTTTTATGTAATTAGAAGAATAAATTAAAAATATATATAAAAAATTTAAACAAAATAAAAAATTTCAAATACAGAAAAATATGTGATTATTTAATTTAAAAATTAAATATAAAAAATCTAATTGTATTGTTAAAGAAAAATAATATATAAAATAAAAAAAACACAATTTAAAACATAATGGAAAAAAATTACTTTTCAAAAATATAGAAAAATTAAAATAAAAGAGATTAAAAAAATTAAATATCACTTTTAAAACTTTGAAAAAACAATAATTTAGTTATAAAGAGTAAAAACAAATAAAAACTTTAGAAATAAAATAAATTAAAAAGATTAATTTAGGAAAAAATATGTTTAAAATATACTGAAGAGTATGGAGAAACATTTATTTATTGCATTATTAAGAATAAAGATATAAAGAAATGAAAATAAAATAAAGGATTTAAAAAAACCTTCC
Source organism: Poeciliopsis prolifica (assembly GCF_027474105.1). Taxonomy (NCBI): domain Eukaryota; kingdom Metazoa; phylum Chordata; class Actinopteri; order Cyprinodontiformes; family Poeciliidae; genus Poeciliopsis; species Poeciliopsis prolifica. The sequence continues at coordinate 890,915 of NW_026562439.1, forward strand.
AGAAGTCCTCCATGGTGGAGACGCTCCTGAATGTAGTTTGGTCCCCAGGAGACAACGTCGTGTCCAAGAATAGCTGAGACATAACTTTGGTGTAATAGTACATGTTGGAGTTCACCATGCCATACGTCACTGCAGAGCACAATCCAGAAAAACAGCAATGATGGCACAAGTTAGCATGTCATTAACCACGTCACCTTAAAACACCTTGAATTAAAACACAGGACATTTTCTTCCAGTTTTAGGGTTTTATGTTTTTAGACAGAACAAAAACAAAAAATGAAAAACATCAGGGAAGAAAATTATGTGGCAATATAGAACAAATGTCATATCATGCAAAGGCAAATACTGAAGGAATGTAAACTTCTGATTCTGAAGATGTCAATTAATAAATCTAAAATAATTGACATTATTTTTGTTGCATTTAGTAAATACAAATAATTTTGGTAATTCTAATTCACCTAAAACAAGAGAAGCTAGGTCTGAATTAACTTCTGACAGGGAGAAAAAAAAAGGTGTTTGTGTCTCTTTATTTGCTGTATGTAAAGTTCTGGTTTCAAGCTGATTAAAATCTAGAATCTAAGCTTTGATGCAGTGCATGTGTGACAGCAGCGTTCAGAGTCGGAGGAAACTAAATGGTCCAGTTCTGCCACAAAATCATTTCCTGATCCACCCAAAACCACAGAGTGAAACTTTTTCCCTGCAGCAAAAAGGGAAAAAAGGAACTTTAGCATTAGCTTTTTATTCATATGTTATTCACCAATTATATTTTTCCCGTCTAATAACTAAGTACTTCGATATGTGCACCGTTGTTGAAATTGAATCCCCCTGAAAAACGTTGGAAACTGGATAAATTCCTGCCAAACTCATTAGAGTAACAGCTTGAAAACTGTTGGGGGTTTGCAGCTTCAGGGGCAGAGCCAGATTTTAAGAAGCCTAAGAAAGGAATCTCTGCAGCAAAGATTGAAATTTCAAAGATTTTGTTTTCTTACAAACGCAAACAGTGATGAGGAAGCCAATATATGTGAGCATTTCCCTCAAGACGTTTCTGAGGTAGCGTTCTCTGCTGCTGTCGCTGTCCTCCATCAGCTCAGTTCCCCACAGAACTGCAAAGGAGACGATTAAATCATACATCACCACTTTAAGAGAATAATATACAATGTGTTCAATATGTTCTACTTTCACATATTATTGGAAAGCTTCAAGTTTCCAAAAATGTGATTATTACACCACAGATTTGGCGCTTTACTCTCAACACACCTTGAGTAAATCACTATTGGCACCTTGGTAAAATAAAAATTGTGTCTATTATAGTTGACAAAGACTAACAAAAAATAACTGAAACTGAGAAAACATTTTTGTTAACTGAAATAAATAAATATGCAATTAATAGGAAAGAACTATCTCACTGAAACTATGTCATGCATTTAGAAAACTAACTAAAACATACTGAAAATATAGATGTAATATCCTTTGTTTTTGGTTATTATGTATTAGTAAATAGTAAACAAAATTTATTTATTTCTAAATGTATTTATTTCCTTGCACAAGCTGTTGGCAAAAAAAAAATTGGTAAAATTTTTTGGTACCATGGAAAAGTTGGTATCAAACACCAGATTCAGTTGGTTGTTCAACAATAACTACACATACTAACTAATAAATCCAAGCAAACACACTCTAAAATCTAATGAAAAAACTAACTGAATAAGGTGGATTAGCAATTCTTGCTAACAACTGATGCTGTCAATGAGGACATTTGACATATTGTCTCTGCTTTCTGGATATGTTGGCATGTTGTGACAGTAATTAGACTGTCATACAGTAGTCTTTAGTCAGAGGCCTCTGGATTCATTGCAGCACTGACTGCTACTGGAGATTCTTCCTACCAACAGCATCACCATCCAGATACCTGGATGAAAATAAGTTATGCCAACATTTAATTTCCCTTTGGGAAAAATAAACTATTAAATAAAAACTACTGAATTTAATTTGACATTCCAACTTAAAAGACCTGTAATATTTTTGTAATGTGCCTTGAGAGGGCAACTGTTGTGATTGAATGCTGTATAAATGAACTGATTAATGAATTGAATCTAATTTTCAACAGCTTGCGAAAATGTTACTTTTTTTTAAAGTTCATCATGACTTACTTCTTATTTTCTGCAGAATCTGCTTCAAACAGCTGCGGTGCTCATGTCTGTCCTGCTGCCGGGCGCTTGTGGTCGGGGTCGGGTAGAGTCCTCCTCGGGGGATCTGGGCGCTGCTGCCCCCGCGGTTGTAGCTGCTGCAGCTGCTGCCGCTGGAGGCCGTGGACACCGACCTTCTCCCGGGACTCGCTTGAGGCCAGTCCGCCTCCATGATCTCTTCCTCCGGCTCGAACACCGGGTTGTCGCGGCTCCACGCTTGCCTGGACGGTGGAGACGGGGTCCCTATCACCCCTCCGAGACCCAGGTCTTGGTGCTGGATGTTCTCCATCTCTATCCCCTCGCTGGAGTCCGGTCCTTGGGCCGACCTGCTGGACTGGCTCTGGGGTCTGACTCGAGACGAACTCATGGTGGTCGGTTTAGCTGCTCTGAACGGTTCCGACCATCGGAATATGGACGGTTATCCCCCAAAACGAGGATAAAAATCTAAAACTACAAGGACTGATAAATTAAGAGTATTTGGCATAGAATTAATAAATGTATCTATAAAGTATACTGACTATTAGACGAGTTTAAGTCTTTTACAGTAAAGACGTTACATCGCTGCTGGTCCAGTAACAACCGTTTGAAAACTTTCTTCGACCCAGACTCAGAGGAACAACATATTTGGTTTAAAATAGTTCCCAAAAAGTGGACAAAGTAGTTAAATGGAACCGCGAAACTGGTCCCAGTAATTAAAAAGTCTTGTTTAAGTGAAAAAGCGGAGATGTTTTTCTTGTCCGGGAACAGCCATCTTGTTCTTCTCGGACCGTTCCCCCAAATTTTCTCCTCTTTTTTTCCGCCTCCTTCGTCCTGGACTCAGGTTTCACATGAAGTCATGGCGTCGAAGAGGAGGATGGAAAAACTCTCAGCGGAAAAGCCTTTTCATATTTTATCCGTGTAAAACATCTGGAAGTAATAACTACAGTATTGTATGATTATTTATCCCGTCTATGAACGTTGAGCTGTTTTTTGTGTCTTGGGGGCCAAAATACTGTTGAAGAAGGGAATAAAAATCAAATATATTTACATTCTTAGGGATTTTATTGAATAAGCTTAAAACTGCTTTGAAATTTGACAGAAATATATCCTTAACATCTGTTTTGGGTTGGCGTTGCCCTGGTAACAGACTCATTTCAACGATGACGTCAAAGTCGTGGTCTTCAAACTTTCAATTGAAATTCAGTTGATTTCAAAAATACTTTAGAAATTAAATGTCAAACTCATTTCATTGACGTATCTTCAAAGAGTCATTGTGGGTAGAGATGCTGAGGAAAGGAAAGACCTCCAGTAGCAGTCAGTGTTGCAACAAATCTACAGAGGCCTCTGACTGAAGACTGTTTCTGTTCTAATTTGTTCTTTTAGTTGACTTTTGTTCATCTTTCTTTTTGGGCTAAATACATTACATGTTTGGACAATTGTTCCTTCTGCTTTTGGATGATGTGCATCTAATGGGTCTTTGCTATTACTTTGTTGTACTTGTTAGATAGTTGTTAGGATGTGTAACTAATGGCAGTGGGGTCTGTTTTTGCTTTTTACAACTGGGGGGCAGTTGAAAGCTCAAATAATATCTAGACTTTAACATCAAATCCCATCAGAGTTAAAAAACAGGGGTTAATACAAGAGGAGAGAGAAAAGGATGAAGTTCAAACCATCTCTTCCATCTTACTCCATTGTCTCTTTGCCTGGCTTTCTAATCATGACAGTCATGAGATCATCATGCAGCAACAGTCTTCAGCCAGAGGCCTCTTCAGATTCATTGCAACACTGACTGCTACTGGAGATCCTTCTTATCCACAGCATCACCATCCTGAACCACTCTTTGAAGATACTTGAGTGATATGAGTTACAACATTTAGATACCCTTTGGGATAATATAGACAGTTTTTATCCCCACAGCTGGGGTAGAAAATATTTTTTACAGCATTGGCAACCATTGGTACCTTGTACCATTTCACTGGTTTTCATGGCTTGAATTCAAGTAAATTCCTGTTGTTTCTGGTTTAAATAAAGTGTGAAAAAGAATGTTGACTTGATGCTAGTGATTTTTTTAAGCCAAAGATTCATCAAAAAGTTTATGAGGCTAGAAAATGATCAAGAAGCATGAATGTTGTTCTCATTAAATCCACTGGTAAAGGTTTGGCTGCAAATCTAACATTTCTAAATCCTAATCTAATCTAATGGAAGGGCTATAGTTATTGTCCGTGAATTTTGTTTTTATTGATTGCTTTTAAATTTCTGTAAACTTCATTTCTTGCTCCTTTCGTTTGTTTATTTAATAGTTTTAAAAATTCATCTGCACTGGATGTGCAGATTTCCTCAGTACTTTCTTGAAACAGGTTTTGCTGATTAGTCATCCTTCCAGGTATTTCTGTTTCTTAGTAGCTCCAGTTCTTCAGTATAACCTGATTCTTGTTTTCATGCCTGTCTGCCTGGTTTCTTTTCTCCGATAAACTAGAAGGTGGTTGCTGAGTTCTTCAGAGAAATTAATTTGGCTGCACGTTTTCTGGAGTCAACCATTATTTGCACTAAGTTGTTTACTTCCCCGTTGCTCATTCTTCTCTTAGCTCTGAGTTTGAGTTTGGTTTTCTTCACATGATTTTCAGACTTTTCTATAGCTCACCAAAACATCTTCCTTCAATTATTAGGTTAAGATTGGAACTTTGATTTGGCCATTAGAAATAATTACTTTTGATCTCAGACATTCTTTGGTTAAACTACTTATCTGTCCGTGCTCCTGCTTAAATCCAGTTTGCAGACGGACTGAATAACACGCCACAATCTTTCTCACTCCTGTTGCTGCTCACTGACTGAAAACATCTTACACTTTCCCCTTACTGACTGGAAAGCAAAGAAGTATAGTAATATGTCAAAAAGTGGCAACTAAATTTTATATTTATTTTATGTGTTGGTGAAATTCTATATAACACAATACAAATAAAACAATGTTACAGATAACTTTACTAGAACTGCAATAACTAATATATGTTTAGCAGGAGAAGGGATAATCTTTGCTTCTCAGTTTAAAAAGACTAATTATATTGCTTCATATGGTTGTTACTTTTTGTTTTCACACTGACCCATGTATGGAAGAAACATACTAGAATCAGCAGTATGATCATCTTAACTGGGGGTATTCTGTACTTTCCAGGCACATATATTGCCATTTTATAGCACAATCAATTAACTATGTTACTTTCAGTTTTTATATAAAAAAAGAAAGTTGTATGTTTAAGAAGCTTTTACTCTTTCTCCACCTTCAGCACATCATCACAACAATGTTCATCCATAATGCTGTTACTAAGATAGGATGGGATTAAACTTTACTATCCACCAAAGTGCATTTTTTCTTTCGCTCTCCAACCAAAAAATAAACCACTTTCATACACAATATCAATAATTTGTTTATAAAATAAGACACTTTGCAGGTAGATGCTGTCCTTTAGTTTGGGTAAGGATGATATTTTTGGTCTTCCAGTTCTAGTGTTAAGTGTTCTATATGAAATTAAAATGTATTGCAAACTTGCATTGTTTTGCCAATATCAATATATCACTTGAAAATGGCCTCAAAACAACAATATTATCCAATAAAACGTACTATTGTGACAGAACAAGGACTTCCTCCCAGCAGCTGTTAGATTCTATGATCATCACTTCTTTTAACAAACTGTTATTTGCAGTGTTTCAATATTTTGCTAATATTTTATTATTCTTTTGATGCACAATTATAGAAGCACATTCTGTAAATTTTTCGAATGTCCTACTCAGATGCCCATTTATTTGAATCAGAGTAAGATATTTTTAAAAACTGCAAAGTATTTGTTTCCTTCTAGGTGCTGTCAATTCATCTTGCTGTTCAGTCTGCTATTCTTATTCTCTGTTTTATGTATTTATTTATTTATTATGTAGATATTCATACTTCGACTTCTCTGTCACTTTACTGCTGGTACATCTGAACTTCCACATGGAGGGACAGTATTCTATTCTATTCTATTCTATGTGATTTTTCAGGAAAGAGAGGAACGGTTCCTGGAGAAAGTTTTTCATGGGCAGGGCGAATGGTTTAACGTCACATTTTATGCCGCCTAGTGTAAGCAGCTCATTGGTTGAATACGTGCACCGGGGTTCCCAGGTCCAGGTTCCAGGGGTAAAAAAATAAACGGAACGTATCACTTTAAAAATCTGCAATCTCTGGTTCAGTAGGGACCACACTGGCACTCAGAGAGCAGTGTGGGAAATATTGAATATTTCGCCTGGGATACGTTGTATTTCAGAGCAGTTTCCAGCCGGTTACTTGTACTTATTTATTATATTTACTTCTGTCTGCATAGATAGGTCCCTCAAAAGGTAAGTTAGCTCTGTTACAGGATGACCCGGCGAGCTAGCAGTGTTAACTAGCTTGATGTTAGCTGCATTGTCTAGTCCAAATCACAACTGCTCGATTACTAACAGCTATCGTTCGAAGTTTAAAAGTCAGTGTGTTACTGTTTACATGGAACGCATAATTATGTATTTATATGGGCATTTTGAGTAGCTTTGTCAGTCTGCCTTCCTTTGTTGTCTTCAAGCAAGATAGCGTACAACTTGTTCCATTGTGGCGTTTTGTATAAAGAGAACATATTTTATGCCTTTTTAGTGTTATTTTGCAAACGTTTGATGCTTAATGACATAAAACCCTTTCTTTGACTATAAAAAAATACCCACCGCTGGAGGAAACGCGACGACGCCACAAGTTGGCGAGCGCCAGTGTTAGCTTGCCAAGTAGCAACCTCAGAGTTGCTGTTGTTTCGACAGTGAAAAGGCCGATTTATGAGCACGAACAGTCTCCTTGTTTGCCATCTGGATGATGTAGGGTTACACCTCAGTGTTGCCACTCTTCACCCGAAATCTCTCCTCCCTGAGGACACGCATGAAAGACGTGAATCTGTCATGTCATGTCGTCTGTGAACATGCGACAAATGTGCGAGATGTACCAAATGTTGTCAGGCGAATACATGAAAGGCCTCAAGCACCAGGCCATTTATTTATGCATAAAAATGCTGTTCAGGTGTATGACGCAGCTTTAAAAGCGATGTTTTAATTCTAGTACAGATCGTTGTACCTACTTAAGAACATGAACGATTGCACAGGTCGCTTCCTCTTTTCATCTACAGCCGGTTTCCCCTCTTTGTCTTCTAGCCTGAATCTGATGGCGCAGTTCAATGATGGCTAACATGTTAGCCACTGTGAAGAATTTTTACGTGACCGTTCAGTTTTTGTTGTTTAAATTACGTTGTCGTTTATTTTTTTCCATCTTTTTATTCAGTAAGCTTCCAGTTATGGTAATGCAGGGCTGATTTATAGTCAGAATTATAATTATACCTGTCTCTCAAAAGTTGTGACCTGTAAGCCCTAAATTCAATAATCTATAAATGACATAAAGTTTAGAATCTTGCTAAATAGCTTTTACGATGTATCACAATTTAATATTTAATGGCTTTTCTTTCAAAGCCATTAGTACTGGAAAACAAGGCATGCAAACGTGTTTGAAATAACAAAATTAAACAGTTCAGTTCAATCTTAGATTTCACTACCTATTTGGTAAATTAGGTCACAGACAAAATGAGAAAAAAAAAGTGAAAGTGTTTTTGTTGGAAGAAAACACTTGATGTGATCCTTTACTGGCTGAAAAAAAAATCTATTCCTGTTATTCCAGACTGAACTGAGAACTTTTATGATGTAGATTGACTCAGATTTATTATTCTATATTGCATGTTCATTTAAACTGTAGTTCCAACTCTTATCAGACATTGTCAATTGACTTGCCATTACTATAGCTAATAAAATGTATCAGTTATAGCAATAGTGAAAAACGATGACCTTCAAAGTTGACATGTAATTTTTATTATGCTATAGCATGAAACTGTAAATGATGAATGCTTAAAAGCTATTTTGATTTGAATTGGGTCAAATGTTGTTGCCTGTATGTAGTAGTACAGGTAAAACCTGGTTTGGAAACAAAAACAGAACCGGACAAAAATCTTTTCCTTATTAGTAGGACACATCTGGAATACCTGATCTTGTGCTTCCTTTTGCTAGATGGGCAAACACACCCTTGTTGATGGTTTGCTTGATGTAGATTAATTCACCTGAAAGTTCAATTATAAACAGACCTGGATTAAAGTCAATGAGTTTTGGGTTTTTCCAGCTGCTCCGGGTTACTTCACTTTTTGGTTTCAAGTTATCATTTTTCTCACATTTTACTGCTGGTTTGTCCCCTGTATCCAACAGTGAATTAATGTTTATCTTGGTATTGGTTAAAATGGTCAGGACTGACAAGTGATTTATTTTTTTAAGATAACATGTTCTGCATAATATTATGAGCACTTAATGTTGCCATAATCATTATTGTAACATTTTTGTCCAGAGTAAATGCTTAATGAATGAAAAATTTAATATTGTGGAGCCATTTCCTGTTTGGAGAAGCTTTTTATTGGTGTCCCAGAACCACCAATAAAAACCCAGCCCCTCTGTCTAGCATGTAGCTACAACTCAAATTGTTTCTGAAACATTCAGAATCTGAATAATCAGATCCAGGTTTTTCAGACCTGAACGTCACAAAGTCTACTCTAATTAATTTTTTTTCATTGGACAGCAATTAAATTTTGTTTTTTTCTGTTTCAGCACTTAATATTGTTTACCAAAGAAATGGTGATGGAGAAGCCAAGTCCCCTGCTTGTAGGGCGGGAGTTTGTGAGGCAGTATTACACACTTTTGAACAAGGCACCCGATTTTCTGCACAGGTAATTGCATCAATGTAATGTAGGAGTTTTTGTGGACATCAACTCCATAAGTCTTGTGAATACTCTTAACTGTTTTGTCATTAGGTTTTATGGGAGGAATTCTTCATATGTACATGGAGGAATTGATCCAAGTGGGAAGCTGGCAGAGGCTGTATATGGACAAGCGGTAAGAACCACAGTCCAATGATTTTATTTTTAAAGTGCTTGATGCATTGAGATTTGGCTCTGGGAAATACGACTCTATATTTGAATAATCAACACTAAGCTAAAAAAAACTTATTTCTATTAGATGAATTGATGTGAACAGAATGTTCTCAGCATTCTCTGGCATTGAATGATGATGTTTTTAGTAGTCATTTTGTTTCAACTTTTTTTTTCTTTCTCTGTGGTTTTAGGAAATCCACAAGAAGGTCATGTCATTGCAGTTCAGTGAATGCCACACAAAAATCAGGCATGTTGACGCTCACGCCACGCTGAGTGATGGAGTCGTGGTGCAGGTCCTCGGAGAATTGTCCAACAATGGCCAACCGATGAGGAAATTCATGCAAACATTTGTGCTTGCTCCAGAGGTGAGGACAATTTACATGTTCAAGGCTGAGTTGAAAGAGTGATTGACTGTCATATATTACTTGCAGTCATTATTGATGACAAAATAACATAAAAGCCTCAAATTAGACATAAGATAAAGTCAAATATGTCCTGGCTTGTTTCCTAGTTGTACCTTATTTGAGTTATTGTGCAACAATAAAGAGCTTGATTACAATCATTAATAACATTGCAATAACAATAATTGATAAGTGTGGTTATTTGGATCATACAAATGCCCTATTCAAAAAAATCTAGACTATTAATATTTGCTGACATAGTTAAATTTCAGTTACCTTGCTGAAAGCCAAAAATTATTTAATTCAAAAGCTTTCCTTAAAAAAGGAAAGTGTTTATTATTTAAGGAAAAATGAATTTAAAAGTTCAAAATTCAGAATCACAAGAAATAGATTTTGTATGTCAGGCAATCAACCAATGTCCAAACAAACGGTTTGAAATGTCAAATAAGATGACCCTTCACTGTATATCAGTATGAGAAGTAATTACTTATTACTGCTTTTATCAATGTATTGTAACTATTGAGATTGTCAATCATTATTGTATATTGATTTAGAAAGATTTTAACATGTTAAAAATGATGATTACTTATACTGGCATGCAAATATGAATGCACTAGTTTTAGGTTTGGACATAGAAAATACAAAAAATGTTAAAACCAAGTTGATGTGTATAGTAGTTTGTTGGATGATGCTAAAGATATGAGAGTGAGTGTAAACATAAGTTCATACTTTCATTTGAACAGGTCAATACACCTCCTACTGTTCCTCTTTTGTTTGCATTTGTTTTAAATTTATTTTCCTTGTTTATAACTTGGTTTATTTATTTTTTTATTCAATCTCTGTTCAATAAAGTCGCGCTCAAGAGATTATTCCTGAGATCGCTTGCTTAACCAAACAAAACATGAACCTTTACAAAAAATACTTTCTATCACTAGGGTTCAGTGGCAAACAAGTTCTACGTCCACAACGACATCTTCTGCTATGAGGACGAAGTCTTTGGAGACTCGGAGGCTGAGCTTGATGAAGGTAAGGTTGTTTTGAATGATAATTATAAAATGGAAAATTAATTTACCTCCATACAATGTTTATAAAAGTGAATAAATAAAAACATCCGGCCATTGATTGATTGTCTTCGACCCATCTAGAATCAGAGGAGGAGGTTGAGGAGGAGCCGGAGGAGAGGCAGGCGTCCCCAGAGCCGCTTCAGGAAAGTCCCAACAGCACCACCTACTATGAAGCTCACCCTGTTGCGTAAGAAAATACCATATATCTGAGCAACTAAAGTTGCCCACTCTACCATTATGTATTCAATTAGCTACAGGAACAAGTCTTAAAGCCATTATGAGAGTCAGAATGGAAGAAGCGGAGACGATCTTCCACAGTAACATGTCTGATGACAATGTCTGTTATGAATTACTGCTAATCCACCTCATTTGCTTTTGCTGTTTTTCTTTATTGATAATATCCTTAATATTGGCATCGTTTCTGCTATTTGTGTTTTTTTATTTTATTTTTAGGTTTGGTGCTATTCAGGACAAACATTGTGAAAGCATGGCTGCTGCTCTATTTAATGACAATTTGACAGACTTTTAAGTGAACGAAACCTGAATACAACAGGATGGATCGAGAAACTTTCCACAGCTATCAGACGCAGGTCTCCAGTCAATAACGGGAACATTTTTACAACAAATCTGACTGGAATGTCTCAGTTAGGTAATGCAGCGCTGAAAGAGAGAGAGGAAATGTGCAGCATTAGCTGCTCCCTGAGAGGCCAATCATTTGCATGGAAAACTAGTTTACCAGCCTGATAAATACCAGCTCAGTTTAATTATGGCAGGTATGTCTGCAGGAACGTTTCAGAAGAAATTAAAATGTAGTAACTGGTTAATAATCATTCTACAAAAATATGTGGTAATAAATATGATTGGATATGGTTCAAATGTAGTTTTCATTTGTTTATATGAGAATAAATGGTGAAAATTTGTAATTAAACTCATTGGCCAGTTTGTAGGACACATTTCGATTAGTCAATCAGATGGCTGCAGCTTAAAACATTTAGGCAGCTAGATGTGATGAATACGACTTGTAAGGTTCAAATGATCAGAATGAGGCGAGTTAAGTGTCTTTCAATGCGGCAGTGTCGTTATTGGTGCCAGATGGGATGGGTTTTCAGAATAAAAGCACCAAGGGGCCATGTGAGATTTTTTTTTTCTGTTGCGTTTCCTTGCAATAAATGAACAAACATACCTTGATCTATTTTGTAAACAGTCACTGTGATAACAAATGCCAATTTGAAATTGCAAATATCTTTTAAGCTTTCTTAACTCTTTGAAAACAGATGTATTAGACACAGAAAATCCTTACAAAAACCTTATGAGGCGCATTATTATAAAAGAATGCCAAATCTGTCACAAGGAAATGCAAAACCTTTTGCAAGATAACTCAAGAAAAAGTCACTTTTGTCCCACAACGGACTACTTATAAAAGCACCACAAAGATGTGTATATTAAAAGCGTCTTACTGATGTCTGAGGGAAAGATTCATACCGGCTATTAAACCAATGTGGCTGCCATTGCTTTGAGTTTGAAACAGGAAGCTGAGGCCACATTTCACACAAGCTCATAAAAATTAAACAAAAACAGGTTGGAAGAATGTTGCCTGGGTGGATGAGTCTCGATTTCAGATTTCAGGAATTCGATTCTTTAATTAGGGCACTTATGGTGGCAGGATGTTGGAACAGCTCTGACTTGTTCCTTCAATTGAGGCGATTCATGTTTGGATAATTATTCCCTTTCGTTTTGGATGCCGTTTGAACAGTTGCTGTGATGCGTTAAAGGTGGCAACAAAGTGGTGTTACAACTGGGAGCAGTTGATTAGCATCTTGAAAGTTAAAGAAAATGCCTGAAACTCAAAATGATTGACCGGAGTTTAGAAGGAGCCTTCATGGATGCAGAGAGAGGAAGAGGAAGTTCAGTCCATCTCTATCTATCCATCATAACGGCAAGGCTCTTGTCCCCTACTCCAACATCTGTCTCTACCCCGCTTTCTAACCTCATGGCCAGACACAGGTTTATAGAAAAACAAAGTATTAATTTACATATTTTTTATTTTTATTGTTTTTTATGCAAATTCCTAGATTGTAGTTATGCCTGTTTTTCCATGTTGGAGATCAATAATAATTATTGAAGGGCAATTTTGCATAAAGACATTTAATAATTCATTTTATTTATTGTTTCAGTTTGGAGGTTTTCATTTTAGTTTTATTTATTGTTTTGAGTTTTGTTCTTCTATATATTTACTATCTCGTCCAGTTTCAATGTTAGGTTTTCCTTTAGAAATTATGGTTTTAGTGATCTGTGGGAGAATGGACTTGCTTTATTACGTTATCATTATATTGGTTGAAAATGGTCTCAAATTGACAATATTATGGTTTATTGCTGTAATTTCATGTTTTTGTCAAAACGTTTGATTGTTATCGACAACGTCCACAGAGGCTGTTTGAAGACACTTGGATGATATGAGTTACGATTCTCAATTTGTGATATTTCTTGGGGGGACTTGGGATTTTTAGTTTTGAAATATATTTTTTGACAATTTCCATTATTAGACCACTTTCTGAATTGTTCCCTGCAGTAATGGTGTGGAGGAGCCCATGGAGGAGCCAGCCCCAGAACCGGAACCGGAACCTGAGCAGGAGCCAAAGGTCGAGGAGGTTAAACCTGAGGTAGAAGAAAAGGTGATGGAAGAAATGGAGGAGAAGATGCCTTCACCGGCACCAGTGGAGTCTCCACCAAACGCCCAGGAGCCCGCCAAGGTTGGTTGATTTGCCTCATTCAAACTGCACAACATCAGAATTTACTGTAAATGTTATGTCTTCCTAAGCAAATATTAAGAAAAAACTATTAACTAAAAAAACTATTAACTATAAAACCATTTCAGACCTACAAATTATGATATGTAGGTCTGAAAGGATTAATCAATTATTGAAGTGGCTAACAAAGCGTTTACAGGCGTATACAGACTAACAGTAGGTCATCTGGTGGGGAAAACAAAACCCTATTATGGGCAGTAATTAAGCCAAAGTTACAAAAAATGTACACATTTTGAATTTAAAGAGGTAGTATTATGTAAGACTGATAATTTTTTTTAGCTTTACATCATGCTGTAATGCTATTCCTTCATCAAAAACATACTTGAAGTGTTTCCTTGATTCTTTCATGCATGTTAGAAAAATCCTTTAATCTCCATGGCAGCCATTCAGCTGTGCAAAACACCTGGGTGGACTTAGCTCCGCCTTTGAGGCATAGCTGCTTCTCTGAGCTGCAGATTACAAGTTAACAAGCTTCCACCTCTCAGAACAACCTCTTAACTCACTCACTCAGCTCCTTCAGACTAGCCAGCAGCAATTAGCAAACACCTGGTGGGACTATGTATCTGCTGAGCTCATTATAGGAGGTACTTCCCAGTGAAACGCTGGTTTAAAAAAACAACAAAAAACGAGGGAATGTGGAGTTTCAGAAAGAGCAGGAGGTTTTTTTAAGAGACTCAAGCTCAATTTTAAGGCTTGAAATTATGATATCAAGTTTCTTCTATGTCATATTTGATATATACAGCATTTTTATAACAACTGAAGGCAACATAGTTACTTGACTGTGCTACAAAATGGCAATATAACGGATAACAATGCCCCTTTATGGTAGAAACACCTTTGTCTATAAATATGTTTTAACCAAAACCCTTAAGGTGGAATAGCTTAACTTCACTCAGTTCAGATTCAATAAAGGAATTTTGTTGCATTTTATACAATAAAATGTTTATTATTTTATTTTGAAAAAGAAATGGAACTATTTTTTTCATCTGTTAATGTATTTCCAATCTAGTATTGAAAAGGCTTAAGTAGTTGAAAAGGATATCCTACAATAACTTGTAGGATATCCTTTTTTTCTTTTTTTGAATCCAGTTGAATGATTATGCAAAATAATCGTTACTTGCAGCTGAGAAGAAGGGCTTCTCATTAGCAAGAAAGCGTTGACGAAACAATCCTGTTTTTTTTATTAGTCTAATTCAGGAGTTAAACTACATTCCTCAAGGGACAGGATCCTTGAGTTAAATGATGACACTGCCTTACCAGCAGCTCTGCTAACGAGATGATGGTACAGCCAGATGTGCTGAAGCGCAGCGACGTCAAACAGTTGCAGGACACCGGCCCTTGGAAAAATTGAGTTTTAGACCACTTGTATAATTATAATGTAGTGACTTTATACAGACGACGTAACGGCTGAGCTAAACAGTCCAGCAGTTGAAGTTGTTATGCAGCATGGTTGGTGCAGCCTTAACGATGCGTCGTTGCATTTATTGCAGCCTTTCTCCTGGGCTTCGGTGACCAGTAAAAACCTGCCTCCTTCTGGCACAGTCACCTCCTCTGGACTCTCTCCACATGTTGTTAAAGCTCCAAGCTCACAGGTAAACATCTGGTCCAGAGTGTTGTTAAGCATTGTGAAACTGGATTTGCTATATTTTTTTTTGTTTTGTTTTTTTTGTATAAATGGGTGGAGGAGTGTGGAGCCGTGTGCATGTCAACTCAGCATTTATTATTTGATCAAAAATTATGATTATTTCCTGGATTTGGTTTTTATAGAGCTTAAGATTAAAGTAAATGGTTTAGATTGTTACTAGAGGGTGTTGAATGTTTAAACAGCTTAACCTGGTCATCTAAATTGATTAAAAAGACTACTTGCTGAAAGTAGGATCAACTGTAGATTTAGCAATTTAGTGAAGAAAAATTGTTTTCTGTTTCTTTTCATTTTGATACAGTGGCATTGAAAAGTATTTACTCCCTTGGATGTTTGTGCAACTTAATCATGATCAACACAATTTGGCGTTTTTGATCAAATTGACAAAAATGTCTTTCAGGTCAAAGAGAACTGATTTTCCACCAAATAATTCTAATTAAATATAAATATTTAGCATAAAATTAGTGATCGCATAAATATTCACCTCCTTTTAAGTGACTGACCTATTTCAACAGAGGTCCAGTCAATTGGTGAGACTCACCTCACAATGGAGATCATTTGGTGGTGTTCACGGTTTTGTTGTTTTTTTTTTTTTTTGTAAATTTGGTGAATTATATATTATGTTCATCACAAATTAAATGTCATTTAAAAAATGTTAAATTAGTCAAGTTTAGGCATTTTTATCTGCTCTGCTTGTCTTGTGTATGGAAGGGTTGAAATGACTCAAGAAAATAAACTTATTACATCTGTTTTTGGTGCTGCAAATGAATCATTTTAGTTGAGGCAATCACACAACTGTGGAGATAAAAATCAAGAAAATCTCTGTACAATTGAAATCCCCAAGCATAACTTGATCTCTATCTTGAAATTAAAGTTGGTAGATGTCATATTTATTTTAACGTCATGTTTGTTCAGCCCCGGGTTGAAGCCAAGCAGGAGACGCAGGCAACTCCTCTCCGCCCCAGAGACCAGCGGACCCGTGACAGACCGACCTTCAGCCAGCGAGGTCCCCGACCCGGTAATGACCTCTCTACCCACTTCCTTTCTCTTCCTCTTTATTTCTTCTTCTCACTATCTGCACATCTCTGTCACTATCAGACGGTGTTCCATCTTCAGAGTCACAAACGGGGAAACCACACCTAAGTTTTGTCAACAAAGGTATAGAAATATGCCGCTTGCTCTGCTTTTATCTGACTTCACACCATTTACACTGCAAAAAACAAAGTCTAAAGTGCTTTTCTCTACTTTCTAATATAATTACTGCAGAAAACTTGAAATAAGACAAACTAACTTACAAATCATTTTTAGTAAGAAATTGGAGCTTCGTTTAAGTTAATAATTCCTTAATATTAATGAAAAAGTACTATTTCCACAGGCAGATTGTTTCACTTATAACATAGGAAAAATGTCTTGTTATAAGTGAAATGATCTGCCTGTGGAATTACTACTACTTAAAATGAATACCAAGAAATTATATTTACAATCAGCTCTTATTTATTGCTGAAAAGTTTCTTGTAAGTTAGTGTATTAAAATATTTTCACTAGAATCTAGACAAAAATACTTGGTAAGACTTTGCGTTTTTTGCAGTATATAAAGAAGATTAATTTGTGACGAGGATGATTTGCTGCGTTGCAGGTGGAAGAGATGTTGAATCTGGAGACATGGACGGCAGACGGATCGTGCGGTACCCTGACAGCCATCAGCTTTTTGTCGGCAACCTCCCGCACGACATCGACGAGGCTGAGCTCAAAGAGTTCTTCATGAGTACGTTTATTTTTATCCTCATCATCCTCGGTTTCTGTAGCGCTCATCCGGCACTCCCGACTAAAACTTTTCGCTCTGTCTTGTCGTAGCATACGGCAACGTGGTGGAGCTGCGAATCAACACCAAGGGAGTTGGTGGAAAGCTGCCCAACTTTGGATTTGTGGTCTTCGACGACTCTGATCCCGTGCAGAGAATCCTGGGGGCCAAGGTAGAAGGGGCATGTATCAACATTTCATTACCCACTTTCATTTGGTGGTGGTGTGGTGACATATTTAAGTAGTTGAACCTTTCGTTTTCCCTTCATATCATTACCTGTTAGTGTTTGTGTGTGGATTATTCATTGCTTTCATACTCAATGTTGTGCTTGAATCATTTGTAAACTTTGCTGTTTCCAGATTTTATTTAATTTTTCAGTGCTCCAGCTGTTCCTAAAATCAGTGCAAGTCAAGAAAACGAGGGGTGCACTGATTCCAGATCAGATTGCCAATTACTCATCTTTAAAAAGCCCGACCTGCTAATACCGATTTTGGCATATAACTCTTTTTTGTTTGAAATGTTGCTAAACATGGCAAGAAAGATGCTGAGTTGGCAACAGTGGGATGATTATAGTCAACTGCAAATGTTGACCCAGTGGGCCGGTCTGTCAGTCAGACTCTCACTGAGGAGCCGAAGATTTTTAGACTTTTGCTGAGGTGGAGAAGATCAGCTTCACCTGTCACACTTTTAGTGCACCCTTAAAAAACGTCACAAAGCAGCAGAAGCTGTTTTATAAACCACTTTTGCCAAGCAAAATTAATGTCAGTTTGCATTGTTTTTGTCTAGTTCTCCCACTAATTCAGTCAACAGGTTTAAATTCTCAAAACTTCAGATTAAAGCCTGAAAATTGAATGTGAAGGATTGGTTCTTTAGACGAGGTTCACACAGCAGGTGTTGATGCTGTATTGTAATAATTGTTTTTTTCTCGTTAGTACTTCTAATTAAATGTAACCTGAATCGGACTTCTCTGTGAACAGCTTACAACCTCAAACATTTCTAATTTACAAAATAGAAACAAAAAAATAAAATTGTTTAAAAAAAAAGGATAGTTGAATCAAAACATAAGATTCAAGACTTTTGTCGTCCAGTTTTTGGTAGAAAAAAAGTGATAATTCATCCAAACAAAGATTATTGAATTTATCATGCAGTAAGTTGATTTATTGCGACTGGTTTAGACACAGATCTGCTTTCTTTTGGGGGGAAGTTGTGAAAAGATTGGTCTTTGTTTGTTCAGACTGCCATGAAAAAGGTGGATCTGGGTCACGTTTGCCTGCTGGGTCACGTTTGCCTGCTGGGTCACGTTTGCCTGCTGGACCCAAACCGTGTTTGGGTCCAATCTGCTTTGTATCAAATCCACATTTGGGCCTTGAAAATTTTTATCTTCTGAAATGTCATTCAGTGATGAAGCTTAAACTGCGTTTGAGACCAACTTGTGGTTCCAGTGTAGTGACTGTCCCCCTCTTTCTGCAGCCCATCATGTTTCGAGGTGAGGTGCGCCTGAACGTGGAGGAGAAGAAGACGAGGGCCGTGCGCGAGCGGGAGACCCGAGGCGGAGACGACCGTCGGGACATGCGGCGCAGCGACCGGGGCCCGGGAGGTCCACGAGGCATCGTGGGACCCGGAATGATGCGGGAACGCGACGGGAGGGGCCCGCCGCCCCGAGGCGGCATGGCCCCCAAACCCAGCATGGGTCCTGGAAGAGGCTCCGGCGGGCAGGGGGAGAATCGCTTCACCCCGCAGCGCCGCTGAGAAGAGCGCCACCTGTAGTGTGGAAGTAGTATCGTGTTCCTCATCCTCAGCCGTACTCATAAATGTATAAAGTATATAATTGGTGGTGTATTCTTTTTCTTTGTTTTTTTTTTTTTTTTGCCTTTTTTTTTTCTCCTTTTCTTGCTTTGGAATGTGACACAGTCTGTCGACCACTTTGTGAAATAGACAAAACAAGCAAACAGAAAAAAAAATTGTTCGCTGATTAGTTGTGAGCTGAGCATCCTTTTTTGGGGGTATTTCAAGAATTCAAACTTGAATTTGTCAATTTGTGAATAAAGGCAACCCAAGCAGGACTAATCTGCCACATTTCGGAGGGACTGATGAGACTTTTTTAATCTACCGCAGTGCAGCCCATCACTTTCAGAGATTATAAACCTTGACTTAAACTTGAGGTGTTGATTCATGAAATTCCTCAATTGCACATTTTATATTGTAGTTTTCTGCCCGTTATTGTCAAGGAAGAGTGAGATGCAGAATTGGTTGCAGTTTCGGAGGAAAAGCCTTTCATCTTTTCCCTTTTTCAGAGAAAAAGAGACCACTGCTACAGAATTGCATAATGCACTAAAGGTACTTGTGTCTCGTTATGTTGTCGTCCTCGTTGGACCGCGGCTGTAGAGAAGCGAAACAGCCTGGCTGCTGTGACCGATGTACTTTTCCAATGTTTGACCCAAAACTACTCTGCAGTCACTGCTGGATGGACAAGCAAATCTACAACATTATTTTTAATTTTTTTTGTCATTTGTAAATTAAGTTCAACCTGGACTTGACCTTTAACCAAACGAGTGAGTGGGGCGGTGGGGACAGAGGAGCAACAGATGGATGATGGCAGCTTGCTGTTTATATTTTGATTCCAGCTTTTTGTTTTTCTTGACTGCGAATCCGGGATGAGCGAAACCTTTCCTCCCTTCCTGTCATGAGTGCGGAGTAACCGAATAAATGTACAGCAAAAATCACGGTTTACTGTATGCTTTGCTTTTCTGTGTGTAATTTTTATTTTCTCTCGACTCGATTTTAATGAGAAAAAAAAGAAAAAAGCATGATGGTGCCTTCTAGTTCACCTTTTCAAGTCTTACTGAAGGGCAAAGCGGTTCGGGGTGAAAAGAGCTGCTCCTTTTTGAACTATTCTCTGCAGGGAGCAGACGGAAATAACACAGTATTCATAGGATTTACGTTCTTCAGGGGCAGATTTCACTCTTTCTGTACTGTTCAACTACCTAAGATGATCTGCTGTGAGCTTTGTACATTTTTCTTTGCTGTAATTTGTCTTCTTTTGGGTTTTGTAGAGACAACCGGTGCCTGCAGTTTTGTTAAATAGTTAATAAATGCATCTAAGGAACTTTTTACCCCCCTCCCAAAAACAAAAGGTACAGTAACGATGGTGACGATGAAATGTTTAATCCCTGGTTTTCCAGATCGCGGCTCGACGTGGGCTTGGTTTACTGTTGAACCTTTTTATTTTTGCACCTCATGGCAGCACTTTGGATAATTCTTGGACTCACAAGTTTCCCAACAGTTTTGTACCTGCAGCCTTCAGTCGAGTAAATAATTGTGGACATTTTTCTATTGTCAATGCATTTGTATTTTCATATGCTGAACATTCACTGTGCTCATTTGTAGTCGTTTTTTTGTTTTGTTTTTCCTGCTTACGGCCAAACTAGTCAGCGCTGCGCTCATCTGAACGGGATCAGTTTTTTGCTTTTGAATCATCCGGTAGGGAGGGAAGACTTCGGTTTCCGTCGGGGAAAGGAAGACGTGAGCGTTTAATTTCTTTATTTTATTTTTTTTTTTGTGATTATTTTGTGTTGCACTGAAATGGAAAAGTTAAATGATGTAGCATTTTTCTTTTTTGTTCTTATTCTTTGACAAATATACTTTGGTCTTCCTCATCTGGCTGGTGTTGCACTAATTCTGAGGTTCTTGGGACAATCTGAGCAACAGGACTTTCAAGAAAATTTCTCCAGCATTGAACTTTACATCTGTCATTAGACTACAACTGTCAACTGATTTGACTTTACAGCTGTCAATTTTTCAGCTGGACGTGTTTAAACTCTCACAATAAGCTTACAGATGTGGCTGCAAGCCGATTGGATCTTACATCTGTCATAGTTGCTCACAGCCGTTTCTGTAAGCTGATCAGACTTTCCAGCTTTACATCTTACAGCTGGACTATACTTATTCAACTTACTGTTGCTTACAGCCATGGCTGTGACACAGTCGCACTCACAGTCATTGCTTTAAGCTAATTGGCTTGTACATCTGCATCAGTGGCTTAAACCCATGGCTGTAAGCTAATTGGACTTTACAGTTGTCACCATAGCAGCGTGCAGTCATGGCTGTTGGCGTTACAGCAGTGGTCCATGAGGAGAGAGGGTGAAGAAGAGCCATCATGCTTTCAGATCAATACATATTACTAATGGAAAAGTTGTTAAATTTCCAGTCTGTAAGTTTTCCAGATTGCTCTTTTGTGTCCAAATCCAGTCCGAGGTAAAAGTGAATCTGTAAATTTATCCCCCCCTTCATTAAAACGAACCATTCCAGCCCTTTCCAAGTGAAAACAGAAATGCCTTGCCGGCATTAGCAGTTGTGGTGAACAGCTGGCTGCCATCATAGTTTTACTGTGTTTACCCTTTAACTTTTATTCTAGTGCAAAATGTTGCAGGTGGAGAATTCTTTCATTTTTAGTTGTTTTTAGTTTAGATTTTCTTTTATTTTCCCGCTTTTGCAATCCTGAATGTGTTGGATTTAAATACAATAAACTACTGATAACAGCTCTGCTCACATTGTTGTGTTTACAGCTAATTTAGAAGATAATTTCGAAGATTAAAGAATGAAATGAGTGAGTGACATCTGCAGGTTGTACAATGTTAAAATTTTTCTTTTTTTTTTCTCCTTCCTGTGATGCAGTAAAGCTCTGCTTTGTTTGATTCGCCTATATGAAAGATACGCTGCAATCCTAAATTTTATTCTTACTTTGCCTTTTTTCACATTAAAACCACAAACTTCAAAGCATTTTGTTGGGATTTCGTGTGATAAACAGTTTATAATTGTGAAGAAAAATGATACCTAGTTTTTTTTTATAGCAATTAAAATTAAAAAAATTTGGAAAATGTGGTGTGCATTTGTATTTTGAAGGCTTTTGCAGACTTGACAAGTTTTAATCAGCACTTCTGATAAAAAGCATCCCAAGAACATAAAAAGTACAACCAGGCTGATGTTTATCATTTGTTTTTATCAAATAAAATGAATTTTGTGGTTGTCATGTCCTGGATGCTTTTGCAAAGTGGTGTATTGTCCCATCAGTCATTCTGTGTCACATCTTAGATGCTGTGAACTTTGAGATAATGTACACAAATCAGTTAAAAAGATTAATTATTGATTCCAGTGAAATGAAATATAACTCATTTTATCCAAGACTTTTTTTAAGTTGTTGAAGAACTTGGAAGGATCTCATGCAGCTGTCTGTATTCCAGGGAGTCTGAAGAAGCCTCTGACTGAAGCTGCTCTTTGTAGAACAGTCTTATGTCTTCTGGTATCTTTTTCTGAACTTAGAACCCAAATTTCACTATCACTGGTAGAATAATTGCATTTGTTTACTGCAGGTGTTCACTTTTAAATTCTTCACTGGATCTGCATCTAAATAAAAGTTCTGATGGTGATTCAAGAATCACAGTCAGTTTTATTTGCATGAGAGTTAAAATGTAGTCTGAAATTAGTAACTACTTTCTCGGCAATTTCAGCTAACTTAGAAACAATTAGTCTGCCTTAAGAAGTTATTAGGGAAACAAAAGTTTTTCAACCAGTGTCATTAGACGCTAATGGAGAAATAATTTTGATTTGGATCATTACAAATTTGGTTACTGTTTCACTTCACAATATTTGTTAGGACTCGTAAGAAAATTAGTTCAATACCACCACTAAAGTTTTCTGAAGAGGCTTTACTCTTTGATGATCTTATAAATGAATGGGAGTTGGTTTAATAATATTTTTTTCACAGCATATAAGTCAAAAGAAACAATATTAACTCTTAAGATTGCAATACCTGTTTAAACCAATCCAGGTTGGAATAGCTTTTTAAAAATTGATGAGTATACTGGCCCTTTAAATAATCAGCTCCTTCAGCTGCTGATCGGCCACGTATCGCCACGTCTGCGCGCATGCGCGCTGGCCTCATTTGTGTTCCGGGGCTCGGTCAGTGAAAGAAATTCGACCAAAGCCCTTCATTTCTCGTTTTTATAAACACTTTCTTGTCTCTGAGGTACAAGGTTCTTCCTTTAAACACTCAGAAACGTTGGATATTTAACATTCAGGATGAATTTCTTCAGGGGAGTGATGGGAGGACAGACTGCCGGGCCGCAACCGTCAGGAGCGGAGACGGTAGGAATGCTAATCAATTAGCTGTTGCTCCGGTCTGTGGCTCATACGTTTCACCTAAAGTAAAAACACGTTGCTCAATAATGTATGCACACTAACGCACACCTGTGTTTTAATGTTAACCTCTACTTTTTTTCTTATGGCGTTCAAATTACTTATGAGAGACAGACAGTTCTGAATCAGAAAGCTAGCCATGCTAAATAGCTAAGATAGCAAATCTGTCAGTTAGCTGTTAATGGGTGAAATTTACCTGCTAACTGACTTCAAACTGTTTAAAGCTGGTCGAAGAAAATGGCCAAAAGAAGTTCCTATCACCAGTGTTTAATTTCCAAAATTCATTTGAATCACAAACTGTATGACCGTTAGTAAGAGCTTTGATCAGATCTAGAGATGGATCAGCTGGTAATTCCGCTTTGTAAATCTAAAAACACAATCAGCAGATTCTTCCCTGCAGGTCTACAGCAAAGTATTGATGCGTGTTGCTGCTATAGTCTGTTGAAAGTACTCAAACCTCCACATATGCTTCTGATTTCAAAACCAATAATTGTTTGCGCTATCTACCATAATTATCATGTAGTTATCAGATTTTATTTACAGAAGTAAATACAATTTATATTGGCAAGGGTACAAATTCTAAAAAGAATTTAGTCAAATAATAAATAGTTCTCAATACAGAGGTGGGAGCTGGCAATCTAAATCTATAACAAGATTTAACAAAAATAGTAAATATAATGAAATAAGAGTGTATTTCTTGGAGTTTTTGAAGTAATTAAACATACATAGGTTAACTTAAACTTAGCAGTTTTGTTTTCAACAAAAACTGCTGATGTTTTAAACAAAAACAACAGTTTTTCATGTCTATCATCTTAAGGTTTACAGAAAGAAAATACATACATACTTTTATCAACTGTTTCCAAAAATATAACACCAATACCCAAAAAATGTACTGTTGTAGAACAAATTAATTTATTTCTCACAAATCATTAGCTTTTTGGGTTTTTTTCTCCCTCTGACCAGATTCAGAAACTGTGTGACCGAGTCGCCTCCTCAACACTACTAGAAGACCGTAGAGATGCCGTCAGAGCGCTTAAGTCCCTCTCAAAGGTAAAAATATAAAAGAGGTGGTTTTCTTTCTGAAAGGTACGACAAAGTACTATTTCCAGAAACTGAAATTTTGACCTTTTTGCAGAAATATCGCATGGAAGTTGGCGCACAGGCCATGGATCACTTGATAAACATTCTGCACACCGACAGGTATGCAAAGGTTCTGCGATATTACCAGGCATTTCAAAATAACAGATTTTGCAGGAGGGATGGGAAGTGTTTGATCCAAGCTGTTTTTTTAAGGTTATTCACAGAAAACCATGCAGTCTCAATTTGTAGGGTAGATTTATTGTAAAGTAGAGAATGATTGTCAAATGGCCTGTACAGTGTTTTATCAAGTCCACAGGCCTCCAAAGTGCTTCATGCTACATTCAGTCATTCACACGCTGATGGTGGCAAGCTACTGGATAGTAGCTGCCCCAGCTTGGCTTCCTTCTTGCTCTTCTTTTCCCATTTTCAACCTTATGTAGTGAAAAAAACAATATCTTCTGCTGACCAAACAATGATTTTACCTTCAGGCTCTTTGTATGTTAAATGATGACCTACAGAAAGCTTGCTTCTGGAGTTTTAGTGCAGTGTGTTGCAGCAATTTTTAGATTTGCTTGTTTTCACAATTCAGAAATGAAATGCATTAAGTAAATGATGTTGCCCTTTTAAATTCAACAGATCAGACTCAGAAATCCTGGGATATGCTTTGGACACACTCTACAATGTGATCAGCAACGATGAGGAGGAAGAACAAGGTACTACTGTTTTTATCTCAGATGAGGCATAAATTACTGCAAAGTTTCACTATTCAAACAAAATCTAGTCAGAATATTGTTCCTCCTCAATGTTTGGCAGCTGCAGATTCAGTTTTATGTTTGCATGTGTAAAAGTGTTGAGTTGGACCTCATTCAGTCTGCATCCTCCACCATATATGGATCATGACTGCGTCATGTAAAGACTCGTGTCTCTCTCTTCTCTTTCATGTGTTAACCCTACAGATGAATCAGAAGGTAAAAATATTTTACTGTGCATGATGCAAACACTTTTAACCACCAACTCCTGCCAGTTCACATGCTCCTTCTGTTTTGAATGTGGAAGGAAGTTCATTGTTATTTTTGTTGTTTTTTTTCCACTTTGAGCATCCTAAAAACATTTGAATTACTCAGATATGTTTTTATGGCATGCCTTCATGAGAATCTGTCAGCTGTGGCTTAAATTAAAAGCAGTTCCTCCCTCCCATCCTTCCCTCTGTGTCACAGGAAACCATATTATTATGTTTGTTCATTACTGAAATAAAGGCAACCTTGCTGTTGATAAGTTACTAAAAACATAACCAACCAAGTTCTCTAATATCCAGGAAGGTGTTTGAGTTGCAACACCAATGCTTCGCTAACCCCACAGTGCTCTCTGCTGAATCTTTCCTCAAATTCTCAGTCTTTCTTTGTTTTTCCCAGTAAATACTGATATTTTTATGTAGTTTATCTTTTATTTATCTACTGCTCTGTCAAGTATTTACCTTTTCATATAATTTCAGTTCTAAATTTTTAAGTTATTAAAATGTGTGGATTTACAGGCGCTCCTTGATTGTCTGCTTTCTAAACATCAGCCAGTAGCATGTGAAGTAGCGTTGCACCTAATATTTTAACTTCTCAAACTACATTTTTTTCAGGTATGCCCTACTTGCCTGAAAAAAAATCCATGAATAACTTAATTACATTCCTTAGAAAAAAATCTGCCAATACTTAACTATGTGAAGTTGATAGTCCAGTGGATTGTGAATTTTGTCCCGTATCATCTTGGCTCAGCCAAACAGTTTGTTATGATAGATTAGAACTGATACAGTTGTTCATAATTGTGGAAAAAACCTATTTTATGATGCATTTCCATCATGAAACACGATACTACCACTGTATTCCTTAAAGATGGGAGCTTCCAGAAAGTGTGTTTCCTGTTGGGGTATTTAAATAAAATCTTATCTGAGAAGGTAAATTTCCTTTTTCCAGATGAAAACGCTCAGAAGCAGGCTGACGACCTTGGGACCCAGTTCACAGAGAAATTCATCCAGGACCCAGAGCACATAACCCTGCTCCTCACCCTGCTGGAGGTACTGCAGTAGCAACACGCCGGCCATGTCTGAGCTGCAGAGCTGTCTGTACTTCAGTGCCCTGATTTTATTGTTTTTTATTTTGTTTTAAAGGAGTTTGACTTCCATGTGCGCTGGCCCAGCGTAAAGATGCTTACTGCTCTCCTGAAGAACCAGGGTGTCCAGGTGCAGGGGATTATTCTTGTCAGCCCGATGGGTGAGTTTCCTTCCAACGCTTCATGTTTTCACTCCCAGGCCTTTGGGAGTCACTCTTTAGTTAACAAATTTCTCCTTATTTCAATTTTTTGGCGATTAATAGATTGGTCTGGTGATTTAACTGGGTTCAAAAATGGCACATAATATAGATTTTTTTATTTAATCACATAAGCCTTTTTATGCAGTAATAGAAGTCCATTAAAAATGCAAATTAATAATTCAATTCCTTTTTAAATAAGAAAACAAACATTTCCATACTGAAAATGGAATACCATACCATTCCTTTAGTAAATAGGAACTGCGTGAAACTAAAATTATTCCGCTTGAGGAAGTTTTGGATTAATTACGCTCTACATATGTTTTTCCACCAAACTGCTGATGTTGGGTTTATCTACTCCAGTAAATGATTGATCATAGATTGCTAAATTAATTGTTGATTATTTAAATAATTGATTAATCCTTTTAATTGTTTCAGCTTTACTTGAAAGATATGTATTCATTCATATTTGATCGAGAAATACATTTATTTCCTTTCATAGGTGTTTCCAGGTTAATGGACCTTTTGGCAGACTCAAGAGAAGTAATTCGTAATGATGTGAGTATATTTGTGTAGTTGTTCAGAAAGTAGCTGTCTGAACTGATCTGCGACAGCCGCTAAATGTTGTTTCCTCTCCGTTTTTTACAGGGCTTATTGCTGATCCAGCAGCTGACCAAAGGCAACGCAGCCATTCAGAAGATCGTGGCGTTTGAGAACGCCTTCGAACGTCTGCTGGATATCATCACAGAAGAAGGCAGCAGTGATGGAGGTGAAAAGACTACTGAACGGTTAAAATTGGTGTTTGTTCCATATAAGGACATTTTTACAGGAGAAATACATCATTGGTTCAACTACCTAAGATGGTCTGCTGTGAGTTTTGTACATTTTTCTTTGCTGTAATTTGTCTTCTTTGGGTTGATTCATGCTAATTGTACAGCTGGAAATGAGGAGCGAATGTCAAACAGGAACTTTGAATTTTCTTCAGAAAACCCAGAAACTGTTGATAAAACAACTTAAAGGAGGCTCCTCGTCATTTCCTGATCCGTTGTCGTCTCTGTGTCCAGGCATCGTGGTTGAGGATTGTTTACTGTTGCTTCTGAACCTGCTGAAGAACAACAGCTCCAACCAGAACTTCTTCAAAGAGGGATCCTACATCCAGAGGATGAAGCCGTGGTTCGAAGTCGGGGACGATAACTCCGGCTGGTCAGCACAGAAAGTCACAAACCTCCACCTCATGCTGCAGGTAGCACACAAACTGTTGCTTTTAATCTAAATTAGCAACCAGATTAGATTTATCATCATATATGGCTGTTTTTTTTTTCTTTAACGTTACCCCAGCTGGTGCGGGTCATGGTGTCACCTGTGAACTCACCTGGAGCCACAGCCAGCTGTCAGAAGTGCATGTATCAGTGTGGCCTGTTGCAGCAGCTGTGCACCATCCTCATGGCGACCGGTGTTCCTGCTGACATCCTCACAGAGGTAATAATCCCAACAGGACTCCCAGATTACACCTTCATAACCGCCACCTGGAAAAACTTTGTGACGTTTATCATGTTCTGACAAGGCCTGCAAAGAAAAATTATTTTAGTAACTGATTTCAAATGTTTATAAAGTAACACAAAAAAATCTGTTTTTGATTGTAAAAAAGTCACAAAAATAGTTGCAAAATCCTGGAGGGACATGGATGGTTTTTAATTATAATATTGTTTTGAGACCATTTTCTAGTAATTTATTGGTAATGTTAATGTAAGTACACTCTCTCAAAGACCAATAAACTTTATAAAGAATATTCAAAATACAACTCAACCAAAAATGATAAATTAAATGGGGAGAAACCATACTTAAAACCAAAACCATTAATAAAATTAATTAAAAACTAAATTACTCTTTAAGAAATATTAATCATCAGAATTTTAATTTAATATGCGATTAATTGATTAATTGCGACAGTGTTAACTGTGCTTTGAGATATTTTGTGTTTGTAGATGAGCAAAGTTGCAGCTATAATGAGTTCTGTTTGCTTGCCACACTTTCCAGAAAAAAGTTGGTCCTTTGCATCAAATCCCAATAAGACACCTTGAATTTTCCCTTAATAACATGACTGAAATGTGAAGTCGTTCCAAAAACGTTTCCAAGTTCTGATTCGTCTGTTTTTCCCTCCAGACAATAAACACAGTTTCAGAGGTCATCCGGGGGTCACAGGTCAACCAGGACTACTTTGCTTCTGTCAACGCCCCGTCAAACCCTCCGAGGTAAACCCGGCCGCCATGATTTGAAGCTTCCTCCCACTTCTGACTGGTTTTTCTTTATGGATGTGTTGGGATGTTTGTGTTTCAGGCCAGCCATTGTGGTTCTGCTTATGTCCATGGTGAACGAGAGGCAGCCGTTCGTGCTGCGCTGCGCCGTCCTCTACTGCTTCCAGTGTTTCCTTTACAAGAACCAGAAAGGTCAGGGGGAGATTGTTGCTACCCTGCTGCCCTCCACCATTGACGGTACGTTTCCTGTTCGCATCTTTCATAGTTTGACTTATTTATTGTGTTTGGTATCTCCAGTAACTAATTATGACACAAGCAAAAAAACATTACATTTTATCAAATGCCATCATAGAGCAAAGGCATGAAATATGCTGATCAATGTTCCATTTACTGACAGTCAAAGGCACCTGTGACCAGGTGGGTTTTTAGCCTTGATTTAAAGGAACTCAGTGTTTCGGCTGTTTTGAAGTTTTCTGGAAGTTCGATCCAAATTTATATGTATTGCATATTTCAGCAACACAGCAGTTCAGTGTAGCGGTGCATTGAGCTGAAGTTTTTTGGCTGGTTTCTGATTACTGATCTTTAATAATCCTGATCTGCCGATTCCCATTTTGATCGGTACCAATTTTTTGGTCTGAAATGTTGCAAAATATACCAATCACAATGCAGAGTTGTCATAGGTGGGGTGACTGTCATTAACAGATGTGAACTGGTGGGCCGGTCTGTCAGTCAAGCCTCTCTAAAGACGGAATATAAAAGGACACTGGTTTATTGTTAGACTTTTGCTGAGATAGATACGATCGGTGAAGAAGATCGGCTCCCGCTACTTGAGTTTGTTTTGGTTGTATTTACCCAGAATTCCCTGCACTGTAGTCCATTTCCTGTATTTGAAGCCGTCTACGGTCCACTTGTATTCACATATACATTCAAACCACCAGAGCTCACTTCAGCCAAACTGACATTGAGGGTTTTTAGGCTCACCAGAGTTAATTCTTTTGGTCGATTGGGGATTCGCTCCTCCCCATCTGAACCAGACTTCCAAGCCAAACTGGAAGTTTGATTAAAGTGGACCAAACAGGGCTGGTGAGAACACACCTTTACTCGTTCTTTCTCTTTGTTTCTGCAGCTAACTCCATCTCCGCTGGCCAGCTGCTGTGCGGCGGCCTGTTCTCTGCTGACTCTTTGTCTAACTGGTGTGCGGCTGTGGCTTTGGCTCACACGCTGCAGGACAACCTGACCCAGAAGGAGCAGCTGCTCAGGGTGCAGCTCGCCACCAGCCTGGGCAAGCCGCCCGTCTCGCTGCTGCAGCAGTGCACTAACATCCTGTCTCAGGTAGAGAACGCCTCCTGCCTTTGCCTCTTTCACACTGGGTGTTTCTGGGTAGCGTAGCAGTAACTCTGAAATGCGAAGCTCAATGAAGTTGTGGTTTTTCAGGGTGATAAGATCGTCCGGCGGGTGAGTAAAATGCCTCTGCAGTGTGTATGTGTGTGTTTTTGAGTCTTTGGGTGGTCGTTTTTGGCTTGGCCTGAATAGTAGGGGGTCTCTGTGTCCCACATGTTGGTGAAACTTGCTTCCCTTTAACCTTTTAGTGCCCTGCTTTGCCCCTAATGTAACACAGACATTTTGGTTGCATCAACTGACCACAGAAACACACAGAGAACGGCAAGAGAGGTAGAGAGGAGAGCAAGAGAAACAGCTTCTGGTGATTGTTGTCGTCCTAACAGCTGAATTGACATGACGCCGTCTCCACCCTCATGCGGACGTAGAGCAATCCCCCATTAATCATTCCAGGGCGTTTTTCGCCAACTGACCAATTAGCGGTCCCAATTACCCGGAAGTAGACGCGCCGCTTATCTGAAGGAGCAAACCTCTGACAACATTGTTTGTGTTTATCATAGCAAAAACTCTGCGGTCAGAGACAATTCAAGGAAAATGGTAGGAAATCATGGCCAATTAGAGGGCGGATTGCCATTTCTTACATTTCACATGAAATGTGAAATGTTCATCTGAACGAAGGGAGCTGGTAGTAAACATCCATTTTTTTCTCTTGACGACACTTATTGATGGTAAAATCAAAGATTAATAAGCGAAGGTAATTATGCTTGATTTTATGTGTGTAGATTCCAATGTTAGCTCTATGGCAGCATGTAAACGTGCTGCAGTAACTGTGATATTTACATTTAAGCACCGTTTTATGCTACTGTTTATTTTTTGAGCATTTTCCTGAAGGCAGTTTTTCACGGTTTTGTTTGAGTTATTACTCATCTGTTTTGTACTTGTAAAATGTGTTCACACTCTCATCCAATGAGGCTTTATGTCCCTCATAATTTTCCCTCTTTGGCCTTATTGCTGATTTCTCCGTTGTATCCCGATAATAATATCATAGACCTGGTATGACATTTTTAAAAATTTATTTATTTGGGCGTCATTTTCACCTCAGTAGGCAAAAATGACTCAAAATCCTTTTGGCAACACATTAAATTCCATCCCCTACCTCTGCTATTACAGCACTGGTTGTTTGTTGGGGTTTGCTTTACGTTCTCATGGGGACGAAGTCGGCATCATGTCAATTGTCT
This sequence comes from Poeciliopsis prolifica, assembly GCF_027474105.1. Taxonomy (NCBI): domain Eukaryota; kingdom Metazoa; phylum Chordata; class Actinopteri; order Cyprinodontiformes; family Poeciliidae; genus Poeciliopsis; species Poeciliopsis prolifica. The sequence continues at coordinate 922,196 of NW_026562439.1, forward strand.
CTGTGCTACCAGCTCTGAGGAAGTTTGTGCTGTGGCTGGGGTCTTTTCCTCTTCAAGTTAGGAGCTTTTACTGTTACTGTTCTTAATCATTTAAGTCTTTTTTTCACAAGTTACTTTTTAAATTCCCATTGTGTCCAACAGAACCTTTGTGGGAAGAAGCGCTTCTCTTCATTAACTTGATTATGACTGTCATGCAACTTAAGGCCTTTTATAATCTGGTACATTCACTGACCAGAAGCAGAAAACAGTTTGATACAAAAAATGCTAATTTACAAATGCTAAACCTTCACAATACACTAAATCTGCAAAGTTTTAAACAGCTGCCTGACAAATGACATTCTGTTTTGTTGGCAGTATTTGCGTCGTATTTAACCATTTAGTGCATTCGCTGCTGCCTCAGTAGGAACTGATCTGAAATAGAAATATTTCCAAACCCCAGACGTGTTGGAATGACCAGGTCGTCCCAACACGTCTGAAATAAAACTGATTTAAAGAACCAAAATACAAAGTTATGTACAAATTCTGCTTAAATTCTTATTAAAGGCTGAAATGAAAAAATGGATAACATGATTCAAAAATGACAAATTCAGTTAGAAAAATAACTTTTCCAAAATTATTATTATTATAATTTTTTTTTTCAATTTAAAAACTAGTAATTACAGAAGGTAGTGCATAAATGTTAGGCTGCATACAGTAAATTTTCATGATGTTGACTTTACTTGAACTCCAAATAGTTCAGCAGTTTGGTTTATACACCAAACAAAGCTGGTGTATAAACAAGAGGTCTCACTTTCACATAAACTGTATGTCTTCGTCTTACAACCAACCGATTTCATTCTGAGAAACACGATGGTTGAAAATGTCAGATTAGCTGCAATATGACCGTTCTGACTGCAGACGCTTTGAAAATAACTGGACACAGATCAGAATTAATACCACCATGGAAGTGGCACAAATCTTTTTTGTGCATTGGGTCGTTCAAACTGCTGTGAAAAACTCGGACTTTGGTTGGATTTGTGTAACCTAGATTCTGTTAATATAAAAAAAAAACCACAATATTTTACTGTTATTTTGATGAAAAATAAAAGCTAATTCTGATCGTCCATTTGAAATAAACTGATTCAAGTTTTTCTTTATGGCCTTTAAACTTGGAACACGTTATAGTTTGCTTATTTATTCTTGTTTTCATTTTTCTGTTTCCTCATTTTTTGCATTTCGTCACGTTTGGAGACAAAAGCTGAGAAGGTGACTTTTCTAAGTTGTATTGCTTAAAGCAGATAAGTTTTATTTCCCCTAGGCTCTTCTGTTGCTCAGATTGCCGTTAAACATGCTTGTCTACTATTGTTTTCACAGCAGGAAACATGTTTCTTCTCGTCCTAAAGCATGTGGAGCGTTTTTAATGCATCAGGAAGCAGCTTACACAACATTTTTTATTTTTACATCACAGCATCTTAACTACAGCTTATTTTCTGCTTAAGATTTACTACTTTTCAGGGAAAAAACTCATTTTAATGGGATTGAATTGATTCCTTTCGAAAAAGCATATTTAGTTGATTTTGTTTTGCATGTTTTGCTACAAATTAAACATTCAGCTTTAATTTGCAAAACAATAAAAATTTAAATTTGTGATCCTTTTTTAAACAAGTTTTACCCTGTAGTCCAGCATGCTAACCTGTTTTAACTAATTTAACCATATTAACAGTGGATATCTTTTGAAGCATTGCTTTAATACATTAACCTGATCCTAGAAACCAAAAAAAAAAAAAAAATTTTTGTTCATTTAGTCACATTAGTTTTACCTCCTTGGTGTCAAGAAATTGGATTGTTTTTTTATTTTTTCACACTATTGTTTTTGGGGCTTATTTTGCTACTCTGTCCATTTTTTAAGAAATATATTCTCAAAAGCCTTCAATTGTGTCACATTTCCTTACGAAGAAATGTTTTTAAAACACAATGGTGGGGTTCTTCGACAGCTCACTGATGTTTGGAAACGTTTGTTTCCTCTTTCTCTCTTTCTGCAGGGCAGCAAAGTACAGACCAGAGTGGGACTTCTCATGCTGCTCTGCACGTGGATCAGCAACTGTCCCATCGCTGTCACACACTTCCTGCACAACCAGGAAAATGTTCCCTTCGTATCCTTATTTCAAACGTGCTGCTCAGTCTGTGGCATGTTGGGTTCATCCTGAACAGGTTGTTCTGGTTTTCACCCTTAGTAAGTGCCAATTTTAAAGGTCTCAGTCTTTCTTTTAAGTAAAATCATAAATCTGTGGGTATTGTCTAAGCCTAGGAGTGTTAAAAAATTAGTAGCAACCCTGATTTTACTAAATTATGTCGATAAAAATCTGTCAGCCATTAACTTCCGCTGGATTGGAAGAGTTCAGCAGGAAGAAAGGAGGAAAACTGCAGTGCCCAGTTTTCAGTGAAGGAGATTGTTTTGTAATTTTTTATTAAAAAACAAAATAATGATTGATTTATATAACCAATACTGTTACTTTATAGGGACTGTAAAGTAACAGGGATTGTTGAAACATGCAGAGCTTCTGAATTCGGAAAAATGTATCTGTTGATCCAGGCAGGTTCTGAAACAATCTGATCAATCACGATGAACCAATTATTGAAATAACCGTTCACTAATAATTTAACCCAGACTCTAAAAATGCTGTCTGTTGAAAGAAAATATATTCAGAGAAGTACTTAAGCCAAATATATACACATTTTGCTTTTAAGATGTAAAAAAATCTCATCAGAACTCAAGTGACGGTTTTTGCTTCACCTGGTTCAATTTCTGTAAAAAAAACAAAACTAAAGAATTTCCTGTTAAGCACCGATTGCTATCCATTTATTAATCTGTTAATCCAAAATTAATCTGGCAAGCAGAAATGACTGAACCTTTCACATGTTGATGTCAGAAGTATTTTATTTGCTGCAGATGAATCCTTTGCTACAAATGATCAAGCATAAAGGAATGCTATCTTGTTGCATTTTAGGAGTAAAATGTTTTTCGTATTTTAATAGAAATTTAATTCATTTGGATCTTTTAATATATTTCTAATATTGTATAAAAAGTCTTATGTAGTAAAATGAAAAAAACTGCAGAATATGCCAGTTTTTTTAATCTAATTAATGGTGAGAATACATGATAAAATAATTATTTGCAGCATTAATTTCTACAAGAAAATAAATTTTAATAATAGACTTAAGAGACCTGGCTGTTAAGTCTATTAGTTTAGTGAAAAAGTAAAAACAGAAAATATGTCCAGAATACTCAACATGGACAAATTATCCAAAGTTATGCAAGAATAAGTTTCATTTCTTTCAAATTTCCCCGTTGACCTGTGGCAGCGCTCATCCTGAGGATGATGGTTGGTCCTTGACTTCGGGGCTCCTGTAGCTGACGGCTCAAATCTCAGAGAATCTGGGAGAAGACGAGCGGCTGGTCCAGGGTCTCTGCGCTCTCCTGCTTGGGATCTGCATCTATTATAACGACAACTCATTGGAAAACTACACCAAGTAAGTGTCAGAGAACAAACGCAATAAACTGTATTTTTTTTTTTTTTTTTTCCTGTTGTGGGCAACGGGGCCCGGCGAATACCCGTGGTTAAACGGACGGCGGAGTCCGGCGGTAACAGGCGCTCAAATTCCGTGTCAAAGGGAAGGGGGAAGAAAGGGAAAGAAGAGGGAAAGGGGAAAAAAAAAAAACTTGGTATTTTATTCTATGTTGCATGCCTTTGTGTTTTGTGTTTATGATGTAAAGCACTTTGAAATGCCTTGTAGCTGAAATGTGCTATACAAATAAAATTTGATTGATTGATTGATTGATTCTTGGGAGACCAGATGCAAATGTTATCTTTTCCAAGACTATTATCGGCTATCGACAGTCCAGAAAGTTACTGGTTAGTAAATTTGTCCCATTTTAACTTGTAGTTGATTATCTCTGATGTAAATATTCAACTAAACTCCACCCAGCTGAATTATCCCAGACATTATTGCGATAAACAATGTTATTGTTTTGAGACCATTTTCAAGTAATACAATGTAATGGAATAAAAGTACATGAACACGTTCTCACAAATCAATAAACTTTTGAATTCTAATGAATATTTACACTGCAAAAACACAAAATCTTACCAAGTAGTTTTGGCTGAAAAGTTATTTTAGTTTTATCTCCAGTATAGTAAAATATTTGTAGTAGAAATTAGACCAAAAATAACCTGGTAAGATTTTTTGTTTTTACAGTGGAACTGGAAGACAATTTAAATATCCAAAATAAATAAACAAAACAGAAAAAACAACTAAAATTAATGATAATGTCTTTGTAAATAAAATTGGCCTTCAAAATAAGGAGCTAGTTGAGACCGAAGCACCAGACTGAACAGTTTTATCATCCAGTTTTTGATAGAAAGAGAAAAAACCCATAAATGATGCAAATAGAAATTATTGTGTTTGTTTTAGTTCATCATGCTGTTAATGAATTTATCATTTCAACAGTCCTACCAACACTAAAGATTGGCTAGAAAAAGCACCACCTTCCGACCACAGACTGTTTCAGTTTATAATAGATCAGCAGCAAGAGGCTTTAAAAAGACGTAGTCTGAAAACTGGTGAGTTCCTTTAAAACAATCTTTTCACAGTTTTCATTTTCTTGTTCAGGGAAAAGCTAAAGCAGCTGATCGAGAAGCGCATCGGGAAGGAGAACTTTGTGGAGAAGCTGGGCTTCATCACCAAACATGAGCTGTATTCGCGGGCGGCGCAGAAGCCGCAGCCCGTTTTCCCGTCTCCGGAACAGATGCTGTTCGACCACGAGTTCACCAGGCTGGTGAAAGAGCTGGAAGGTCCGTCCTCACTGCAGATCGGCTCTTCTGCAAGGTTTTAGTCAACCAGACATAGAAGAGATGCAGCATTCTCTTTCTTTCTGCTCACAGGTCTGATAACCAAAGCTGTCCACAAGTCCAGTGAGGAGGAGAAGAAGGAAGAAGAGGTGAAGAAGACGTTGGAGCAACATGATAACATTGTAACTCAGTACAAAGAGTTGATCAGAGAACAGGTAACTCCTGACGCAGAAATCTATCAATAATTCACTGCAAAAATACAAAATCTTACCAACTAATTTTGGTCTAGTTTCTTAGGACACTTTAAATAAGACAAAACTAAGTTATAAATTACTTTTCAGCTAGAAATAGGAGCTTGGTTTCAGTCAATAATGCAGTATTATTGAGAAAAAAAGCACTTAAAAGACCTTGTTCCATTGGCAGATTATTTCACTTTGCCAGCATGTTGAGTCTCTTTGTGTTTGATCAGGACGCTCAGATTCAGGAGCTGAAGGAGAAAGTTTCATCGATGACGACTCAGACCGAACAGCTGCAGGCTACAGTCAGTCAGCAGCAGTCTCAGATTCAGCAGCACAAAGACCAGTACAACATCCTGAAACTCAAGCTAGGTGGGTCCGTCTGCTGGTGTCTAAATGCATGTTGAGGAGGATGATGGTCTGTCTCTACCTGCTAGTGACTTTATTCAGAATCAAATTTAATTAGTTTAATTCATGCTCCTGGACATAAAATCATATTTTTCATCTAAAGGAACACAGTGTGTCTGACAGTTTTTGGTCTTTGTGTTCAGGTAAGGAAAACCAGAGTCAGTCTAGCCAGGGGGACACTCAGGTGAACGGGCTGCAGACGGAGGAGCTCTCTCAGCTCAGGGAGGATCTGGAGGAGCTCCGGAGGCAACAGACGCTCCTGCAGACGCAGCTCAGCGAGAAAGATGCGCTAATCGACAGCCTGGTCAGTAGCATGGCCATGCTCAGCTGCTCTAGTGACCTTTTACTTTTTGCATCTTCTGTTTGTGTTATTTCATTCCACCATTAGCAGCAGCTGATGTCATTGTGAGGATCTAACACCTTTAGCAGTGGAGCTAACAGCATTAGCTAGGGCCATTAGCTAGAGCTAACGCAAAACAAATTGGAAGGTGATGAGTGTGTTTAAGTGATATTGAAGCATTCTTTAAGTCTTTGTAATGCCCGGTTGTAAATAATGAGAGAAACAACTATTGGATTTCCATTTCCAAGCAGCAGCTGCACAAATGCTCTTTTTCTTTTTCAATTTCTATTTCTCCTTCTGGTTTCTGCTTTTCCTTTATTTCGGTCTGAACAAAACTCATTGATCAGAAATGTCTACTCTGACTGGACGGAGCTAGCGCCATAGCACCTAGCATACGCCATCTATACTGAATGAATTTCAGCATAAACAAAATGACCATCTAATTTTTATTCATAAAAACTAAATAGCCTATTTTTTTATTTTATTTTTACTCAAATTCTAATGTTAAAACTAATCATGGATAGACAACATTAATTAGTTTGGAATAGGATTTACATAATTTCCCAACATGGATGTGTTTTAAACAGAAAAATTGTTACGTTTGCATCAGATTAGTCATATTTGTGTACAGCTCTGCATGTGGAGTTAACGTGATTTTTAAATGTTTTTTTGTGTGTTTAATGCAGAAGTCAGCAGCCGAGGGTCCAGCAGAATCAGAGAACACCGAGCTTCTCCAGGTAGGATTTATGACCTTTAACCTTTTTCCAAACTTCAGCTTTACTTTAAAAGAAAATCTTTATCTGGGGAAGTGAAAGAAGCTCTTCTGAACTTTCTTTCTTTATTTTATCCACACCATTTGCAGTTCCCTGTTCTGGTTGAAGCATTCAACATAAACAACTAAAGATATGTAACACAGATCACATACGTTCAAAACAAACGAATAATACAGTTATGAAAACCGTTCTACGAAAGGACATTTATTTCCATATGGGAGGAAAAACACAATTTAAGATTAATAAGAGTCATTCAGTTTCACTGTTAAGCAATGAATCAATCACATCATAAACTAACATGAAACTGAAAACTTTTGAATGACTGAGTTTCGTCATTTAACTTCCTTTTCGGATCAATGGAGTATTTTGGAATTTGATATTTTCTGCAGTGAAATTTTGTTTAGACAGATTTCATACTCTGTTTTATTCATGTTTTTGTTTGTGTTTTGGGTATTTAAAATACTTTTCTGTTCCAGTGTTTAAATATTCTTTACACAATTAAAGTTTATAAATTATTGAGAAGCAAATTGGTGTGATTATACCGTTATCAATATTTTCCTTTAAAAATCACAATATTATCGTTTTTCACAATAATCACTGGAACAATTTATCGTCAATAAAATTTATCATTGTGACAGGCCTAATAATGGTATGTTTCTAAATACTTTCTTAAAGTAAATTCATTCTTCTGATGATTCTTCAATAAAGTTTTTCATCGACAGAAAATTCAATTTAACTTTTGGACTTTTTAGTTTGATAATTATGTAAACTAGTACAAAAAAACTAATTACTTTATAATCTGACTATTTTGAACTCATGTTTCTTTTGAGTGGTGTTTTAAAAATAAACCTGAGTTTTGTCTTTATTTCTGTGTTGCAGGAACTGGAGGTGTTAAAGAACCAGGTTCAGACCCATCTGGCAGAAATCAGCCACCTGAAGGCCGAGAGGCAGGAGCTGCTGAGGAGAGCAGAAGCAGGGCCAAAGGTCATTAAAATTAGAATGATGTGAAGTTTAGGACGCAAAAACGCCAAATCTTACCAAGCATTTTTCTGTCCAGGCTCTACTGCAAATATCTTAACACACTTGAAATAAGACAAAACTAACTGACAAGTAACTTTTCTGCCAGATGTAGGAGCTTGTTCTACGTAAACAATACTTGAATATGGATTTAAAGTTTCCACTCATAGCAAGACATTTTTCACAGTGGATCCAGTGGAACTAGTACTTTTTAATTAACATTCAAGAATTATTTACTTAAATTATGCTCTTTTTTTTTTTTTGCTAAAAAGTTACTTTTACATCAGTTTGATCTTATTTCAAATATAATAAGACATTTGCTCTAAAAACTGGACAGAAATAATTTTGCTGTTTGAGTGTTAATCCCAGATGTTCAGTTTCTGGTGTCGTCTTTCAGCCTTCTGACACAGCGCCCCCTAGTGACAGCTCCTCAGATGCAGCCAAGGCAGAACTGGAGAATCGGCTGGCGGCTCAGACGGCGGAGATGGAGCGGCTGAAGGTGTGACGGTTGGATGGTTTTCTTTCTCTCTGTGTAAATCAGCCGCCGCCGCGTCTCTCCTACAGTCTCTCTCTCCTCCTCGCTGTTTATTCAGGAGAGTCGATCCGGACTGGAGCAGCAGCTGGCAGCGGCCACCAGCACGGCGGCCATCTTGCAGACAGAGAAGTCCAAGCTGCAGACGGAGGTCCAGGAGTCCAAGAAGGAGCAGGACGACCTGCTGATGCTGCTGGCGGACCAGGACCAGAAGATCCACAGCCTCAAGCAGAGACTCAAAGACCTGGGAGAGACGGTACGAAAACACGCACTGGAGGTCAAACAAGGTCAAAAGCACATCAACCCTGTTGATCAAATAGGGTCAAACCTTTACTTCCCTCCTTCCTCCCTGGATTCCTATTTTTATTCCTTCTCCTCCTTTCCTCACTTTCTTCCTTCCTCCATCCTTTACATGTTTTCTGGGTTTTTGTCTCCTTTTCTTTCCTTCCCTCTTTTTGTCAGTTTCTTTCCTAGTTTTGTTAGTTCCTTCTTCACTTCCCTTTGTTGAGTCCTTCCTTTTTTTTCTTCCTTAGTTTTTCTTCCCTCCCTTTCTTCCTTCCTCCCTCCTTTACATCCTTTCTTGTTTTTGTTTATTTGTATATCACATTTCAGATAAAAGTTCAAACAACCATCATCCCGTTTTAATCTTCTGAGAAGTTTCTTCATCAGCATCTTTAACCAGAAACATGAATCTCTGTCACGGCCTCCCAGGGGTCAGAGGTCGCCGTCTGACTCGGCTCTGTTCTGTCTGTTTGCTCTAGTTAGACTGTGGCCCTTCCCTTACAGGTGGACGATGAAGACGACCTGCGGGACCAGACCTCCGACGAAGACGACGAAGACGAGGATTAAAGAGGAAACACTACAGAGAGAAGAAGAAGAGACTTCCCACCTGAGAACCGGAGGACCGGCTTGGCGCTCGCCGATCCGGTTTCTCCTCCCGGCTGCCATGTTGTCTTCGTTTCCCCGTGTGTTGAGTTTCTGGACGTTTCCGTGTTCAAGCTGAGGTTCTTCTGAGGTTTAAGCTATTCAGCGCGTTCATCTCCACAGTGTTTCCCCATCGATATTTTATTTTATTCTGCTGTTCTACGTTTTCTAATCACAAGAAACGAGTCTAGGTTGATTTTAACATCATTAAAGTGGAAAATCGCCTGTGGAGGATTTTGGAAAGTAGCACATTTCTCCTTGATTTCCTCCGTTTCACCTCGACGGCTGAACTGCTCTACGATATGCTGCAAAACACTGAAAAACATGTAAAGACCGCGGAAAATAAGACGTATTTTTTCAACTTTTTGTGCAGTTCTGGCATCCAGCTTCTGTATGATACTGTGTAACTTATCAATTTAAGAGCCACATTGAAAAGAATTAATAATCTATCTGTATGCCGTATGGAAAAATATTTGTAGATAAATAAAATTTTACTAAATCTACAACCCAAGACTTTTTGGGGGGTTTTTTAGGGGGGGGTTAGGGGAGTTTCGCTGACTTTTCTGGGAAGGTAAATTTATTTACGAGGTACCTTTCATTCAAATTACTTTACAGGAAATTAGAATGGAAATCTCCTTTATTAGCTGCATTTCCCTTAGAAACATCCTCAAAACTTTGCCAATAAACATAATTTACATTAAATAAGTAACACAACTAAATCCACTTTAACCGTAGTCAGAAGTAAAGATGCATTTGCTGAAAAGCCTAGTTAAGTACTGAGTAACTGATTATCAATTATTTAGTATTTATAAAATTAAGTAGAAATTTTGGTATTTCAAGGACCAAAATGACAGTAATTCATATTAAAAATAATAAAATCAGACACATTTTCTCCCATCAGTTGCTTTTGATAAAAAACATCAGAATTTTTCATCAGAGATACTTAATAATAAAATCACTCAAGTTAAGTAAAACGTACTGAGTAGTAAAAATACTAGTGAAATTATTTTTCCCCCAAGAAATGTTACTCAAGTAAATGTAGTTTTAAGTAAATGGACCCAGTTTCTGCCCCGCTCTGCTGGTAGTTTATTACAAAGACAAAACTTCTTCCCGTTTTGTCACATAAACAGAAAATATGGCTTGAGCTGCAACAAGATGGTTTCCAAAGAGGTTTTAAAATACAGGCTTGGTAAAATTAAAATAATCCCACAGTACTACAAAATTGGTATGTTAAGTTTAATTCTGTTAAAAACAGTCAGGAAATCCAGTAAAACCAGCAGTTACTAAATCAGAAATTAATATTTTATGTCAATATTTAAAACTGCAACAGAATGACCCTTAAATTGAAAATATTTTACTTAAAAGCGACTTATTAGCATTTTATAGATAAATTCTTCTGTATTTGCGTTATTTGGTCAGAAGGGGGCGTCAAATATCCTGACATCTCTAAAACATCCAACATGACTTCATAAGTCGTTCACAATAAAATGAACGTTCACTAATGATAAACTGGTTCCACCTACAGCTGAGATTCAAACATCCTGGTTCTACATTACGTCATTGTCACGTGAGCGTCCCCGTCCATTCAGAACTCTGTGATTAAAAGGAGAACCAGCTGGACGGTCCAATATGATCCATGCGTCTCCGCCCGGCTCTGCACACGTCAGCGTTTCATCATCCAGATCCCATTCATTAAAACAGAACCGGTTCACCAGACATGGGTCAAATGAACTATATCCACATATATAGGATCAAATTCTAACGAATTACAGTCTGATTAATTTAAGATCCAAACCAATGGATCGATCAAACAGTCAGTTTTCTGTTTACTGTCCGGTTTGATTGGGGATCGAAGTTGCAACATTTGTTATTTTTTGGTTATTGCGGTTCACTTCCACACTGTGTGAAACAAACCTGGCTAATTGAAATAACCTGCTGTCCTCCCCGCCTGTGGTGGCGCTGCACCCAGAACTGCTCAAGGAAACAACACAAAAAGAAAACACTGAGCGCGTCTTCCTCCTTCACAAAACGGAAATAAAAATGGAGTTTAGTGATTGTAGGATTTCTCTACAAGAACAGAAGTAACTTCTCTCTCTAGCGCTAGGCTAGCGCGTTTGTTTTGGTTGTATTTACCCAGAATGCTGTGCGCGTCAGGCCCCTTCTCCTTTTGGAGTGGTCTCCAGCTCCAAACTCTAGGTGGACCAGAGTCCACTTGCACATTCACACCTCCCTAAACGAACCAGACTTTATAGCCAATGATTAAACTGGGCTGCCGTAAATAAACTGTATAGCCTCATGAAGGGCTTTATCTAGGCCAAAGGTCGAGATCTTAACACTGGGGCAGGCAGGGGCGTCACAAGGTTTTAAAGACAAGGGGGCTTAGCCCCCAGGAGCTGCAGGTCAGAGAAGAAGACTAAGAATTAAGGTTTGGAAGGTTTAGGGTCACCCCTGGACCCAGCAGGTTTAGGGTCGCCCCTGGACCCAGGAGGTTTAGGGTCGCCCCTGGACCCAGGAGGTTTAGGGTCGCCCCTGGACCCAGGAGGTTTAGGGTCGCCCCTGGACCCAGCAGGTTTAGGGTCGCCCCTGGACCCAGGAGGTTTAGGGTCGCCCCTGGACCTTTGTTAAAATTGCTCAGTAATCAAGCCGGTTCTCAAAACTCAATAATGGAGTCAAAATAATTCACCTTTAATCACCTTTAACCGATTAATCACCTTTTTTAATCGGTTTATTCATTTTTGAAGTATTTTTAAGATGAAATGTTTGTTTTTCTTGGACTTTATTCCTTTTATAGCAGCTGTTTTGTTTCTAATCCTAATTTCCTGGAGTTGCACCTGATGCCCTGGCCCCTCCCTCCTCTTCCTCCTCTTCCTCCTGTCTTCGCATCATCCTCTTCCTCCTCCTCCTCTTCCTCTCCGGACTCCAGCGGTCTGTCAGGACGCCGAACCGTCCTGTCTTCCAGTTTCTGCAGATTTCCAGTTTCTCTCCGTTTTCCAGACACGCCGGCGGGTCTCGCAAGGTGAAGCCGGACACTGTGACTTTTCCAGCGGCCGCCATGCAGCTGCCACCGATGATCTAACGACGCCGCAAAGAGCCACCGGACCCGGATCCAAGTCCAGCAGCACCAGCAGAGTCCAGGGGGAACCAACACATGACCGTCTCAAAGGTTTGATTTCCATTCCTGTCATCTGAAGTTGCAGATGTGTTTGTGTGGAGGGATTATCTGGAGCTGTGCAGTCTGCGCTGCAGAGTCTGAGCTGCAGAGCTGCCATGCGGCTGCGGGAATAACAGGCTGCAACATCAGGATGAGTTTTAACCTTCACACTGTTGCGCGATGGATGAACGCGGTCAGTCATTCTGGGCTTATTTCTGTACATTTACATGGTTTCTTTTTCTTTTTTTGTTGCTTGAAGCTAATTAAAAATGCATCTGAAAATTAGAGTTAAAAGTTGATTTTCAGAGCAGAAATGTTTTGCACAGTTTCAGCTATGAGATTAAGCCGATTGATGTAAAGTTAAGTGGAAGAAAAAGTGTGAGGCTAAAAAGTGTGAAAGTGACACACTTTGACAATCAGCAGGTAACTGTACCTGTGTGACTTCATCAGATCCAGTCATCTGTTTTAAGGACATTAACAAAACTTTGCTGCATTTCCACGACAAATTAGCATAAATCTTTGTATGTATTTTGCTAATCAAAAATCCCACAATTTTGCAATTGCTATGTTTCCAGTAAATAAGGAACTCAATTAAAATCACACCTGAAAACATTTGTTTACCTGATGAGTCATTAAAGAACATGCAGCATCACAACATCCTCCGACTACTTCCTGTTGTCGTCTTCTTTGTGGTTTCCAACAGGAGTAAACCAATTTTAGATACAGTAAAAAAAAAACTACCTCATCTTAGTGTCAGAACTTTTTTTTTCTTAAAAAAAAGTTTTTATTTCCATTTAGCAAATTTATTTTCAAAATGTCAAATTGTGTAACTAAATGGTCAGTGGAAATGCAGCATATTGTGTTTGGTTGCTGTGGTCTGACTCAAGTCTCTCTAATCTACTGAGATTCTGAATATTTATGTTTTAATTTGCTATAAAGCCAAATTTATACTGAAAATTATAAACAGTGGGATTATTATTTTTTTCTTCTTACAGAATAAATTTTCACAAAAAATGATCAAACTGGCAACTTTCTCACATCAGGTTCAACTTCTGCAGTTCTTCAGTTCAGCAAATGAAATGCTTTTGTTTTATTGTTACATGTATTTGAAGAAGGTTAAATATTAAATGTATTAAAGCAGCTCTACAGTTGGATTGAGCAATTGTTTTAAACCAAAGTCTCTTAAAGTCTCCAGAGCTTCTTAAGTTCTGCTTTAACTCTCTTCAGCATTGATTTATTTTTGATTTATTTAGTTTTTTACTCTTGATTTTTCTTGTCTTTAAGCTGACCTAGTATTTTCTCGTATTTGGCTGCACAGACTAGACTGAAAGTTTGCAAAAAAAAAAGAGACGGAACAGCAAGAGAAAGAACTTCACAAAGTTGTTGGTTTGAAAATAGAAACACATGCAGTCGTGTTTCTACTCACAAAAATGTACATTAACTGGTTAGTATTGACATTTTTGAATCTATCTTGCTGCTTAAACAGTCAAAAAGTAAAAGTAAAAATCTGCATCATCAGCGTCTCTGCTCGTAAAAAGTTACATTTCCTGGGTTACAGTAAACCGTATGTGGCTGAACTTTGACCCCCCCACTGGGTCGCTGTATGCTTCCCATCCATTGTTTCACTCTGCTGTCTGAATGTAAACACAGTGGAGACAATAGACAAACCCAGTGGAAAGGTCTGTGCTCAGTGAGCCGAGTGTAACGGCCAGAATTCAGACGATTTGCTTGTTTTCTGCTCTCCTTTGGCAATAACCATGAGGAAATGTACGTACCGTGATATTTCCAGGGTTAACTCTTTGTAATTTACATCTTTAGCATCTTTGACAAAATACTTGTGCAGTATTTTATATTTACATGCAGCGTATTTCTAGTTAGGCTAAAGCTAACTCCTGTGGTAACAATGAGATGGTTTCCTATGACGCCGTTTTAGAGCCAATGTAGAAGGAAAGGAGAATTTTTTTGGTCACATTTAAAATCTGTGGGTAAAACTGTAACAAAAGGGTTAATAGAGGAGTGATGATATGATGACTTCCTGAAGGTGGAGTTTCAGAAAGAGCAGAAGGTTTTAAAGAGACAGAGGCTCATTAAATATTTACAATTTCTTTAAAATAATATTTCATATATTCAGCTTTTTTAAAAAACTGAAGGTAATGTAATTACTTAATTATGCTATAAATTGGCAGCATGTGGCTCTAAAACACAACATTTATTCTGCCCTTTAAGACTTTCATTTGTAATTCCTTCAAAACGTATCTATTTGGTGAACAGAGATGCATGCCACACTTTCCAGATTATCTATGAAACAGAATTTGAATCCTAAACAACATTTTTACACCTAGTTTATATTAATTCACTCCTTTTGTTTATTATGTGGATTCCTGGCTAAGTTTTCCTGGTTTTACAGCGATTAAATGCAGGAAACTTGCAGGCGGCGTAAATACTTTTGCGTGGCGCTGAAGTCCTCCGGGTGTATTATCCTCCTGCCTTTTATTATCCAGCAGCTCTGAGTAACTTGAATCGTTATGTAGTTCAGGAGGTGTCGGGCCAACACTTTCTGTCCAAGTTGGCGCGGCACCAGATCTCCCAACTGTGTGCCAAAGACTAATGGCCTGGCTGCTTATCTCCGCTGCTCTGAATAACCCGAATATTTAACTGTTTTCCAGGAAGTCTTATGGTGAAAGAGGAGTTCTTGTAGAATTCCTAATAAAATCTTGTTGCACTTCTATGAAACATCAACCTGCACTTCTTGCACGCCATCATACACATTCCTCAGATTCCCAGACTCTGTCCAACCGGTGATCTGGGCGGTTTGCTGTGTTCAGGATCGTTTCTTCAGAATGTTTCCTCTTTTGATGTGAAAAGGACGTTTTTGTGTTATCTTGACATCTGTGTGTCACTCAGATCATTTATTCGCCTGATTGCTCCTATAACAGCTACAGGAATGCTGCTGAGCGAATATCCATCTGTGGCCTGGAGACGCTGAAACGTGTCAGTCAGGCTGATGTGAAGTTAAATAATCGATCGGCTGGCGATCAGTTGGTCAAATGCAAAAAAATCTGGTTGGTTATGGATTACAGAATAAGAAATTACGTGATATTTTGTTATTTAGCCTGAAGAAAAGTGTTAGGGTTCATCATATTTTCATCATTTCATCCATGCGTTAAACTAAATATTTAATTCACCAGCTAATATTTAAATATTTGGCAAGAAAGCAAGACATTTATTTTGGAATCAAATGTTTTGTTTGGTTGCTAGTTTTAGTCCTTAGTTAATATTATCAACCAAATATTTACTTGGTAAAAATTTACCTGAATATTCCAGCCAACATGTTGCTAACAGGTGTTGGTCAGTAAAATATTTAACTTTGTATTTAGCAGCCAGGCTAAACACTTAGCAACCAGGCTAAACACTTAGCAGCCAGGCTAAACACTTAGCAGCTAAGCTAAACACTTAGCAGCTAAGCTAAACACTTAGTACAGTTGCTAAATATTGCCAACACTTGCTGATTAGCAGAAATATTTATCAATATATTTAGCAACTAAGCTGAACAAAATATTTATCTGAAAGCATTTAGCTGCAAGGTAAATACTTTAAACTACTTTTTACTTCTTGTTCTTAAGTACATTTCAAAACTTGTACCTTTCTTCTTTTATTTCGGTGAAACAGTTAAACTTTTTCTCTCACCTTTGCTACAGTATTTTTCTACATGAGTAGAGAATGTGAGTTCTTTTCCTCTCATTGTTTTAACGTCTCAGTTGTTTTACTGCATCTTTCTTGTGGTCTTTTAAAGAGATTTGGATCAATAAATCTTGAGGAAAAAGTCTCAGATGCATAAAGCAATAAAGGCGAACCGATTTATGTAATCAGGATGAGGTCAGATTGCGTTCAAATAAAACATGTAGATTTTTATTACCTGCGCATCAGATTTATTTTCCCTCACATTAAAGCGCTTGTTTGGCTAAACGAGTTGCAGCAGGGCTCTGATTATGAGGTCATCCGTGTTGCGCAGCAATCGACGGGGAAATGATCATTTAATTGCGTTCAGATCCTCGGCACGCCTCGCTACACCACAAAAACCCGACGGGGATCGGTTCAGCGAACACACCGACCCCAGCCAGAGGTCAGGTCAAATCAGACGCAGCAGCGGCTGGATGGCATCCCGGGGAAACCCCTCAGTTTGCAACCTCAGCACTTTTCCCACAATTTAATTGGACGATATTCCAATTATGATGTTTGCACAACACGGAGCGCATCGACTTCATGCCTGAGCAGTTCAGACGGCGACGTTGAGTCAAACTGCTCAGTCATCAGACAAAAGCTGGAGGAGGCCATGAGGTTGGACGAGTTTCACAGCAAAATCAAATGAATTTTTATTGACTGCGAGTTTTTCCTTATAGCCTGCGTGTGTTTGGATTGTAGTGCAGATTTAATTAGAAACTGCCTGCAGCTGAATGAGGTAATCTCTTGTTTCTGTTGCTTTTGTTTCCCAGACTCTGCGCCTGCAGATCTTCCATGAAAGAGACAGAGATGAGTTTTACAGGAGTAACTTTTTCATAAAGTTTACTTTTAGCAGTACTGTACTTTTTACTTGAGTAATATTATTCTGAACTATTCTTGTGTAAAATTTCTGATACTCAATCCAACACAACACACTTCAGGGAAGAAAGAACAATCGTAATTTAATCAAAAGTTTAACCCTCAGACCTTTCACACCAACTTTCTTGTTCTCAGATTTTTCAAGAAATTTTCTGTTTGAAAATTTGACCCCAAAGTCAAAATTCTGACTTTAGGATCAGAAATCTGAAAATTTTTGACTCTAAAGTCAAATATTTACTAGAAAATAATGGAGTTGAATCTTAAATTTGGGGGAAAAAAATTAAATGTCTGAACTCAAAAAGTTGAAAACGTACTAAAATTATTAGAAATTCTGGACTTGAAATTAATCCCAGAATTTTTCAAGAAAAACAAAAAAAATTTCTGAGCTAGAAAAGTAATAAACTTTTTTTAGATTCAGAAATTTTCTAAAAAAAATCAGGAACATTTCTGACGTTGACGTGTTAAAACTGTCAAGAAGAAACTCAGCAGATTTTCAGATTTAACTCAGAAATCATTTCTGAACTGTAAAGTTTACGCTTGAAATTCAACCAAGTTTATTTTTGCAGCTCCTCTTCAGTGTTTGGATGCATCTGGATGAGAAACTGTTTGCAGTTTCATCTTTTCAAATTGGTTATTTCATTTTTTAATGTGAATAAAGGCCAGTTTTTCTTTTTTAACTAATATGCTGATGGATGTAAAGGATGATTTCTGTAATATCCTGACGATGGACTGAAATCTTAATATGCTGTTGCGTAACGACCGGTTCTGCATGCGACCTTTGAACCTGGTTATTGTCCTGTAGACAGGTTTTCCTTGGTAAACGTCTCCGTGCCTCTGCAGGCCTCCTCGCCTGGATTAACGACCTTTTAACACCGAGACTCGCTGGAGTTTCATGACCAGCGTTGGGTTTTCGGTGTTTCTGACGTGGCATCTGTCCGACCGTCTGAGGATAATCTGCGCCCACGTGGGCTTAGATTGAGGGATTACTTTAAAAATGGATCTGAGCAGAGGGCCGGTGTCCTCTGCTGGATCAAACTTTAAATCTGATTTGATCAGATTTTAAATCTTTCATGCATTTTATGTTTTGCTTTTTTTTTGCAATCTGTTTGTATTTTCTTTGTTTGTCCAGCGTCTGTGAATTCACAGTTTAACATAAAATGCATCAACAAATGAATGTTAATCTTGGAGCTGCAGGAATAAATATGAAAATGGGGAAGAGGAATGTATTGCTGAGGAACGGGTTCTTCACTCGCCGCCAAAAATGTTTCTTAATTTAGGAAAATGGCTCCATTTACACCCTATAATTCTCTAAGCCAACAAATATAAACACCACAAACTTAATTAATGTGTAAAAGTTGATCATTTGAGTTAAGAAAATCACAGCTTGGTGAAAAAAAGACGAGGAATATTTCAAATTCTAAGTCGGCAAAAATCAATAAAAAATAAATTAGTGATTCGTGCTGAAGTCGTCCCTGACGTGGCGACAGCTGTGTACACGTTGTTAGTGTGTTAATTATGCATCAGAGTCTGATCCATTATTAATGAGTGCTGGCGGTCAACCTGCTGCACTGTTGTTTTAACTTATTGATTGTTTACTGTTTGTTAACGGACCGACTCTGGGCTGAAATCTGAAGTTTGCAGCTGAAGAAAAGCTTCAGCTTCGCTTTGAACTTTAATTAAAGCTCTGCTGTCTAACTTCTGCAGTTTATGACCTCATGAAACGACAGAGTGTCTGATGAAAGATGCTGGAAGCTACATGAGCAGAATGAGAGCCGAAACAGATTAAATGATGTAAAAAGTTTAATATTCCTCGTGTCAGAAAGGGTTTCTCTCCCTTCAGGTGGGGAGAGAAACCAAAAATTTAAATGATTCATGTTTATTTAGCTGATTTTGCTGCGTTGAACCTGATTTTATTTTTGCAAAGGCCTGAATTAAACCTGTGTGTGGAAGTCTCTGCATGTTAATGCGGCTAAATAATGGGAGCGCTGTGTGCTGTTTATATAAAAACGAAGCTAATCCCCTCGAGTTCCTCACCTTGACTACAGTTGCTGCTCATGAGCCACTGATATCGTTCTAGACCAGCGGGAAAAACTCTGGATAATTACTAATTCATCAGGGTTTCTGTCATTTATCACGCATATGTTAGAGCTGGTTATTTCTGCAGTGAAAACTGCTGAGCTAAATTTAGACCCACAGACCTAATTCCCTCCTGCAGCTGCATGATTTTTTTTTTTTTTTACCTTTATCTTCTCCTGGTTCTCTGATGCTGGATATTTTTATCGTTTTCTGCAGAGCGCCGTTGCTGTCAGGAGAGCAGCTTTATGCAGACGTGATTAACTCGAGATCACAGAAACCCAGCCGTTATAGAAGTGACACAATCTGGAAAATCTTAACACAAGATTCTCTCCTTAACTTGGTTTCATCAGAAATGATTAATTGAGAACAAAATAATGCATAGTCGCCTATCTGGGTCGGATTTACACACATCAGTGAAGAACTTTGATGTTTAGCATAAAAAAACATTCATTCATTCATAACAAACTGGAAAGCAGCTATAAATTGGTCATGATGATAAAAATAAACAGTTATGTTCAGTTCTTTTATAAAAACTCAACTACTTTACAAGAATATGAAAGACGGGAATAGAGGAAGCTCACCGTTTATTGGGACATATTTCATCATTTCTTTGTGAACCAAGGATGCAGAACTTTGTCACTTCTATGGTTTCTTTAAGTTTCCTATTCTGAAAGATTCACATTTTGCACGTTTTTATGCTTCCATTTGAGTTTCTACTGCTTCTAAAAACAGCAAAAGCGCTTAAAAAACACCTTTTTATTGGTATTTAGAAAATGAGCCATTTCAAAATTCTAACTGTCACATTCAGCAGACGCTGCACTGCAAGCTAACTATTTATTTTGGAGCTAAGAACTAATAAAATATTTAGTTTAAAACTGAATATTTATCTTCCCAAATAAATGATGAGCTCGGAGGCTAGCCAAATAGTCTGAAACTAAATATTTCGCTTTCTTGCAGTTTGAGTTTGGAGCTAAGTAGTTAGCGTCTTCATGAAATATCTTGCTTCAAACTAAATATTTAGTCTGCACCTAAATATCTGGCTGTCAAAATATTTAGTAAAGAGCCAGTTTGTAAACTAAAAACTAAACTTTCTAACTAAATAATTAGCTCGCTAAATAGTTGAAACTAAATATTAAGCATTCTTTCCGTTTTAGTTTGGAGCGAGTTAGCCTCTTAAATAAATATATTGATTCAAACCTGAAAAAACTTTAAATTTGAAATAGACATTTGGCTTTCTTACTAAATAATTAACTATCTTAAAAGTCTGAAGCTAAATATTTAACATATTGATATGTAGTTAGGAGCTAAATATGTGGCATCTAAATATTTAGTTTGAACTAAATATTTAGCTTGCTAAATAAATATTTAGTTTAAAACTTTTATTTATAAATCACACGGGTTGCTTTTCTATTTTTCACTAACTTTACAGACGGAAACTCTGAGTAAATGTTTAAATTTTTCTTTTTGTTTTATCTTGTTTCCGTAAATCCTGTTTTCATTCATAACCAGTGACTTTAATGGGAACTTTCGACATCAGAAGTCCGTCCCTCTGCTTCCTCCTCAAACCGAAACTTATTTTACAAGCAGCAGCAGCATTCCTAACAACGGATGGTTTAGTTGGAAATGGATTTCTACAACTCATCATCAACTCATCAGGTCTAGACTTCTGCAGAAAATCGTCACAATTTCTGATTTTTATCAGCGGAAGGCTCTCGACTCATGACCAGGTTTTGTTTTTTGGTTTCGGTTGTTGTAATTTGAGAAAAGGTGACGATGGTTTTTGTTTTGTTTTTATACCCTTCAGGACATTTGAGATATTTCAGATTATAAAACAGCAAAATAGAGAAAATGTCAAAATGTACATATGGAGTAGAACATTACAAACTGAAAATGCAAATGATGACCAGGCAGAGAAAAGAAAGGAAAGGTTGTTTTCTCATATGTGTGTTCTTGAAGTAAAGTTTATTTGTGTAGAAAATTTCAGAAACAAGGAATTCAAAGTGTTTGACACCATAAAACAAAGAAAATCACAACCATTCAGTCTTGATTTAAAGGAACTCAGAGTTTTGGTTGTTTTCCAGTTTCCAGGAAGTTTGTTCCAGATTTGTGGTGCATAGAAGCTGAATGCAGCTTTTCCATGTTTGGTTCTGGTTCTGGATGCAGAAGACCTGAGAGGTTCTGGAAGGTTGATGCAGCAGCAGATCTTTAATGTATTTTGGTCCTGAACTAACAGTATTAAAGTTTATTCTCTGAGGGAACCAGAGGACGGACCGTAGAACCGGATGATGTTCCTGGTTTTAGTCAGAACGCCAGCAGCAGCATTCTGAATCATGTATTGTTTTTTTTTTGTTTTTTTATAACAAGACAGAGGCTGTGTTTCCATTGATTAGATATTGGTGGAATTTGACATTTTGAAAAATAAGTGCTTAATGGAGACATGCCAATAAAAAAAAATGAATCCTACATTTTTGACCAAAGCTGTTGGTGCCAGCAGAAGACGGTTTCTTGGACAGATTGGAAATTGGTTTATTTCACAAAACTGCAATGGAAACTTTCTTTCACATGATCAACAGCCGGATGTTACTACTGGTGGAAGCGACAAAGTAATCGACGGGAAGTAGGATGACAGTTTGATTAATTTTTTTTCTTTGGAAAGTGTCCAAAGAAAGAGTTCCTGTCTTGTTGGGACATCGGACCTCTGATCCTGGAAATGTTCTTCAGGAAGGCCGACTTTGTAACTGTCTTTATGTGACTCTGAAGGTTCAGGTCAGAGTTCATCACTACTCCCAGATTTCTGGCCTGATCAGTTTCTGTCTGAAATAACTGAAGCAGTCTTTCCTTCCACACCTATCATTTTAAAATGTCGTTGTTTTCTTTTGCAACAACAATAAATGAGTAATTCCATCAGTTTTTGACGTGTTGTTGCTTGTTGAGCTCTTCAGATGCAGATCTGTGTTTTGGTGCTTTATGCTAATAAAATGCTGAACTCTTTTCTGTTCCTGTTTGGCCTGAAACCATGTTTCAGCTTTAAAGGGTGTCGAGTCGATTTCTGGCTCTGCTGCGCGTCTCGTTTCGACTTTTTAACGTCTCCTCTGGTGTTTGGGTTTATTGGCTGCCACAGTTGATGTAATCAGGTGGGTGAAGGTGCGATGATGACGATGAAGAACAGGAACGTGTTTCAAAGGAAATGAATCAAACGTGAAGGAACAAAGTGTGCTGCACGGACACGCAGACATGTGAGTCATGTTGAATGTAAGCAGAGTGAGATCAACTGTTAAGCATTTGTTTTAAGCGTCCATATCATGAGATATTTTGAGCATTAAACATCCGATCTGCTTCCCTCATGTCTACGGATTTGCATCTCGACTCGGTTCAGTGAACAGTAGAAAAGCAGAAAGTTTACCCAGAATTTGTCCGTCTGCTTCCTCCTGAAACCTAAACATATTTTACAGGCAGCGGCGGCGGTGCTGCAGCAGTGGCGGTGCTGCAGCAGTGGCGGTGCTGCAGCAGCGGTGACTGGAGCAAATCGGTCTCAGCCTCTTGAGTCATGCATAGATTTTTTTCTGGTTTCTGATGTAATTCACGAAGAAGTGATGATCTGTTAGTTTTTCGTGTGCAGGCTTGCTCAATGCGACTGAAACTATTTAATCAAAAATACTTTTGCTGTTGTGTTTTGTTTTATTCTTGGTTTGTGTGGCAACTGAACCCAGATTTTCTCTTTTGTTTCAGGGGAATTTGCTCTGTTTTGTTCAGGTTCAGAGGAAATTTAACTAAATTTGTCCAGTTAAAAAGGAAAAACCAGTCATGAAGCGGAGTACAACCTTCTGACCTCAACCATAACAAGTACATTTGATGAAACTTTGTACATTTTTTACAATTTAACTCTCTCCAACAATTAGGTTCCTGAGACGGGAAATTATCCTCTAAATGTGTCCTACTTTCCTCTTTGGTTTTTTTGTTTTTGCCATTTTTAATGAAGAGATTAAAACATTTGGTTTAATTGCAACCATGACAAACACCAGACACATTTTCTCACCTTACAAAAACCTCAAGCTGATATTTGAAGTATTGATGCAATGCTGTGGAAATACAAGTATTTTTATACCAGAATAATTTAAGATGCTCTGAAAACGAAACTCTTTAAACTTTCCTCTTTCTTAAAGCGAATAATTTCAGAAAATGTTTGTCTCTTTGACTTCTTTCCTTATTTTTAATCACACTCCACATGTCCACTTTAATAAAATCCAAATAACTCTTTATTATAACAATATGGAAATATTACAATACATCTGTTTTGGCTGGAGGGGAAACAGAAGAAATGAGCCTTGATCCCCTCCAGGCGGGACTCACACCTGGGTTTGGGAACTGTTAACATCATGACATCATGTCCACAAAACATCCCAGAACTGATCAGAACGTGTGAATCGTTCAATAACTTCAAGGTTCGGTGGTTGTTTATGTAAGCCATCAGAATAAATCTCATGTTTTCCGTATCCTCTGCTCAGGTTTGCACTGCTGTTTGCTTCTGGACGGGTGCGGCTCCTGATTTGCACAGTGGTGCAATAAAACCACAGCGCAGGTAAAACCATGCAAATGTATGTTAAACAGAAAGAAGCTCGCGGCCCTGCAAACTCTCAAATTAGAAAAACTGTCTCAGAGCCTCGTAAAATTCACGTTTTCCACGGAGCTTCCTGCGTAAACTGCAGCAGCTTCACCTGCCGACCGCTGCACCTGTTCAGATAAACGTATATTTGAACTGCGCAGCGTTGTTTGCGCTGACGGACCGCAGAGCGCGTGCAGAACAAAAGGAGAAGCGGCGCTGAAACCCGACGGCCTGGAGGGGAAACCAGGTGCTGCCCGGTCAAAACACGACTGAAGGTCAAAATCTCCATCCTGCTTTCTGCCAGAGAAGAGAACCGAATCTCCAGGACCAAACCAGTTCAATTCCTAATATCGTCTTATTTTAATTCATTTTCTGGGTGAAGCTCACAAAAAGTCTGCATTAAGTAAATAACCACAGTATGTTCTAGAAGAAAAATGTATAAAGTATTACATTCCTCACAATAAATGATTAAAAACACCCTTTATTGGTAAATGGTTATAATAAAGTCAGTTTTATTTAGTAACGATGATTTTTTAAAAACTGTTTTAAGTTCCAAATACTGTTAAAGAACACCACTGAAAACATGTTTATACGTTTTTAAGTCTTTGGTGCAAAAACTTGATAAAAAATTATGATGAGTTCATGAAAACGGACCATTTTAAATATAGAAATCAAGATGCCGCATTGAGATTATTGCAAGAGAAGTCAAGAAGAAATCCCCCCACCCCTGGGAAATTTGTACCAATAAACCTATTTTGTAAAAATGTAACAAACCAAAGAGGAAAAAAGTGGATTGAAGTTTCTTAAAATCCTCATCTGTGCTTAATATAACAAATAAGACACCAATGCATTGGTGGTAGAACTATAAACAACCAAAATGCAAGAAGGGGCGCGCAGCGCTGCCACGATGCATCATATTCTATTTGTCGTAGAATGAAGTTGTCATTCACAGAAAAGAACTGTTCAAAGGAATCTAATCATTTGTGGATGTCTCATCAGTAGTTGGAAGCTTCTGGGACTCCTGACCCGATTTTAATGGTAATGATACCCAACACGGTTCTGGTTCTGAAAGCAAAAGAAAAAAATGAGCCATAAATTCCTGTCTGCTCAGATAAGAGCGTTTATTTATTTGAACCTTTGACTGAACGCTTCTGTTTCCTGGTCGAAAGCTCAGAAGTGTTTATTGGATGCTGTGATTTTAAAAACGAGCCAAACTGATAGTGGAGGCCACTTTCTGTCTTATCTCAGACGCTTTATGGCCGATGGACTTTGTATGTTTTTATTTCCATTATTTCCATGCTCTCGTTTTCTTCCATCTTTGCAGCGTGTGTGTGTTTCTGTAAAGCTCCTGATGCAACTCGTCCGCAGTTCGCTGGTCATCTGCTGCTGTGCTGGCGGCAGCTGGGCGGGAATGATGCGCCGTCGTCGTTGCTAGGCCGCGCGCTGTTTGCAAACACTGAGGCATAAATGTGTTCTGGATCAGAACCTGTCAGAACATGGCCGGTCTGGACTGACGACTAATAACATAATCGGTTTGGCATTTATTGCATTCCAAGAGGACAGAAATGTAAATTATTTTAAGGACAGAAATCTTGAATATAATGAGACTGAACTGGGAAAAAATGAAAATATACTTGGGACAAAATATTCTTAGAGAATGAGATCTCGGTCTACTCAGTTCTGTCCTTGTGGAGTTGTTTCAGGACGTCTTGTCGCTTTAAATCCACATAAGCTGCTGATGGCCTCTCATCGTTTACACTTGAGCATGAAAAAGGCTGCAAACAGATGTCCATTGACACATCTGTACATCTTTGAAAAGCAGACGTGGAGCCTTCTGCATAACCAACAAGAATGCTGAAAATGGTTTCTGGATAGTGAGTCAACAACAAAACACTCGTGTTTTCCAGCAGCCATTGTACAGCACATACAGAGGTAAAACCAGTCGACCAAACATCCTGCTATGCCACTTGAGTTGCTAAGTTGCTATCTAGCAACTTGGCTTGGGTGGGGTTGCTCGGTTATGGTGCAGTGTGACTGATCAATCCGAGTGTTTTTGAATGGACTCATTTTCCAGACACCAAGAAACATAAACTTATTGCCAAAAAACCTCTGGGTGGTTTGTTTTCTTTTGATTTGTTTTAAAGCATCTTGTCTTTATTCAGAAGCAGCTGAGACCCAAATGGAAGCATAAAAATGCATAAAATGTGAATTTTGCGTAACGGCTCTGCTTTAAATGAATAGTTGGGTACCAGACCTCTGATGCATCTGGAGGACTTGGGCGCTTCTGTTGGGTCAAAACGTTTCGCGATCATCATTATGCCCGTCACAATAACAAATTTTCCTGGACGATAATTCCCCACAGACGTTACCTTTGCGATAAAATGTAATATTATTGTTTTTGAGACCAAAATGCAGAAATATTGGATCAAAGCTAAAGCAGATGTGTTGTTTGACAGACTTGCTTCTCATTTTCACATTCCCAGCAGCAGCTGCAGCCGTCGCGCCAAAGCGAACGGAGCCGTTATGTAACGACGCGTTAGCTGTAGCGGCTAGCCAGGTCGATACGAGAGGGAGAGCTGGATGTTGACATGCTGGCCTGACCAGGGGATCAATGATCGCTGCGGCACAAACGTGACCTTCTGCACGCCAACAGAGGCCCAGATTGGCTTCAGACACTTACATTTACTCATAATTGTTTTGGAAAACTGTACTTTTAGCTGTTAATACACTGTAATAAAAGCAGTGTTTTTACTTTTGAGTAATTTTATTATGAAGTATTTCTACTCTGGAGTAAAATTTCTTGATTTTCTACCCACCGAATGAAACGCGTTTCAACCAGAGATTCACCAAACAAATGCCTGCAGTGTCAAAGTTTCATAAGTTTTTTAAAATAAGTTATTTACTTATATAAATTATTCTCTTTTTCATTCTGAAAGTTTCAAACATTTCCACTTTAATTTATATTTTGGTCCATCTGATGATGTAATATTTAATAATTTAATCAGTTACTAATCAGACTTTTCACCAAATCCATTTTTCTCGAGTAATTTGTTTGGGTGGATGCTTTTTAGTTGAGTAAAAAACATGTGAAATACTGGAATTAAATTGAATTTTTGGTCTCCATTGGAAATATTCAGACCAAAATTCTCCCTAATGCAGGAAAATCTTCTGAAAATAATGCAAAATATCATTAAACAAGAAGTCTGAGTTTTTTCACAGCGTTTTAGTCATTATTATTTGTCAGCTTTGTTTGTTGCTGGTAGCTGCAAGGCGACAGGATGAGGATTTGTTTACAAGTTTATCTTGCAGATGGAAACGTGATATGTGAGACGTTTCACCAAACAAGTCCCTGACAGAAGTTTACAGATGTTCCCTCAGGACATGAGAAACAAACAGGCTGAAACTGAACACAGATGTTCAGGTTTACAGGTGTTTACTTTTCCATCCGAGGTGATTTGTCTGGAAGTGCTGTAGTGTGGAAGGACATTTCTGCAAACCTTTTCTGCAGTTACCATCGTGCAGCAGCCTCTCTGAAGCCTGAACCCTGGATTCAGACCGAACAGCAAGTCGATCCGGACTCAATCAAAGAGTTGATAAAAAAAGGTGGAGTAAACATGTTGCAGCGTGAAGTCACACACGCAAGATCCCGCCGTCGCTTCTCTGCTGGAGGGCAAAAGCCGCTAGCCGCCACCGACTATTACTGCTTTTAGCTGTTAGGTTATCAACATGGCGTGCTAAAACTTAAATGTAGAATTGATTATATAATAGGAAAAGAGTCGAGTGCTTTGCCACTAACGGTCAACTCTGTGACAAGCAGATAACAAGATTAGGAAACGGTTTTAGTTCCAACAAATGGTGAGGGAAGTGGGTCAGTTATGCTAGCTTGACTGTGACAACCTGATCATGTAGATGTGCTGCAGAATTCATTTTATTTAATTTTTTAAAGGTGACCTCTCTGGCAGATCATCAGTGGAGCAGGTGTTTAAATCAACCACCGCTGTGTTTCAAGCCTGAAAACAGAAAACTGTAACCGTCTGAATGTTCTGCTGTTTGAGTGGGAAAGGTTTCTGTGTTTGTTGAATCCTGATGCGCTAGTGGAGCTGTTGTCAGTCAGTTGCTATGGCAACAAGTCTCTGTACGGCTTAGCTGACATAGAGAGCGAGAAAAAAAAAAAAGATTGTTCTTGTTAGCTACTCCAGTAAGGTTAAATTGAACTGCAAAAATAAAACTTGTATGGCGTATGCTAATTATAAATGATGCTAATGGTAGTGGGTATGTTACACACTGAGCAGCATGAAGAATCATGTTGGTGGGCGGGCCCCATGAAAATCAGCTCAGGGCCTCAAAAAAGCTTTGGCCGCCCCTGCGATTAATCGCTTCAGCCTAATTATAACTAAATGCGCAAAAATAAAGAGGGTTTGAATATTTGAGCAAAACACAAGTTTGTATTTTTTTTTACCTTTTTAACATCTGAACACAGAAGAGATGAAACATTTTTTTACTCAAATATTTCACACAAAGGAATGTTTAATTTTTGAGCAACAAAGAGGAGTGTCTGCCTCTTTCTTTCTCTCTCTCTCTCTCTTGTTCTCTCTCTCTCTCTGTCTCTCTCTCTCTTTCTCTCTGTCTCTCTCTCTCTCTCTGTCTCTCTCTCTCTGTCTCTCTCTCTCTTTCTCTCTTTGTCTCTCTCCTTCTCTCTCTCTCTCTCCCTCTCTCTCTCTTTCTTTCTCTCTCTCTCTCTTTGTCTCTCTCCCTCTCTCTGTCTCTCTGTCTCTCTTCCTCTCTCTCTCTTTCTCTCTCTCTGTCTCTCTCCCTCTCTCTCTCTCTCTCTGTCTCTCTCCCTCTTTTTCTCTCTCTCTTTGTCTCTTTCCCTCTCTCTCTCTCTCTCTCTCTCTATCAGATTAGGTAAATGGTTGAGTAAACTCTGAGGCGGAGTGACTGAGTGTGATTACCTGCTGCTCCTCAGTCGCCTCCCTCTCTGGGAGTGTACATATCCTGCTCACTCGCTTTGCTTGTTCACACATGCACTCTGCCTCCCGCTGCACACACACACACACGCTGACCTTCTCTCCTGGTCTTTACCTGGACTAACGGGGGAGTTTGGACCGGAGAGTCTGAGTTTTTGGCAGCAGCGTCGATCCGTTAGTCGAGCCGCTGCCAGTCGTTTTGTTTTCTTTTTGCTTTTGCTGTTTGGACAATCGGAGTGAGTTTTTCCATCCTCAGGTCTCGCCGCTGCTTCTCCGGACACTGACGACTCGCTCGGCAGGGTGAGTCCGCAGGAAATTCATCTTTCACTCTTCAGACCTTTTTAATCTGAGTGTCGACTCGGATTGGATTTGTTTTCCCTCAGGATTCAAACTTTAGAGCATGTCTGAAATGAGCTGCAGGCTTCATTTTTATTTGTTTTAGATTCAAGTTCTACTTTCTATTTTTCATGATTAATAACAAAAATATGAAGGCTTGACTAAGTGACCGTATGACCAAGTCAGTGGCCGTTTCCTTCACTGCAAAATCACATTTTGCTCCAGTTTCTACTGCAAATATCTTGGTAAACTTGAAATAAAATAAAACCAAATTACAAGTAACTTTTCAGGAAGATATAGGAACTTAAGTCATTCATTCCTTAGTACTGATGAAAAAGTGACACATTATTTCACTTATGGGAAAAATTGGCAAATGTTAAATAATCTGCCTATTGATCTAGTACTTTTCATCAATTTTAAGGAATTATTGGCTTAAAACAAGCTCTTATGTTGCTGAAAGGTTATTTGTAAGTTAATTTGATCTTATTTCAAGTGTACTAAGGTAAACTAGACTAAAATTACTTGCTAAAGTGTTGAGTTTTTACAGTGCTCATAAGGCAGGCGGTGGTTTGGACGAGGTGTGCACCGATTTATTGACCAGCTGATTTATTGGGGCCAATTTCCTTATTTTGGGAAGATTGTTGCTCAGCTGATTCTTACATGTGGAGCCGATTGTATCTCCCTCAGCAAAGGTCTAAAAATCAGCCGCTGTCTCTTCTGCTCTGCCTGTTTTAGAGGTCTGACTGATGGACCGGCCCATCATGTCTGCACGTTGCAGTGAAGTGACGTCACTGTTAACAACTCGGCGACTTCCTTTCTAAGTTTAGCTACAATAAAAATCGTTATCAGCCAAAATCAGAATCAGAAGGTCCGGCTTTTTAAAAGGGCCAGAAAACTGTAATCGGTGCATCCTGAGTTTGAACTGCTGTCATTTTTTTGTGATCAAGAATTGGCTCATTTCTCCAACTCGCCTCCATCTGTTGTCGGGTGTCTGAGTTGGGTTTTTTCACGTCTTGTCGACTTCCGGTAAAGCAGCTTCAGTGGAATCTCTTTCATAAACATCAGTGATGAGATTCAGCAGTTAATGGCCTGAAAGCTTGTGCAGAGACGCCTAATGGAGGCGTAAACTCCTGATCTGCACTTTAGACCTTTAAGACCCAGAGAGACGTTTTTACCTTCAGTCCAACTGAATAAAACACGTTTAGGTTCGCTGCCATCTTACCCGTTAAAAAAAGACAAATATGAAAACCTGCTTTTGTTTTAAATATTTGGTTCTTTATCTTTTTAGATGAGAGCCACTGCAAAAAAAAAAAACACTTTGCAGGTGATTTCTGATTCCTCGTTCTCTTTTGGTACTTCATTTGAAAAGCATCTGATTTCTGAAGATTCCCACTTTCTGATTTGTAAAAAAAATCTTTAATTTATCTTTGATTTCAATGTCACTGAAGTTTTCATATGTAGGTGTGCCCCTCCTCCACATGTTGCTGAGCACTGCAGGTCAGCTAAACTAAAAGATTTCGATTACACTGAGCTAGCTGTGGTGGACTGCAGGCTGTACCGGAGCAGGTAGCCCAACTAAGTCATCTTTAAACTCCTAAAAAGGGAGATCTTGTTGCTCTGTCTACTAAATGTTTCCCCTCCCTCCCCTGTTGCTGCACGCTGACAGTCAATCATCCTCACTCTGTTGTAACAAATAGAAGATTCTCTTCCCCCTGAAGTGTTGGTCAAACATGGTGCTAAAGCTGAGTGGGGCGATTTCCACGTCACTCAGGACATGAATGACAAGTCGCTACTGTGCCACAAGCTGCTGGGAGTGAAACGGAGCAAAGTCGCTGCGATCTTCAAACATTCATAGGCGTGTTTCTTTGAGTTAGATAAGAGAAGTTGGGCAACTTAAAAAAGTGTTCAGTTTTCTGAAAATAGATGTTTGCAGATGGTGGATGAGGGTTAAAGACGCGTTGAAAAGGTGGATAATGTGTTAATCGAACATAAAGAAAAGCTTGAAATGAGGAGGTTTGTGTCCCGGCTGTGCGCCCACTCGTCCTCCACGCCCCGTCCAGCAGACGGCTGCGCTCGCTAATCATTACCCTGCTTTGTCTTGTCATTAAATCACTCTGCTGTAAAACAGCCAGAAGAGAGAGAGACATAAAAGTACAAGAAGAAAAATCTTTGATAGTTAATATTTATTTTGATTTACTTTGATATTTTAATCTTGCAATATTACAACTAATTTCCATGTATAATCACGACTTTACTCTTGTATTATTCTGCCATGCTAAGACTTATCTGTCTGGTATTATGACTTCATCTTGTAGAATTACGACTTTATTCTGTCACTTTGAGCCAACATGAAGAAATGGAGCATAAACAGAGGAAGGCAGAGGACCTGTGAGGGAGTTCATCTGTGTTTTATTGAAACAGAAAGTGGGATTTCTGCGATTGTTTTCTGCTTAGCTTTAAGATGTTTTCTGTCAGGTACATGCAGACGTTTTACCCGTCTCATCCCCTCAAACGTGTTCCCTGCTGTAATGCAGCAGCCTGGGATTATCGCCTGTTATCCTATTACCGCTCAGTTTGTAAGCTGTCAGGTGTGGACGACATCAGGCAGTGGCAGCCATTCATACCTGTGTGCAGATATGCCACGACATGCGTTCACACCTGTGCATTCCTCGTGTTGGATTTCACCCGGAGAGGTGGGAAAACATCCCACCTCCACTCAGGAGAGGCACAGTCACAACGACGATTTAGGGCCAATTGAGGAATTGTACATTTCTGCCAAAAACAAGGAAATTTGTGAGCTTGGAAAGTTGAAAATTGGCTAGAAAAAAAATCCTAAGATTTTGAAATTAATATTAAAATTTTCTAGAGAAACAAGGAGATTTTTGATTTTGAAAAGCTGAAAAATTACAAGAAAAAAGTGGAAATATGAATTTGAGAAGATAAAAATGTGCTTGAAAAAAAATAAAAATTTGAAATTAATCTCAGAAATGAATTTTTTTCTAGATCATTTCTGAATTTGAAAACTCAAATGTTGAGGTTGATCTCAGAAATCTTTTAGCAAAAAATGTGGAAAGTTCGAAGTTTGAAGCCGTCAATTAGAAAAAAAAAATAATTTTCATGCTGATCTCAGACATTCTTTGAGAAAAAACTTGGAAATTTGAGTTTGAAAAGTCAAAACCTTTTGAGAAAATACTTTCTAGAACATCTGAGTTTTCTAATTTTATTTCTTACATTTTTTTTTAGAAAATGTTCTTACTTCATTCTAGAAAAATTAGTAAGTTTACTCCTTTTGTTTCTCTTTGATGGCCCTGATATTCCTTCGTATCGCGGCTCCTGTCACGAGTTTCAGGATCGTTTCCTGCAGACGGCTGTATTGACAGATTGATGCTGTTTGGACTTTGGCTTTAAAGGTTTTGATTGTACTTTCAGATTTGCAATGGACCAGAATAGAAAACACTTCTGCTCTAAGAATGCTGTTCTTCAGCCATATTGAAACACACAAGTCACAATTCAAACAGCCGGATGTTACCACTGGCAGAAACGCTGCAGAAGAAAACAGGAAGTGGCAGGAAAATGATGTTTTTATTATTATTATTCAGGTAACGTGCTGCTGGCTTCTCCACCAGTTGTGTGTCATTTGAAAGTGATTAATTCCCCCAAAATGCTGCATATCACGTGGACAAGCTTCATGTGCGATTAATGGAAACACCTCAATTGCGAATTTTTTTTTTTTTGTCAGCATTGGCAGAGTACAGACAAAGTTTTACACGTTTTTCTAAAGTTGCCTTTGATTGCGGAGATGTAAAGCTAGTTCTTCAACCTGATAAATCCTGGGGTGTACTTACTTTTTCCATTGGAGCAACAAAGATGGGAAAGATGCTGTTCTTTCTTGACGCCTAAACTTTGTTGACTGAGTCTGGAAAATGACTGAAAGTCCTGAGAAAATCCTAATAGACAGTTCACAGATTTTAGGGACGTTTTACTGAAATCAATTCGTTTAGAAATATTTTTTCACCATTTCTGTGTTTTCAGTTCAGTTTTCCGGCTGCATGCTGTGGTTTTTTTTACAGCCTGTAACACGACTAAAATACATTTCCCTCCGGCAGAACGGACAGCATCTCCGTTTCTTCAGAGAGACTCCTGGGAGTAAAACAAATTTCCTGCTGTCACTGAGCGCGCCTCGCCGGCGTTTGATCAGCAAGACGTCGGTGTATAAATAGGCGGGATGGTGTTTGGCCGTCAGCAGGCCTGCAGCTGCCAATGGCCTGATTACAACCGCCAGACGATCAGCTTCTGCTCCTGTAAGCCTCAGCAGGACATGACTGCTGATTAGAGCAGATCTGACCCGGTGCAGCAAACTGAGCGTTTATCTGACACGGATCATCAGATGGAGCCGTCCAGAACAGAGTCTGGAGATGCTAAATGTGTTAGCTTAGCTTCAGTGTTGGTTCTGTCCATCAGGGTTTGTTAGTTAGGCTGATGGAAACATGTGATCATTTCATGATTTTTCTGCCTGATATTTTCTTTTATCCTCCAAAGTTGAGTTGAAGTTGTTACTTTATTGATTAATAATTTAGAATAATCTAGTTAATCTGTGTTTACAGCAGATTATTGGTTAATGAAGCTACATATGTTTATATATGACAATGAGTTTCCCTCATTCTGTCTGACCAATTGTTGGTTGGATGGACAGAATTTGGTTATTTGTCCATCCATCCATCCATCCATCCATCCATCCATCCATCCATCCATCCATCCATCCATCCATCCATCCATCATCCATTCTTCCATCCATCATCCATCCATCCATCCATCCATCCATCCATCCATCATCCATCCTTCCATCCATCCTTCATCCTTCCATCCATCTATCCATCCATCCATCCATCATCCATCCTTCCATCCATCCATCCATCCATCCATCCATCCATCCTTCATCCATCCATCCATCATATCCATCCATCCATCCATCCATCATCCATCCTTCCATCCATCATCCATCCATCCATCCATCCATCATTCATCCATCCATCCATCCATCCATCCATCCATCCATCATCCATCCATCATTCATCCATCCATCCATCCATCCATCCATCCATCCATCCATCATCCATCCATCTATCTATACGTCTATTTGGGTGGATTTTCGTTCATCTGTCCATCCATCCGGTTGTCTATGCGTCCATTTCTTTCATCCATTCATCTGTGCATTAATTCATTCATCTGTGCATTAATTCATTCATCTGTGCGTTAATTCATTAATCTGTCCATTAATTCATTCATCTGTCCTTAATTCATTCATCTGTCCATTAATTCATTCATCTGTCCGTCCGTCCATTTGATCATCTGTTCATGTGTCCATCTGTGAATCCTTCAACTTGGTTCTTTGTTCATCCATCATCTATTCATAAAATGTTATCTGTTCATCCTTCATGGCAGTTTCATGTTTTCACTTTGAACTGGGATCTCACTGGTTTTTAACCAGTTAAACTGGACTCAGTTCCTTTCAGATCCAAATTCCAACTTCATAAGCAAACAACGGTTCTCCGTTTTAAATTTCTGTTTCTGGTGGAAATGACCTTTCCTCCTCCTCCTCCTGCTCTTCCTCCTCCTGCTCTTCCTCTTCCTCTTCTCTTCTGATGGATCAGTTGCTTTGTTAACTTGTCTTTTTTTTTGGGCAGTAAGCTTCACTTTTGTACATTTACTATTTTAGATAATGAGGATTTTCTTGCCAAATTATTTCTGTAATTTTTGAAGTGGTCAACAACAGAGTTCTCCGATCAGCATCTGTTCAAGCTGAAAGCTGTTTTGATTCCAGCGCTGTGTTTGCTGAGGGGAGCAGAAGAGATGCCACACCCATCAAAAACAAAGCAGTGAATGATGCATCACTTTTAACAATCTCAGTTTATTCTGCTCATCCGTTGAGCTTAGCAGCCATTTCACACCTGAATTAAATGAAAAGAAGCCCAAATAAACTTAGACCTGGAGGAGAATCCATCAGAACATCTTCTGAACATCATCACAAAATCTGACCAAAATGCAAAGAAAATAAATTATTCCAGGATTTGGGATCAAAACTAAATGTGACAAGAATGTTAATTAAGCTTAAATAAAACCGATCCAGACTCTTAACTCCCAGGAGATCAGAACTGTTTGCTGCTGTTCATCAACAGTTTTATCAGTTTATGTCGGTGCTGCCGGTCCGGTTGTGTTTGCAGCGGTTGGTTTGTGTTAAAGCTGCAGATTAACCTTTATTAATTTGGTAATCATCAGAGCCACTTGTTAGAATCAGGTCCTTGTTTTAAGTTGGATCTGCCTGAAAACAGAAACTTGTGATGAGATCACACCTTGTGCTGTGTGTTTCTGCAGCAGGTTGTTGTTTTTAAGCCGTAGCATCTCGTTAACGTCGGCCTCCACCCTTTATTCATAAGTAATGATCTTGCAGCAGAGCAGACACGCCGGCTGGCCGAGGCTCGTCCCGGTGGACCGCAGCCTCTCAGCTCTCTCTGTAACGACATATGCATCGACCAGCAAGTCGAGGAAATGGGCTAAAAAGACACTCAGGACTCAGAAAGGCTTTTTCTGCCGAGATGGTTTAAGTGTTGAGTTATTTATTTGATCGCAGATGATCTGAAGAAAAACAAAGATCACCCAAAAATTGATACATTTTTAGAATTGGTTTATTTGCAATTGAAATTACATATTTAAAAAATATTTCAGATTATTTTACGTTTAAAATTGTTTCTCCCTCCTCTTCCTTCCCTCAGATGACATGGCGTCCTCAGTACCGCAGCTCCAAGTTTCGCCACGTGTTCGGGAAAGCTGCCACTAAGGAGAACTGCTACGATGGCGTGCCGATCACACGCAGCGTCCAGGACAACCACTTCTGCGCCGTCAACCCTCGCTTCGTCGCCATCATCACAGAGTGCGCCGGGGGCGGAGCCTTCCTGGTTGTGTCCATCCATCATGTGAGTTTGCACTGATTTACCAGGGAAGACACGGAGGGGACGGCTCTCCTGTTTTATAAATTCATGAAGGATTCAGATGGGAGCTGAATAAATGGAACCAGAGCGGAGTCGATGCGGGTTTAATAATTACAAAGGACGCTCCATAAAAATCGGAGATGAAAGAGCTGGAAGCATCTGTGAGATTGGCGACTGTACAAGTCATGCAACTCGATGAATTTAATCTCAGTATTGATGCAGTTGGTCGATAAAGACTTGAGGTTTGTTTGAGAATAAATTTCAGTCAAGTACTCAAGAAAGATGGACTTTATGGGAGAGTTTGGCATTAACTGATTGCATCCACTCATCCTTTTTGGAAAAAAAATCCTTTTATTAGTATTTTTACCACGCTGTATGTAGTACCTTTTCTTGAGTAACATTATTGTGAAGTATCACTATTCTTACTTGAGTAATATTTCTAGATTCTCTTCCTGCTTTGAGTAACTTTACTGAATCCAGAACAAACATATTTTGACCAAAAATTCACAACACACAAACACTTTCTGCAATTTTTAAAATTTGACCCCTTTGGGGACAAGGGTGTTAGAAAATAGATGAATGTTATATACCACAGCTTTAAAGAAATGCTTTTTATGTGACATTAGTCTCCCTCTCTTGACCTGTCGGTGTCATAATTGTTTAGTTTATATTCCAAAACTGTGGAAAACCATAAAAGTCTCTTGCTGTGATTATATTCCCCAGATATCTGTCGTAGCTGGAGGGCAATGGAGTTAAAATGAATTTTTAATCATTAATTAACTTCCCTTTTGTGTTGAGATACTTTATGATCAGTTTGATCAGCGTTTTTATTGACAGCGAGACGAGGTGGAGCTCCTCTCAGGTTAGAATGTGGCCCCTTTTGCACTTTTTTCCCAACAAGATTCAACATTCATTATTACAAAATATCACAAAAAAAAAAACCTGAGGTGACTTGAGGAATTTTCTGTTCATCTCTAGATTAGAGGGATTTATGGCGCTGAGCTCTTCTTTCTTTCTTTCTTCCTGTGAGTTTGCACCAGCCTCCTGGCACGGCTCACGGTTGCATAGGAGCTCAGGAATGACTTATCTCATCTCTCGACCCTCCCTTATGTCTTAAGGAGGTGAAACTTTCTCTCTTCACCGTCCCACCGCTCCGTGCAATCAGTCTGCAGATAGAAACAAACATGTAGGCCATAGAAACTGATCATCTGAAGGCTGACTCTACCTGCAGGCCTGGGGTCCAGGGAACGCTCCGTTCCCACATAAATACCAGTTTCAGACTCTGTTTGATCTGCTATGAAGGGAGACGTCAAAAAGTTTTGTTTCGGTGTCAAAACAGGAATCCATGTGATCAGCCTGACACCCCCATTCTCCCTGCGCATCAGGCTGACTGGCTTTTCAGTCATAATTATCTTATTTTTTAATTATTTTAATTTCTCCTGAAGGGATTTTTGATTATTTATGTGGAATAGGACAGCAGGAAGCCGAGCTACGTGCCTGGATCTGTCAGGTCTGGTGAAGTCTAATAAATGCCTTGCAGGGACATTAATGTGAGCAATGCTGCATGGAGCTTACAATAAAAAAATACCTGGCAGATGTTTGAGAGTTGGAAAGGAGTTTTTTCTTTTACCTGCGTTTACCTCCAAACCAAACCGCACATCTGTGTGAACATGTCTGGGATTTTTCTGGAGCTGCAAACAGACAAGAAATCCACAAATCTAAACACGGATTGTCGTTGAGTCGCCTTCTGTCATAATCCAAAACTGGCCATCTATTACCAAACGTCATGGCTGGGTCATTATGCAGATTAGCTGTTTTGACTTTGATCTGTTTCTGAATTTAAACAAATTTGTCAAATCAAACTTTGCAAACCAGGTCAGATGAGACCGATTCAGATGTCAGGCGTTTCTTCTGTTTGATGTACAAAACACAGAAACTTGTGTGTAAAAGATAAATCTACTTTATCTCCACAACTATGTGAAATAATCAAACATTTTTAGAATGAAAATCACCATTTCATTATAAATTGAATTACATCTATTCAGTTTGGACCTTGTGTTTGAAATGATTCAGATAGCAGCTGCTCAGTGGCATCCAGTCGCTGGCTTTGCAGCAATCTCTCCTCCAAAAACCAAGGAATTACAGGAATCTTACGACTCTTGTTGTTTTTCATCGACAGAAAGAGGAAATTTCCAGGTTTTGTGCATTTAATGAACACAAACTACTTTATCTTACGGCATTTGACTTGAAGATTAATAATCAAAGCCGGTCAAGGACAGGTTTACCAATACTGAAGGCTGACGAACTGAGATTTATCCAACTCCACCTGTCTTTTTTCTTCAGTTAGTGAGCAAGGCAGTTCAAATTCCTTTACATCATAGAAATATAAAGTCATAAAAACTACATGAAGCCAGTATAATCTCTGGCTTCAGCCTGATCCTTTGTTAAATTCTGGGTTTGTTTATTGTTACTTTTTGTTTCCTCTGTTTCACAATTTACCAAAATAAACTGAACTAAAAACAATCAATACACGTCAGATATGTTGATCAATGTTCCATTTATTATGACTGACTATAACACTGCATGGAACCAGGAAGTATTTATAAAGTGACCGGAGACTTGAGTCAAACTCTCTTTGGGTGAGACGTAATTGGTTCAGTTCTTGCCTACAGAACCGGGCTTTCCTGTGTCAACAGACAACTTTGGATCGGCCAGAAGTCGCATCTGGGGTCCCCCAGGGTCAATCCTGGGACCCCTCTTTAAAGTCCTCATGTTCCTGCGCTGCCATAAGGAGCAATAAGACGATCATCATACGCAGCTCTACATTACAATGCCACCGGATGATTCTGAACCTAATCTAAACATTAAGATGCTTAGAACAAGTCAATGCATAGATGTGCCATAACTTTCATGTCTGAGACGGCTAAAACGCCTGAAACTTTTGCACAGTGAAATGGGAAACAGATTAGTTTACATCACACAGGCTCACATGGAAATCAGCCCTGTTCTGCGCTTTGCATTGTGCGGCTTCGTCAGCTCTTGTTACCTTTGGACACAAACACTCAGACTCCTGATTGCTGCTTATCCATGAGGGATATTATTGATTTTCTTCACAACAGAGTAAATAACGATCATTTCCAGACTGACGGGGTGTTTTTGTGTTTTGCCAGATAGGTAAAGTGGACCCTCATTACCCTCGAGTGTCGGGCCACAAAGGAAATGTTCTGGACATCAAATGGAATCCGTTCAATGATTACTGCATCGCCTCCTGCTCCGAGGACACCACGGTGCGTGAACAGGCCTAGTCCAATCATACCCATAAATCTGGGAAACCAACTGGATCTTTATGCAGTTTGGCTAATATCACTGAATAGAGAAGTTCATTATACTTTGTTGTAAAATCACAGGTGTTTATACTGTGATTTTATTTCAAAATATATTTAGTCAAAACACATTTTATTAGGCGTTCTCTTAAAAAAGAGATTTACTTTACAAAAAGTTAGAACTAATGCACAAAAAATAACTTGTATGGTGAGCAACTCTGAAATTCAAAGCCAGCTGATGATATATTTAATAACAGTGAAACATTTTAAAGAACAGGTTAAACAACATATTAACTTGTGAACAATGTGAGCTGCTTGTGTTTAACTATAATCATTAGATGCAGCTTGAGGTCCAGAAAAAAATCAATTTTATAGAAAATCGCAAATCCTAATTCTGGGATCTCTGAATCGATTCAAAATGCTCAAATAGATTTTAAAATACATTTAAGTTGTGCGTCAAGTTGCGCAGCTACAATGCATATTAAGTTAAACATCCTTTCAGCCACTGTATGGATTTAGAATAACTCTTTGATTTTTTATTTATTTATAAAAAAGCCAAGCAGCTAAGCTAACAGAAATTTATCTACGATTTATTATATTTTGCTTAAATATAAACTGATGGAAAATAATTGTCTTAAATAAATGTAATTTATTTATGCTTGTCAGTCACATAATTCAAACAAAATCTCTGAACCATTTGAATAGAAAAATTGGTTTCCGTATTAAAAGATTTAGCTTTGTGCTACACTGCCCCCTACAGGTCTGGCATGTTTAAAACAACCCTGACTGGAGTAATTCAGCAGGTTTGTGTTGATGAACATTTCTTAAATGAATCCCATGTGTACAGAGTTTTTTAAGGTGATGTGTTGGAGATATTTGTTTTCATAAATGAGGCCTCTGTGAGACTGAAAGGACATGTTGCTTCATTCCTGGAATATGAGCATGTCGCTGTAGGGAGATAATTTTATTGCCTCGCTTGTTGAGCCGGGGCGGCCCAGAACAAAGCCCTGCAGACAGAGGAAGAGGCATCCATGAACTTTGCCTCGGGTCAGAGTCTTTTCACTCTCTGCTAAAGGTTTTCTGGTTATTTATTGCCGTTTATGTGCGTGCAGGTGAAAGTTTGGGAAATCCCGCCTGACGGTGTGCGTAAGACCCTGACAGTGCCGTGGAAAGAGCTGCAGGGTCACAGCCGCAGGGTGGGCATCATCGAGTGGCATCCGACGGCTAACAACATCCTCTTCAGCACCGCCTACGACTACCAGGTAACAAACGCCGTCTGAGGCGATAAGGATAACAAAAAGCTGATTGTGAAATATATTACAGAACGTTTATAACAACGCAGCCAAACAGGTTTCAGGAATTAGCTCTTTAAGATGATTGTGGCTTTATGAGGACTCAGGGTTCCTGGCTGGAAAAAAAAAATGTTTTAATGGTTTTTACAATGAATAAAGGAAAAAAAGAATGTTATTTTGTAATTCAATTGCTTATCTGGCTGTTTCATTCATCTATCCATCACTCCTAGCCTCCCTTCCTTTTAAGAGTTTATCTCCCATAAATTACACTTGAAAGTTTGTATTTAATCTGTAAAACTTTAAAGTCCTGAGAACATTAGAGACTGAGAAACAACCGTGTGTGTAACTGTCCAGCACTATTCTTTGAGCAGGTCGGATCCCAGATAAATACTTTTATCTGGATTTCTGAAATATTTTGGGAGAAAACACTTTGTTACACATCGTTTCAGCTTTTATTCCAGATAACGAAGGAAGTTCAAATAAAACGCGGTCCAGCATGTTCCTTCCAGTTAGGTCAGCTTTAGTGCAACTCTTTAAAGCTTTGGCACGAATGCATCTCATCTTCTGACACAAACTGAAGCATGTGAAAATATTTCTCCTCACTTTCAGCTTCACTTTTGAAGCTTTTGTTTTAACTTATACTGACTGGAGCCTGGCTTTCTGCCTCATCTTAATTTAGGTCAGCTTGTTTTTTCTGAAGCACAGAAAATCAGTTCTTCCCTTTGGAGTTGGAGCCTAAACTGTGTAAAAGAATGGTACTAAACACGTCAATCATCTTTATCATGAATGCGTCACATATCTGTATTCACAGCCAATGTTGTTTTTTTACCATATTGTTCCACAAAGATGGGCTGATATTGCAACTCGCAAATTTTCCTTCCTGTTATTGAGTCTGAATTAAATGTTTTTATACCCGATCCTGGAGCTGTGACATAAACATCAACCAAGAAAATTAAGCTGCAGTAGCCTTTGTTCAACCAAAGAGGGCAGCACTGAGACAAGTTTTTTATTTATTTTTATTTGTCTGGTGAAAGTGCATTTATTCCTCCAGGTGATGATCTGGAACCTGGACTCTCCAGAGCAGGTGATAAAGAACCCCGTTCGGACCATCAAGCACCACACAGACGTCGTCTTGTCCATGTCTTTCAACACGGATGGGAGCCTCCTGGCCACCACCTGCAGGGACAGGAAGATCCGGCTGATGGAGGCGCGCTCAGGGAATATGCTGCAGGTAAAATATTACTCATTTAGCAATTTTAAAAACTGTTTTAAAAGGTCTTTACTGTACAAAACATCTGGAACTAATGGAATGTGAAAGTGGAGCAGGGTGGACAACTCTGCTCCGTATTTCTCTATACCAGGTTTCACCAAATCCTGATGTTTGATTAAACTTCCTTCCTTGACGCATCCACAGCGGCGCATTAAACATTTCAAACAATCGGCCTCGTCCCCAGATTTCACTGAGGTTTATGCAGAATTGTAATCTCTCAAAACAACAGCTTTGGATCCAGTTAAGCATTTTCTGGGAAAGGGCCATGCAAGTGTCATGTTAAATCTTTTTGCTCCTTAAATGTAGAAAATACACATTTTTAGAAATCTCTTAGACATGAAGAGCCCAGAATTATTTCAGAAAAGCTGCATCATTTCATCCCAGTTTCAACCAGACACAGCAGACAGACTTTCAGAGCCGCTTTGTATCTTTCTTCTGCAGCCGTTCCTCCTGTGTCGGTCTGATCGGTTTCCTACGATCTACTCAGGTAACCGACATTTCCCTACACAGACGAGGGAAAGTCCCACACTTCATTTGAATTATCTCTTGCTCTTTCCCATCACTGAGGGTATCTTTCACTCGTTTCTCTCACACTCGTTGTAAATGGTTCTTCTGAGCAGGTTTGTTTGGCTGCAGAATATTTTTTTAAACGTGTAGAACGATGGCTCTTTATTTTGCGGTGATCTCACAGCCGAGCCAAAGCGGGAGATTCCCTTCCTCTGTTTTCCCTTCCTCCCAGCAGTTTCAGCGCCACGCGGCCAAAACTGACACCTTTTGTCCTGGGCTGGATCCCAACTCAGCGCCACAGACTTCTGGCTCAGCAGCAGGAGTCCATTAGATATTAGTTGTTTTTTTTTACATAAGCAATATTGTTCTGAATGTCAGTGTCGATTGGAAAAAGAACTTTTTCATTTTACTTTGAAATGAAGGAACTTTTAGTGTCTTTTTGACTAAAACTGGGCTTTAGATCCAGTTCTGCCTTGGAAGGTATTACAGAGAACTAGATAACGACAAAAAGTTTTATTCAATTAAATTAACTTTTTTTTTAAATACAATTATTTACAGTTGT
This sequence comes from Poeciliopsis prolifica, assembly GCF_027474105.1. Classification (NCBI taxonomy): domain Eukaryota; kingdom Metazoa; phylum Chordata; class Actinopteri; order Cyprinodontiformes; family Poeciliidae; genus Poeciliopsis; species Poeciliopsis prolifica. The sequence continues at coordinate 964,927 of NW_026562439.1, forward strand.
TGTTTTGACACATCCTGCCTTGAGTCTGAACCGGGAATCTCCAGGTCTGCATCCAGCCTGCTCTACTGGACACATTTCGTCAGTATTATATTTTGTTTAGATCAGTATTTTGTGTTTCATTCAACCGGTGACGTTTTAGATGCAGTAGTAGCCGTGACAGACATTTTCTCCCAGTTTCCACAGGTTCACCTTAAGATGCAGCACCAACATGAGTTAGCTTGGTTAAAAAAGCTAGACGTTCAAACACTGCATCATCTGAAACACTCGCAACATTATTATTAGTTTTTGATTATATTCCCGACTCAACAGATTTAGATTTAATAAACTTAGATCTCGCTCCTGTTGTTTTTTTGCAGCACGGTTTGTAAAAGTCTCAGGCTAACGAACGTTAGCAAATTTGCAGTTTTGATATGACTTGTTGATAATTCCGCTCCTAACAATGAGCTGGTTTCAGCTCATTGGTTGCAGAAAAAGTTCCTGTCCTACGTCATGGTTTCCTTTTGCTTTGATTATCTTCATTTCTTAAAGAATTTGCTCCACAGCACTAGAAGACATCTGAGCAGTTTGTAAAGTGTTCCAAAAACTAATAAAGTCTTACTTCACAGTGAATGTTGTTTTAAAAGATGAAAACATTGACCTATGCTCATTAGTTTGCATAAAAGTGAACCCTCATATTCGCAAAGGTTAGGGATCACAGACTGAATACTTGATAAATTTGCTTATAAATGCCTATTTTAATAGTCCGAACAACAAATATACCTAAATATGCATTAATACACAGAGTGGAGACCATTTTAGCATTACAGAAGCTCGCATCCTCAGTCTTCCTTATTGCCACTCTTGATGCTTCAGACAATCAACACCAAGGAAAATAAATGCCACTCCTGGATTGGCTGTTTTGCGAACACCGGCAAATAGCATTTCAAGTATCATTGCAGAAATTTCCAAGCTCTGGAGTTGCATTCAGCAGAAAAATCCATGACTACTGAACCACGAACAGGCGAAGGTTCACTATCCACAGTTTCGCAAGCTGTGCAAACCAAACTGTTTGCACAATTGTGTTTTTTAAAAACTAGCTGCATAAAGCTGATTCTTATCATTTCAAAATACCTTGACTTGGGACTCTTTATCACTAACCTGTTCCAGTTTCTTCATCCGTATCAAATAAATATACCAAAGATAATAAGGTTTCACAGAGAGGAAACTGTATTTCAGCTGCATGAATCCGCAAATAGCTGCAGGATTATGCATCTACATTCATGGGTTTTGTATAATATTTCAAATATATGTGATTATTTATAGGACTGGGCAAACAAGTGATCTAAAAGAAGCAACCAAAGTCCAGAGGAATTGAAAGAAAGTGTTGCTTTGACACAAACAAAGATATAAGCTCTGGCGTAACAGTTTTGCACAGTCCTGTCACTATTTAAATATATAAAGATATGTTTAGATGTAAAGTAATAACATGGAGTTTTAAATGCAGCGGAAACTCCTATTTGTGCTTATTTGCAGGAAGGAAACTGCAAGACACACAAAGCCAGTAAGGTGCTGATTTTAGGAAACATGAAGATGATCTTCACATCCGGCACTTCACGCTACAACAGTCGACAGATTGTCCTGTGGGATCAGGTGAGGGAAACAGAAATAGCTCAAAAATAAATCAAACATTAATGCAGAATATGCACATTTTTTCTCTTCTAACAATAAACTCACTGGGATCTACATTTATTTAGCATTTTTCCTCTGAAGATGCAGATTTTGTTTGTTTTAAAATCCTTCATGTGTTTTAAAATAGGATTTTAAAACATGAAGGATTGGAGTGTTAAACACAACTCTGCCATCTAGTGGCCAAACTAATGCTGTGCACAGGCAAAGTGTGGGATTGAGTTCTTGGCTTTTAATTCCATGGATTAAACTGATCGTGTTTTGATATGAGGGTGGATTTTCCTGCCTGTTTACTTGAACTTTCATGTTGGGATTTTTAACCGATGCTTTAATCTTCATTGGTTTCCAGGACGACTTGTCGACGCCTTTATTGGAGGAGAACCTGGATGGATCCTCAGGTCTTCTGTTCCCATTCTACGATCCTGACACACACATGCTGTACCTTGCTGGGAAGGTAAACAGAACTCAAACCCAGACAAAAATCATATCTGGTGTTAAATTCCTTAAAAAGTTGTAAGTTTTCTGTTGTTTTTAGGGGGACGGAAGCATCAGGTACTACGAGATCAGCTCAGAAAAACCGTTCATCCAGTACCTGATGGAGTACCGCTCACACACTCCTCAGAAAGGAATGGGTAAGGAACGCTTTCCAACTTCTCAAGCCCCACAGTTTCCAGGCGGTGTTGACTCTTTGGCACCTGTAAGCAAAGCTGCTGTGCAAATGAAGCTGCTTATTTGAATAACCAAATCAGGTCGTCGCTGTTGCTGCAAACAGGCTCACGTTGGGAGACGCAAATCCTTACCGGTAAACTGTCAGAGTTCGCTGCTAAGCATCAGAATATTTATTAAATCTACCCTGGAAAAGAAAAAACGTTGCTTGATCCAATAAAAGTCATATTGGGTGCCTTCATTTGTTACTAAGTAAAACAATTATCAGCAATAATTAGCTATATTTAGCATGTCATGGTGAAAAACATATGGGTGTTCATTGGAAAATGGAGGAAATAAATATTTTCAAAGTGTTTCAATGTGTTCCAAACTAAATATTTAATTCACAAGCTAATATTTATATAAGTAACTGAATTCCTTTTTTAAGAAAATCTTGCATTTCATTCCCTAAAATGGAACAATAAAGGATTCCTTTAATGAATGTAGCAAAGGATTCATCTTCCAACTAAATAAAATACTTCTAACAAATACTTAATATCAGTACAGTTTAAGGATGATCTGTTGATTTTTTTTTTTTATTAACTGATTAATAATAGAATAGAAAAATGTGCTAAACATGAGATTTATTTTTAACAGAATTTGAACCAGGTGAAGCTAAAAGCACCATGTATGTATTTTGTATAGTATTGGTTTAATTACTTCTCAGTGTGTTCTTTCAGCAAATTGCCTTTTTTCTGCATATCCCAGTTAACGATTGATCGATTATTAAATTAGATGATTATTTCAATAATCGATTCATCAGGATGAATCGCTTCAGCACTAACCTCAATGAATAACCGGATGTTTTTGGGAGTAAAGCTGCTGTCCTGAATTTGTTTTGTTGTTTTGTTGTTGTTGTGCAGGTGTGATGCCTAAGAGAGGCCTGGATGTCAGCTCCTGTGAGGTTTTCAGGTTCTACAAAGTGGTGACAGTCAAGAGTCTCATTGAGCCCGTTTCCATGATCGTACCCCGCAGGGTGAGAGCGCTCAGTTTTACACAGACCTCAAACGCACCACATGAATTGTCAGAGAAACGTCCTTGTTTTGGGTTTTATTCATGCTGCCTGTTTTGTTGTTTTAGTCTGAGTCGTACCAGGAAGACATCTATCCGATGACGGCCAGTAATAGACCAGCTCTGACTGCAGACGAGTGGCTCAGTGGGGTCGATAAAGGTCAGCCTCATTCTTATTCAGCTAATTATCTAATCAAGTCAAGGCTCATAGTTCTCCTGGTCTTAATCATTTAGGTCCGATTCTCATGTCTCTGAAGCCCGGGAGTGAACTGCCAGAGCCGCCGTCAGAGACGAAGGCGCTAGCCAACTCCGTGGACCCTCGCAGGTCTCGGAGCCGGCCCGGAATGCTGCAGCTTTCCTACATTCAGGACCAACAGGAAGCCAAAGAAACGAGTGACCAGGTCGAAGACGACCGCGGTCAAACGCCTGTGATCAACGGGGAGGACCTGGCGCTTTGCTCGCCTCCCAGGACAGAAAACGAAGTGCGTTTGATTTCAAACACCATCAATTCCAGGCTGAAAACACATAGTTATACTTCACTTTACATTTCTAAATGATGAGCATTCATCTGCACCAATTGTAGTTTTATAATACTGTACAGCTAATCTCGTTAAAGATGTGATTATTATAAAAATGGTTTTTCTCTCATTCGTGATGAGTCCACCAGAGGGCACATTACAGAGTAAATGTACCTTACAATCCCAATTTTCTACAGAATCTTCAAACTAAATTATAATAAATAATGTTAATTAAGGGAATTATGACATTGTCTGGGAAAACAAGTCCTCTAATAGCAAATAGTATTTTGCAAAAATGACAGAGTATTTGTGGTACACTAAGAAAATTAAGAAACAATAAAGTCCCAAAATTGAGAATAGTCATTTGAGAATAAAGTCAAAATACAGAGAATAAAATCATAATTTCAAGTATAAACTGATAATATGAGGCTAGTCTTATGACTAAAATAAAAATATGAGAATAGTCATATTGTTGTAATGAGTATATGTAATAATCTCTTAATACTACAACTTCATTCTAGTAATGTCACATTATTTTATGACTTTCTCGTCATATTTTCTTAGCATAAACTTAATACTCTGTTGCCTAATTAATATAAATAAAAAAATGCTTTGTAAACCTACATTTTCAAAATGACATGGAAGTATTTTAACATTTCGTAGCGTTCCGGCGTTCAGGTGTCAGTGCTAAAACAGAAGTCATGCTAGCAACTTTAGCATAGCTTCCATTAAATTAGCAGTTTTAGCATATCGTCCGTTTTAGCATCATATTGGCAAAACTTCTGCTGTGGTTTTTTGCTTGTGTTGTGGTTTTTGCCTTTTGTTGACATTTGGATTTACGTCAACTTCAGAGATTCGCCTCATTTCCACTGTGGGTAAAACATCCTTTCGCTCTTCCTCGTGTTTTCTGTGTGCCTGCAGCTGCGTCTGAAGTTCCTGAAGCAGCAGGAGGAGATCCGGCGGCTGAGGGAGCTCCTCAACCAGAGGGATGTGCGCGTCAAGCAGCTCGAGCTGGAGATTAAGAACATCAAGAACTCCCAGACGCAGAGCTAACTTTTATGAGCGTCCCGGTTTGCCCCACGGCGCTGAGCGGGACAAATCTGGGAATCAGAAACGCCTCGTTCTTTAAAACTTCCTGGCTCTCCCGAGACTCAAACCTCGACCTTCAGCCAACACTTGGTGCACATATTCTTTGCTCGTGTACATAAACTTTTTACCTTTGCCCTGTTTCTTTTATACACTTCACTGCTATGCAAGTTTACTGTAATATTTTTAGCTTTTATTTTTTAACAGATGTTTGAGCCTGAGCCGAAAATGCTGAATTTATTTTGTGTGCTTGATTTATTTTTTTTCTCCTGTATTTAAACTGCTGTAAGTGAATGAATGTGAACGAGCTAAACGAATGACCTGCCTGTTGAACCCGAGCTCTGCCTGTCTATAAGCCACAGATCGCTTTATTACAGCTTTTATCTGGAAACAGATAAATTTTAATGTGTACACTAAATCTGATGCCATGTATGAGTTTTAACCCTAATTTTTATATTTATTTTGAAATGCGGGCAGGGAATACACATTTTAATCAGGAATTTTAATTCTAGGATGTGATTTATTTGGCAAATATATGAAGATGAAAATTAACCAAATGCTATTTTTATTTTTTTGCTGTGAAAAACTTAATGACTTATGATTGTCTCCTTTCATTTTTGCGGGGTATATGTTTTTTATTTGACAGTTTTAAGGTTAAACACCAAATCCGCAAAGAACAATAACTTCCTGATGAGGTTTAAGTAACATAAGGAGGGAAGTTTCTATCATGAGTTTCTGCTTACAGTCAATGAAAACACAATTTTTAAGATTAGAAAATTACATCAGACCAATAAAAAACGTTTTAATACAAAAATGTGAGCTAAAACTGCTTAATTCATCCATCCATCCATCCATTTTCTAACACCCTTGAGCCGGGTGGGGTCGGGAGGTGTTCTGGTGCCTATCTCCAGCGTTCCGGGCGAGAGGAGGGGTCACTCTGGACAGGTCACCAGTCTGTCGCTTAAAATCATCTTAAATGTAATGTTCAAAAGGTGCTTTTGACCCAGTAAATGAGGAATATATAGTCTGTTTTAATTTATTTTATATAACTATATTTTTTGTTTTCCTTGGTAGTTTTCTTATGTGTTTTAAGACACTGGATTGCAGCAAATGCATACAAAACAAATATGTTTGTCTGTTTTTAACAGATTTTTATTTAGGAAATTCATTACTAAATGGCACCAAACAAAAGTTTTAAATCACAAAGATAAGTTATAAAATGATAGATTTTTCCTGTAATCTTTTTTTAAATTTGATAGACTTTGGTTTAGCTAATTTTATGTCCTGTTAAATCCAAATTCTCAGGATCAGCCTTGTTTAGGGCACTAAATGCAATCCAGACTGTTGATGCATGATAAAAGAAGACTGTTTCTTAATTTCCATGGAGAGGATTAAGGATGACTGTGATCATGCATGGTCAGTAAAGGGTTACATGTGCTGCTAATCTCAACGAATGAGCCAGTGTCCCGTCAGCACATAGCAGAAAATTGCAACAAAACAGTTCAAATGTGAGTTTTATCCTCCGTGGCCAACATTTTGTTTTAATGAATCAGTTTTTATCTTGAATAATCCGTCAGGTTTTGCTGTATTTTTGTGTCTCATTTCACAGACAAAACCTTAACACTCCGTCTGCTTCGGTTGGTTTTTATGAATCTGAAACAATTTCTGCATACATGTGTCGTAATCTCTTATTTTTCCACAATTTACGGTAGTTTAGCAGCCTTTTTTTAAGTACGCTTATAAAAGGCTCACTTTCTCAGCATGAAAATGACCAAAATGCAAAACTTTTATTTATAAATATATTGATAAACGTGTTACGTTTTTGTCTTCTTACTTGGTACTGCCCCCTTACTTTTTATACCCTTTCTTACGCTTGGGGCTAAAAATCGGAGCTAACTCGCTACCTAGCTACTTTTGCTGCACTTAGCGCCGTTGTTTGCGCATGCGCACTGACAAGTACTCGAAAAAGTCCCTTCGTTGTAATGGCGGCTGGTGAACGAGTGAAGAAAACACCAACTGTGAAGGGACAAATGATGGGCTAACGTCTATTTTTTGTTAATATCCAGTTTACCCACACCATCTTTGATCATCTGGTAGATCGCAATCAGCTCTAGTTTAGTTTGGCAGGACTTGAAGAATGCCAAGAAGCCATAGAAAAGGACGTTTTTCGGCCACTTCCCAAACTGATGTCAGCTAAGATGATTAGCCTGGCCAACGCCTTTCCATGCACTTCCGCTCCCCAATGACAGATTAAAGGATTTGTCCAACATGCATGAAATAATCACAGTAACTTCAGGTATGTTTCTGGTCAGGAAAGAACATTGATTTAACATTTTGAAGAATGTCATTTTAAATTATACCCTCACCTTTAAAATGTATTTAAACGCTTTTCTCTTTTCATTCAAAAATATTGAATGAAAACTAACCCTATCTGTAATTTTATTAATTTTAATTAAGGCAGCAGAAAAGCAAAGCAGGGAGCGAGAAAAGCCAAAAATGTTAACATTTTATTTACAAAGTTTTTTTTTGTCATACAGAAAGTAAAAATGTAGCTACAACCTTGATTTGTGCAACAGGCCGCCACACTAAAAACCATGGCCTGCTGGTTGCACAGCTGCTATAGCAATAATTTTATTGGGAAAAAATAACAGAAAAAAATAGGGAAATAATAAACCCAACAAAAAAAATAAAAGGAAAACAATTAATCCAACAAAATATTAAAAACACAGACCCAAAACTAGATACCAGTCCCAAAGTCCTCACACGGGAATACATAAAGAGGGATGGACAGTGGAAATGTGGAATGCTGAGTGGTCGGCTGCCTGAGAACCTCTGGGGTTGCGGGTGGAAGCGAAGTGGGGGCGTTAGGTGGCTCTCAGTTCCTTGGTGTGGGAGGAAGAAGAAGAAAAAAATTAAAGATGGGGATTGTGGGAGGGGGCAGCTCCACTCGGCCCACCCGTCGGTACAGTCTTGCTCGTAAAAAGAGCGCAGTGCTGGGGGGAGGGAGAGGAGGGACAAGTTGACACGGTTTAAAAAGGCGGTGCGAGTTGTTGGAGGGTGGACGTTCGGGTTTGTGAGGGGGTCAAAGAGGGAAAAACTCGGTAGGCTCTCGTTTTCAGTTTTGCATTTAATCGTCGTCTTCGTCATCCTCATCGTCGTCTTCGTCTTCTGCATCTCGCTTTCTCTTCTGGCCTTTCCCGGCTTCTGCTTCTGGGTTGAACATATACAGGAAAAAAAAAAACTTCATTAAACTAATGGAAGAAAAGCTACAATTAATTATGCAAAAAATCTGCCTAAATCATCAAGTCCTGTGTTATTTACTAGGATTATGGCCACATGTTTGTGTATATATTCCATATTCAGGCGACACTCTGTTCTTAACAAGCGCCCTCTAGTGTTCAAACTGTCACACCAGGAGAGTAAAGTTTTATAATTTTGTAGAAGTTTTATAATTTTGGTCAAATTTTATATTATGCATAAAGTGAAGACAAACTGAATTCCAAAAACAAAACTTTCCAATGGGCGGAGCCAAAAGACTGGGGGCGTGGTCAGATCCATATGCATTTCTTGGCTCCGCCCACTTCAAGGAATTTATCATTTATTTTTTCAGAATTTGTTTATTGGAAGAAAATTCTCACTTTCTCTTTGAGAAACAATCAAGTCTTGGCATTTCCCAAATCACAAATTAATTATTTCTGGATCTTTGACTTGCATCATTTATTAAGTTCTGTTGCTGTTTTTAATAAATTCATGTAAATTTTCTCATTCAATTTTATTAAGAACTGATTTTTTTAAACCAATTCTCAGGACTGAAATATAACTATTGTGTAAAAACAAGAAGAAATTTTGGTTTTTAAAATCAGTTTATTTGCAATTTCAGATGTTATTCTCTATTTTAAATCCAGAAAGGAAGAAGAGCTTCGTTAGCTTCAGACTAAAATTTGGATTATATTTAAAACAAAAAAGAATTTTGTTTCGATTCATTAAAACTCATGTTTGCTCAATGCATTTTATCATCCATTTGTGTAAATATGAGCTTTAAATAGCGACTCACCGTCTTCGTCTTCATCCTCATCTTCATCCTCATCCTCCACCTCTCCATCCTGGCCGAATTCGTCGTCCTTCATCAAAAACATTTATTTACAAGTTAAAAATTTTTTAAAAAAGCAGCACACTTTATGTAAACAATCTATCAGGATTGTTTGGGTTTTCTTACCTCCTCCTCACCACTAACTTCCTCATCATCCTCTTCTCCTTCTACCTCCTCTTCATCTTCCTCATCATCATCTTCCTCATCAAAGTCTTCCTCCTCCCCATCTTCGTCTTCCTCCTCCTCTCCCTCTGTAAAAATAAAACAAAAGAAATAATAAGTAAAACTCGGATTCTCCAAAATCTGATTTTTCCCTTCAGTCAGTGAATGCACCATGCAGTAGCAAACAAAAAACATCTGCTACATTAAAAAAAATAAAAAATCATTTTATAACTTTTCCCTTATTTTAAATGTAATTTTTCTGTAATTACACATCCAGTGGTCACTTTAAAAATATTTACAGGAGTAAAGATGCAGGTTCATCACTTTTTCCATATAATGTCCAATGTTGGCTTATTTTATTTGCAAAATTCAAATATTTATTCCCTTTTAATTAAACGATTAACATGACAAATCTGATATATATAAAAGCTTTGTACGTATTGACCTTCAGCATTATTCTGCATGCAGTAATACTGTATTGCAGGATAAATGGTGTCGGTGCTAAATTTCAACCAGCCCCCAAGTGGAAACCAGGGGAAATACTCCTGGAACCGTCTGGGAAATCTAGATCAAAGATTTTCCTCATCTATTGAATGCAACTCCATGAAACAGAGACGTTATATACTTCTATTTTATATTTTTCAGTGAACTGCCATCAAACTTTATGTCATGAATTTAATATTCTGTCATTTTATAAACATGCATAATTATCTACATCTGAGCTGAATAAATGTTTTCCAAGCAAAAAGTTTCTGCAAGTTTCAGATATATTCATAGAGAAAAAAATATTTAGGATATATTTTATACTATCTGATGTCGGCTAATTTTGTGTTAATGTCAGCAATCCATGTTTTTTCCATCTTGTTTATGTTTCTGTAATGGGAGGGTGTTGGTCATGTGGTATTTTTTTGGTCATGTGAGTCAGTGATGCAGCACAGGATTGTGGGTATCTAACTGAAGCAGAGAAATAATGTCAGCAACATATAAGATATCGCTACATTTCGATTATCAAAGCAGAAATATAAATATAGGACTTCTTTTTTGACCTGAATATTTATATCAGTGCATTTCTATGCAACACCTTTGTATTTAAATTTCTTTGTATTTTAATTCCACCCCATTTGACTCTTCAACAATGATGATCATCAGATAAGGAAGTTATTAAACCGACAACCAGAGACAATAAAAGTGAGACAGAAGGATTTGATATAGGTAGAGATGAGTTTCAAATGTAATATTTGAATCAGAATTTTTCTGACAAATCTACAAGATGCATAACCAGAGGACAAAAATATTTCCAAACTGGAGCCTGTAACAGCCGTAAATAACCAAACGTATGTTCACACCAGCCCCGTTTAATCCGCTTTAATTAAACTCCAGTCTATTTGTCTACAAGATCCGGTTTGTTTGGGGAGATTTGAACCCGAAATCAAATTCTAACGCCGACCAACAAAGCAAACACTAGTCCACCTAAAAATCAAGGATTTGGTCCAGTGTAAGTGAACTCTAGTTTGATAGGAGTGCATATGTGAACGCCAAGCGGACCAGAAACTGCATCAATAGGAAGTAGAGTATTGTGCAGTGCATTTTGGGTAAATACAACCAAAACAAACATGAGTTTCTACCAATGCTTTTTTTTTACCAATGACAAGAGAGAAATCCTACAGCCACTGAAATCTGACGCGACTCCATTTTTGTTCATATTTTGTTAAGGAAGTTGCACTCAATATCTGCATTCGCAGGATGACGGCCCAGCATATTTTTTAAATGACATCGCGTGAGAAAACTCATTCATGTGATTTTAATTGTATTTTTTTAATGTTAACAAAAAAATTGACAAAGTTTTTTGCACATTTGAAATGGAAACAGCTACTGTCTTCTTCAGAGGCTCACATGTTTCCTTCAGTGATTCCTGGTGCAGCGCCCCTATGGGCGAGGAGGGGAGCAGCTTTTTCAAATGGTCTGGTTTGTGAAGTGTGAAAGCAAACGGCATCAACTGAAAATGTAACAGTATTGCAATTTTGGTCCCCAAACAAACCGAGTCTTCCGAACTATCTGGTGCCAAAACACCATAAGAGATTCGAACTTTGCTTGAGCACAAATTTAATTTTAAAACTTCATACCTTCGTCCTCATCATCATCCACGCCGTCTCCATCCACCTCTCCGTCAGAGTCGGAGGCTTCCCTGTCCTCCATGTCGTAGCCGTCCAGGTAGGTGAGCTGAGGCAGCAGCTTGAAGACGCTCTCTCTGTAGTCGTTCAGGTTTGTTACTTCACAGTTGAACAGGTCCAAACTCTTCAGGTTTTCCAGCTTTTTCTGCAGACACAGGACAAAAATAAAAAAAAGTTCATAAACATGTGATATGAAATGTGTATTAGAGTGGAGTAAAGCTCTATGCAGACAGAAACATACCAACGGTTCCAACGTGCTGATGTCTTTCAATTTGTTTCCGCTCAGGTTTAGATGTGTGAGGTTGGGGAGTTTCTCTGCTAAAACGTCAAGGCCGCCGCTGATTCTGTTGTCACTCAACTCCAGCTGGAAGGTAAGTAGACAGAGACGTCAGCACCAGCTGGCGGCCAATCTCACGTTAAGAAGCTGCGATGGTAAAATCTTACCTTTTTCAGTTTCGCTAGTTTAGGCAGGTTGGACACTGAGATTAGGCCGACATTTATCAAACTGAGGAATTCGAGGTTGACGAACTCGGCTGTGAGGCCTTCGATTTTCCCTTCAACCGACCGACAATTATCGAGAACGAGTTCTCGTACCTGAAATTAGATTTTAAAAAATGGTATTAATCAATTTTATTACTCAATTATACAAAAGTCAATCATTAGGAGTAAGACAAATGAGATTTAAGAGCAAAACATTAATTTACATGTTTTTGTTATTAAATAGAGAAGCATTACAGACTAAAACATCCAACATCTAATATAATGCAGTTTGGATCATCACTCAGGGTGACTGTCTTTATTTTTTGAAAACGGAAAGAAATATTAAAAAGGTCAGATATATCCAAGATCAAGCTATACTGTTAAGACACAAAAACTCAAAATAAAACAAATGAAATGTTTAATTTTACATTTTTCTTTACCATAATTTCTATTTTAGATGCAAGAATATGTTGGCATACAAACATGTTTACGGTCAAATCATTCAATGCAGGTGACAACTCAACAAGCCCACATCTCGACACTTCCACCACTGTGCTTGGTAGTTGGTATATAGGATTTCTGAGTTGCAGAGTCGCACTGATTGCAGTTTTTTGACCATCATTGTTTCACTATGACGTTTTATTATTCAACAACATATCCGAGGCCTGCAGAGTCTGAGGTAAAGCTACTGGGTTTTTGGCCATTTCTGTGAGCTCACTGTAGATTGATGAATTTCAAATAGTCTGGAAAAACTTTTTGGCCCTTCCCTGATTGAGGGGCATCAATTGCTTATGTACATTTGCTGCTGACATTTCTCCACTTTGCCAACAAACAGACCTATTCCCTCTAGACCAAAAACTAACACAATTGCTGCTTTTATAGAAGGTAGTCACACTAAAGATGATTAAAGTGAAATCTATTTAATAATAAGCAACTGAATGCCAATTCTTTAGCCAAGCCTATAGAAATAGAATGCAATTTTAGTTGTAAAATGTGGTTTTCACTTGAATGTTGGACAAAAATTCTAACCTACATCTGACTATTAAATCTAATTAGTTTGTACTTAAATTGATATAAATTTGACCAACTTGTCAGGTAAAGTGTTAATCTAGATGACACATTTTAAAGTTTTATTCAGTCATTATAAGATGTAATTTAGTTTTAGTCAATTTAGCCATCTGTAGTCATTTCAGTTTCAGTCAATTAATTCTTGAAAGAACATCAAAGAAATTATCAAGAAATAACCTGTCAAAGCAGAGAAATCTATTTTTCCACACACCTGAATTAGATCTGATTAATTCAGTTTTCATTTCTGCCTTGTTCGGGAAAGAAGATTGAGAAAAAAGTGTGGTTACATTGTTTGTATTTAAAATTAACCTGTAATAAAGTGCCTAAAGAATAACTGTCCCTAAATAAGCTTAATTTATTAATTCTATCAATCTAATTGTTTTGTAATATAAAAACTTTTTAATGGTGGCTTCAAATTTGATTATTGAACAATAGTAATGTGGGATCTTTTCTAGTTTTTAACATCTGAGATCAGATTTAATTATTGTTTTATCTTAGAGATATAGTTTCACTATAATTTTTAATTCTCAATACATGCACTTTTCAACATATTTTGCTTTCACAATAAGATAAGAATAAAGCATAAAAACATGTTTTTTGTTCATGAAATACTTTTCAAAACGACCTACAGACAGGGTAGATGTCAATTTAAAAAAAATCTTTATTCATGTGTTGATCATTATTCTTTCAGGGACATTTTGTAACGTTAAATATGAGAAAAACAACTCCATAGGCGGAGTTTGTCTGAGTCAGCTTGAACTCACACTGGTTGCACAATTAAATGTTGGACGAAAACAATAAAAAGCAGGACTAGCAGAGGGAAAAACGTCGAAATGAATGTAGTTTCTGGTCCTAAAACGACTTTCTGTGCGTGTCCTTCGCCATGCCGACACAGATAACCGACCGCTTTCTTAAAATCCAAACAGAGCAATGCAGTAGCTTGCTAAGGCTTCGGTGATGCAGCCACTAATGACAAAGCAATGATTTTTGGAAGCTAGCTGGCTACAGCTAGCCATTGCCCCCTTTTATAAACGCTGCGGAGCGGCAGAGCAGCTGCTACAGACCGCCCGCCATTAGACAGCACCACAGCAACGGAAAAGGACTGCCAACACACCCCCGAAAAGATTCACCCCTTTTCGATAAAACCAGCTTTCAATAAGAGGGTAAAAGTGGAATATTCATCGTCGTCGAGTGAACGACCCAGGTTGTTTTACGACTCGCTTTGAGGTAGAAGTTGCGAAGGAGAGAGAACGGAAAATTAGTGAGGAAAAAAAAAACAAAGATGGAGACGGTTCCTTTCCGCCAGGGCTTCAAAGACGACAGAGCGACAACATGGCGACTCCAAAGCTACAGTATGCAGCTCTCCCAACACTTCAATGGCGGACAAGGATGTTTAGCACGACTGATTACAGATATTTAAACCTAAAAACAACACTTTTTATGTCTGAAAAATGTCTTTAGTCAAAGCGTGGCTTGAGTGGGAACGCCGACCGTCGAGTTTTCGGTTGCCCACGCACGAAACGCGGAGCACCGGATCTCCGTGTCACGCAGGCAGGCTGACTTGGTCTATGGGGCCGCCAGCAAGCCAACACGTCAATTCGATTAGCTGCGTATGCGAAGTTTAGTTTTAATATTCATCTACACAACAGCTAATCGTGTAATTTTAAGTGTATGAGTGGATGAAATATTGTCTTTGGTTAATGTAGAAAAGGGGCAATATGGCGACCATGAAGTTCGCTTCCGAATTGTAGCTTCGTTGAGTAAAGGGCTGTTTCACTGCTTTAGAAGTAACCTGGACTTAAAGTACATAATGGCCTGAAAATATAGCTGGCAATCTTTGAAGCTTTTATAACCGTTTGCGAAATAAATATTATTTATCTTTATCAGAAATAAAGCGTCAACCCTGTTTAAGTATTGTATTCTTTGATCTACAGGTAAATTAAGCCATTTTGAATAGGGGGGAAAGGACACCCGATTTTTAAACTTTCACAAATTGAACACAGGTTTCAGATGTTATAAGAATCCATATCTAGATAGCCAGCCTTAGTTTAAATCAATCTAAGTTCTATTTTTGGATATGAACACGATGTGGTCTGCTCTACACAGCAAGAAAATAAGCCATGTGCATTATTGTTTCACTATATGCAAGACCTAAAAACAAATTTGTATGTTTAAAGCCTATTAAAACATTTCCATTTGATTCATATTTAAAAATCAAAATGCATTTTTTCTCAAATCAAGTTTCAAAGATAATGTGTTTTAAATTTTCCTTAAGTGTAAGAAACTCCAGTGTAATTTAAATAGGTGCTGTTAGATTAACAAGAGTGTAATGTAAATTAGATGTGAAAACAAGAAAGCACTGATGAATGATTGCAGCTTCATTGGTCAAAAGATTAGTTTCAATGAGTCTGGCTTTTGTGTGGAACAATCCAATTTGTGATTGACTTGAAATGTTTTGGTTTTTAATCTAAAAACTCTCCAAGATGGTCTACATGCCAAAAATGTAAAACCGAATCTGCGTTTAGCCTCTTCTATTGTTCTAATGCTTCAAACTAGTTTCAAAGATTATGTGAAATAAGCATTTAACTGTCATTGTTTGTGCTTTCTCCAATAAATAACTTCCAAGTATGATCTAACATCCTAAACTATCTTTACAAGATTTGTAATCCATTTCTACAATGGATTAATGAGTAATCAATTGTAGAACTGATTAATTTAACTCATACAGTTTGTAAAATGGATCCCATCCTGAATGTAAATGTATAAAAATACATTGAGTTTTTAACAAATCATGAATTCTGTTTAGTGTGGAATATTTCAACCCAGGTTTGGCTAGAATCAGCATTTTAGATTTAAAACTAAAACTATCCAATATGGCCTTAACAGAAGTGAAATGGCCCTTTACGCGAGGGATCTGCGAATCACGAGCGAACTTCGGCGTCGTGGTAATATGGCGGGAACAAATTCCTAAGTTAGCTGGCTGGGTCGCGAATAATGGCAGCGCCTGATTCCATTTAAAACACGGGCAGTTTTCAGAGTCTCGCGGCGAAATACAGTATGTGTGACCACAAAAGCCTGTAACACGAGTTGATTTTGTAGATTTACGTTAAGACATAGTAACGGCGTACGCTTTTTAAACGCATATTTATTAAAAATAAGATATAGGAGTGGTTATGCATTTCGTATAAACTGTATTTACTGTGTGAGGAGAGTAGCATTCCACAGTCGAGGTATAAGTGGGGTTTTTGTTATTTTCGCTGGTTAAATGTAACATTAAGTGCCACGACTCTTGATTTCGCCGATAATTAAACTCGTTTTAAACATCCAGGCTTCTGAAATCTGAATTAGTGTGTGCTTAAAAAGCGCCGATTTCTTTCTCTCTCTCCTTTTTTAGCAGTTGAGCTAGCAGCAAACATGGCTTCCGATGAGCGTATAAAACATAGCGCCGTGTGCATGCCAAACGGCGGCGGAGGAAGCAGCAGCAGGAATAAGTTTACAGATTGTGCTTAGAGCCGTGTGTGCGTGAAGCGGCAACCGAAGAGGCTGCGAAACGGTTAAAGCACTGCAATAATAATGTCAGCAAACTGGGGGGGAACCGCCGTTTCAAAGTGACCATTGAATCCAGCTTTTCTCGTCTCGTTGCCCCCTGAATAATACGCCCAATCCGCAACAGTATCGAGAGATTAATGCTTGTTATGCGACTGTTTTTACTATCTGCTACAAAGGAGGAAACAGCCTGAAAACCCATGTGGTCACCATTAGCGAGGGGCTAGCCAGAAAACTAAAGGGTTGGTTTTAAAAAAAGCACGACTCACATCAGACGGTGTCCTGTTTCTTAGCTCCAAGTGGATCCTCTTTTTCATGTCCATCTTTTCCCCCTGTGGAAGTGAAACTTTTTCCTCTCTCTCGGGTTCTGCTGGGATCTTCCGTCCAAAACGGCAGAGATGCCCCTTATGGAGGGAGAATATAGGGCTGTGTAATGAAGTGAGCCGAACGCTAAGTTAGTCGGAGAGAAGGGGAAACCATGGAGGGAAACAGGACTGAAACAAAATATATGCTCAACAGCGCCCCCCTCCGCCCCGAACCGCCCATAGCCTCTGAAAGGGGCAATGCAGTCAGAAAACATGACGCGGCCCCCATGAAATGGATCTCTGGTGCAGCTGGTTTCTGCGAAGAAGTTCAAATGTCTAAATAGTAAAGAATTATTTTAAAGATACCAACCAGATGCTTCTGTAAAATGAATCAGGGGGAACTTTAGATGTAGTTAAAATGCTCTGTATTGTGTTTTGTCTGCTGTTTTTGTTGTGAAAACACTTTTTAATAGAAATAAAATCTACCAATTCAAGAAACAAGCTCCCCCGTGTGTGCATGTTTCCAGTGACATCATTTAATTTGCTAAATTCCAACTTAAAGGCTTTTAAAAGTCTTAATTGTCTCCAGATTTTCTAAAATGGGCCTCAAATTACATGTAATTCTGCCTCTCACTTCAAAATCGAGTCATTCCTTGTTTTTTCATAGATTTTCTAAATGTTAACTTTTTAGGTTTTTTTGTGTTTTTCATATATATATAAATATATATATATATATTTTAAATGCACTCATTCATTTGTTCTAAGACTTGTCCTTATTATAGTTACATTGTATTGAAACTACAAGGCCTGTTAACCCTTGAACTAACTCTTTTCCTGACTTTTTGTAGTTTGGTTTGGGCTTCTTTTGCTTTTTTATGTGTTCATTGGGTATGAATTGATGATCAGTTGGTATGAAAACATTGTTTGCAACTTTAAAAAGACCAAAAATGTGAAAAATGGCAATGATCAAATGGTCAGGTTCTTTTTGGTCAGTTTTTGTCTCCTTTTTTCATCTTGATTTACCTTTTTAATCAAATTAATCCTGCAAAGACATTTCTATTCTTTTTATAGTGTTTACTGTCAGTCTGTTTGCTTGATTCTGGTGCCTCTTGTGACATCGTCAATCCAAATGCACTCAGTCAAAGCCAATAGAGATTATTTTCCTCAATGCTCTTTTTAAAAAACATTGTGATTAGAATCAAAATACTTCACAAATCAGGTTTTTAGCTTATTCTTTCAGTATATTTTTCAATCGAATAAAAAATATTTATTGGTTCTACCTTTAACCTTTAAAGAGATCCAAAATAAATTACATTTTTGATTCCATTGAAGTATTTTGTAATGTTATTTAAACCTATTCTGAATCATTACACTTGTTATTGATTTGGATGTGCATAGAGTATTTTACACATCTGAGTATTGCTCTGTTTGTTAGTTGAACCTCATAATTCATGTTTATATATGTTAATATTCTTTCCGATATAACAGGAAATGGAAAACAATCTTTGTCTTAGAATTTTATTAGATTATATAGATAATTTTCTTAACCCTTAGCAGGAAATATTTTTTCACTCTATTATCAGTTATAAATTAGTGAAAAAAGATTGAACATTACTTACAGTTTTACAAGTTAAAAGCAATTTGTATTTGGAAAAACACACATTAAAAACATCCAAAGATGTAACACTTTATAGTAAAATTGAATAGACTAATTGTGTTTTGCTGTTAAACACAACTCAATCAAGATAAAATCTATCATTTCATAAATTGTTACATTTCTGCCACCATAAACTGTACGGTGTAACTCAGTCCAACTTAAAATCTGTTGTGAAATCATGCTTTGTCTGAAAAAGAATCCAAAAATACTTCTCTCCTTCTCCCTTTTTCTTCTCGGCTGGGACACATGGCTTGGAAAGAGGTTTGGAGCAAAGAGAGCATTGTGCACACGAGGAGCCTCGGTCCCCCTCCTTCAACCCAATGCATTTACTTCCTGACACCCTGAAGTCCTAAACACTGCAGAATATTTCTAAATGTGACTATTGCTGTGGTTAAAAAATAAAAATAAAACAAATTTATCTCTAGAAATCTGGATTTTAACAAATTTATTAGATGTTTTTATAGGTCTTAGTGGAAATCCTTTCCAGACGCTACAACTGCAGCCTGTAGATGGCGCTGTAGTATCATTTGGTTGATCACACAGACGTTCCTCAGTTTTAGGAGCTGAGGGTGGCTGACAGTCCTTCCTGCTTTCTGGCTTCCGTAATTTGGAGGCCCATGCATACCTAGAAGGAGTCTATCTCAGCTCAAAGATTTTAGGATTTAATCTGAAGACATATAAAGACATGAAAATACAGAAAAATACTTATATTTTTCTTTCAATCAACCAGATTTTATAGTTTTAGAAGTTACTGTGAGTAGTAATCCAAAACACTTTTCACCAATATATCCAGAAGTGACAGCATCACCCTTGTGCTTTTATGACTAATTCAACAGAGATCCAATCAAATGGTGTTACTGATGTCACAATGAGGGCAATTGAGATTACCATCTCTATTAACTGTGACGTAAAAACATCTATACCTGGAATATCCATTCACTAGTTCAGTTATCACAGCTAGAAACTAGTAATCAGGCCTGAAATCTGAGTGCAGTGATGGACTCAGACCTGAATATTCAAAGTCACATGAAGACAGTTAAAAAGCCTGAAGAACATTTCCAGGATTACAGGACTATTCTTCCAGCAAGATTTAAAGAAACTCATCAAAGTTCTTATCTTTAGTCGTATTGATTACTGCAACAGTGTCTTCACAAGTCTGCCTAAAAGAACAATCAGACAATGCTATACAATTGAAATGTCTTATACACATAAATCTGACAGATTGGTTAATCAGTATTCCTGGCAGCAAGAAAATTAAAGAACATCCCGTTATTTCACCATATTCAACACATAACATGTCACTTAAATACATTACAAACAGTTTGGGCCGAATACTGATTCTTGTGGTACCCCAGAACCTATGTTTAATAATAATGACATATGATTACCTATTTGTACAAAGAGTTGATGGTTTTAACTTTTAACCAGTTTATCACCGTGTTATAATTAATGATAAGCTTTCTTTTAATCAAAGAAAACAGCATTTTTTCTAAATGCACAGTGATTGTTGTTTTCATATGTTGTGGCCAAAGTCTCCAGCAACACAGAAAAAAGTCACCAGAGGAGTCTGAAAATGTTGCTAAATATGGTGATAAAGAAGCTAAGTTGGCAGATGTGCTTTCCCTGGTCCTGACCACACCCCCACACATAGCCACGCCCATTTATCACATGGCCCCGCCCACTTTAGTGGAATTTTTTAAAAATTTTGTCTGGGGTGGGTTATGCTTTCACAAGGGGGTTAGTTACAATTTAAAAAGCAGCATGACACACACCGAGCTATTAAACTAAAAATAAACCCTGGAAATATTTGACTTTTGAAACTTAGCAATTTAAAAAAAAAAAATTTGTTTTTTGGGCAGAAATTTAGTAATTTTTTTTCTGACTATAATGACTCAAATACAAAACTGATGAGTTAGAAAGCAGTTTTTAAGGCGTGAACCAACTTGAGATACATTCTTTGGGACTCCCACAAATGAAATGAAATGAAATGAAATTAGTTTTATTTACTTTCAGTTTATTAATTTAGTTTCTATATTATTTACTATAATTATTTTTTATTTTAAAAAGTTTTCAAATTAGAATTCATTATTTCAGGAGCAAAAGAAGCCTCCTGTTCACTAAGTTTGTGTACAAAAACAAGAAATTTGACTATTTTTGTGGCTTTTCTCTAAAAAGAAAACAACAAAGTCCACAAGTCTTCTAGAACAATTTTTGACAGATGAGACCAAAATATGGTCACATAAAATGAAGCTGGGTCATCCACACCATTGGCTGACAAAGACAGGAATCCAGTTGACACAATGGCCCAGTCAAAGCCCAGATCTTAACCTGATTGGAATAAGGCGTTGTGAATTTAAGAAACCCAGTTTTACAAAAGAAAATGTGTCCTCCTTCACCGACTGATAATGTCAAGCAGAAAACTGCTGTTCCTCTTGAATCGAGGAATTTCCTTATTCCGCATTCTCTAAACAGCTTGGACGTTTAGTGTCTTTTAATCTGTTCGTTTGGTTTTATTTTCTCCTCTGAGTGGCTTGAACACACACATGGGGACTCAATATGCTGAGAGCAGATTGGGAACACTCCCAACTGAGCGCGCTCCGTCTGAGCGATAAGGAGGGGATGAACCCTGCTGCAGTCTGAAGGGTGGGATCTCTCATCTCACTTTGTTTGCTTCTGCCTAAAACACCTGCAGGGAGGCTTTCTGGGGAGCTGTTCTGATTATGTTTGATTTTTGTACAGAAATGTGAACAAAACTCTAACTTTTTTGCTTGTAACAAAATAATTCAGCAGGTTGCATGCAAACGTTTACACCATTCACACACTGACCGCCTCCATCCTCCTTTCCAAACACGCAACTTTCTCTTGCTTTACAGTTTTTTTTCTCCCTCTGACAGCTCAGTGCCAACTCCTCCAGCTTTACAAACACGATAAGGCCCAAGCTGCAAGAACTCTCCCAGCTCTGAGTAATGGTTAACCAGATAATTCGTCTAGAGGAGGGGGTGGGAAGAGACAACACAGTTTTTTTTTCTGTTCTGCGCGCTGTTTACTTGTGCGCCTTTACAGTTGAATTCATTCATATCTGCTGCCAGAATGGAGGAAACGTCGCAACAGGAGAATTTACAAGAAGCGGAGAATGAAAACCAACTTGAGGAGGAAGGTATTAGTTCTGCTTCTTTTTTAATTTATTTATTTGCATTTGATCTGACAGACGCAGTTTCTGTCTTAGGGGATTTATTTTAAAGTCAAAGATTGTTCCCGTATTGCAAAAATATACAATTTTACAAAGTATTTTTCTCTAGTTTCTGGTGCAAATATCTTATTAGACTTGAAGTAAGGCAAAACTAACTGAAAAGTAATTTTTCAGCTTATTTTAAGTCAATAATATAATATTGATGAAAAATTATGAGTTACACTGGCAGATAATTTCACTTATAGATAGATATTTTTCCATATCATAAGTGAAATAATTGGCCAATTTAATTACTACTTTTCCATCAATATTAAGGAATTATTAAAACAAACTCCCATATCTTGCTGAAAAGTTTTTTTTAATTGTATTATTTCAAGTGAACTAAGATATTTGCTTTAGCAACTAGACACAAAATACTAGGCAAGAATTTCAGTGCAAGAGTGATCAGTGTGCAGCCAGAGAGGAATAATCCTACAACAGAAACCAGGTCTTTCTGTTGCTGTGTGTCAAACAGCTGCAGATTAGTCCATATTTAAGTTTATACTAAAGTTTTTTGTTATGAATTTGTTTCAGGCGGGATCCGGCGGCGACTGAGAGACAGGGAGCTTCTCAGGAAGAGAAAAGCCGAAGCAGAAGAGAAGGAAACTAACCAGTGGGTTTTTGGGTAAATTTCTGTGAAGACAAACCATGTCAGCGAAAATACGAGTTCAAATGCTTATGCAGAATATTCAAGGTCAAAGTAGATGTTAATGTTTCTTTACAGTGCATGACGGTAACACTATCAGTTCTGGCTGCTTATCTCTCATCTCATTTATGTTGAATATGGAGCAAGAGGAAAGCAAAGGTTGCTCTGGTGGGTCTATGACGCCCCAGATCAGAGCCAGGAACTTTGTACTATTAGCTTAGCCAATGCATCACACCGCCCTGTGTCAGCTAGCTTAACAATTAGCTGGACTCTTTCAGGGTGGAGAGCCAGAGGAAAAGGTCACGAGGCGAAAACAAGAGCGGCACCAAAAGGAGAGGGAGGCCTCGGAAGACCGACCCTGTCCTGCAGTTCCCACTGCTTCAGGAAGAGGCTGAAGAGGTCATCTCGGGTCAAATACTGACCTCTCAGATTGGCGTCCCGACTGTGGAGTCACAACAAACTCCAGATGTAGATGCACCTGCTCATATGGTGGTCCAAAACTCACTTTTTGAGAAGCTAGAAGTAGATTCTGCTCCAGTTCCAGCCCAGTATTCAGTTCCAGATGTGCAGGTCCCAGTGCAAAATTCCTATGCCACTTCAGTCCCAGTAAAAGCTCAATATGCAGCTCCAGAACCAGTACAAGATCCCTATGCTGTGTCAGTCCCAATACAAGTTTCCTATTCCGCTCCACTCCCAGTAAAACCTCAGTATTCTGTCCCAGTCCCAGTAAAAGCTCCCTATGCCGCTCCGGAACCAGTACAAGTTCCCTATGCCGCTTCAATCCCAGTAAAAGCCTCTTACATGGTACCAATCCCAGTTCAATCTCCTGATGATGACCCAATTGAAGTTCAAACCTCCGATGATGTTCCAGTTCAATTTCCAGATCCTTTTCCAGTCCAAGCTTCATCCCAGGACCTTCCAGCTGCAGTCGCAAATGTCGCTTCAGCTGCAGTTCCGCCTCCTCCCCAGGTGGAGGAGCTCTACCCAGAATCTCCAGACAGAGAGACCCCAGAACAGGTTCTGATAGAAGACTTGGGCCCAGATGATGAAAAGGACATCTCTCCTTCAGAAAACGATAGAACAGATGAAGGTAGGAATGTTCTGATGATGCTCTCTTTGAAGCTGCAGAATGTAACTTTTATTAAAAATATATATTTTTTGTTATTCATACCATATTGTGACAAAATGGTATGAGACAGATAATCTGTGAAAAAGTCAAACTCCTCTGCTTTCTCACAGTCCTAACTAGAACAACCAATCAGAGCCAGGAGGCGGGTCTTAGCGCTGTCTATCACCTTCCTTTGTTCTCTGCTAAGCTGTAGCTATTACAGCCTGTTGTGAATGCTGATTGACTTATCCACTGATGATGGCTGATAAATGCTTTTCTTGTAACAGTAAGCTGTTTCCCCACAATTAGCACATTCAGCAGTGAGTGCATGAGGTTGATTGACAGTGCTAAAACACTCCTCCTGGCTCTGATTGGTTGTTTTTAGCTAGGACCGGTACATTTCTTCAGTAATTATAACAGGAGCTGGATCTTTCACATATTATCTACCTCTTATTATGCCAACATTTTGGCACTTTTAAAAAATATGTCAAATATAAAACATACATTTTTAAAAGTAAAAAATGTACTGCAGCTTTTATTACATTTTTAACTTAATTTTTTATTGTTTTTCAGTTGTTAAAAACAATAACAGATAATAGAATATATACAATAAATTCCTTAACCGCAAGTAATAGCAGTTCAGAGCATATGAATGAAGACAAAATAAATAACAGTAATATTAATAATAAAACGTGAAACCCAGTGTGAGACGTTCAAATAAACAAATGTTGCCAAGTTCAGGCAGAGTTTACATTTCTTCACGCGCTTCTTATCAGTAACAAAAAGTCAGATTAACCAGCCTTAACTGTTTTTTAACCGTTTTATCTATATATCTCTTCCAGGTTTAGATGAAACTCCACTGATGAACACGGCCGGCCAAAACAAAATATACTCAATCCCAACGCTATCCAGCCCTAGTCTGCCTCAGGAATACCTGCCAGGGAATCAGATATAAACTTTCCCCATCAAATGTCACTTCAGTCCAGATCTAGAAAACCCACATCCCTTTTTTTCTTGTTTAAGGTCACACTGTGTGTCTGAAGTTTATTTTGGTTAGTGTGCTTTTTCTTATTGCAGAGAGACAATTTTTATTGCTGTAACACTTTATTTGACTTCATGTCATAAATATTCATGAAGCCTTACTCATGTTCATGACAGGTGTTATGTCGTGTTTCTGACGGTGTCATGACAATCTTATTCACAACCCGTTAAATAAAGTGTTACTGTTATTGCTTATGTGAAAAAAATGCTTGAATGCAAACCATACCTGCATTGGTTATTTATTCTGAAATGTGCTTTACTGCAAACTAATACAAATTTGTCTTTTATTTTTTTGTACTTTGCATTGAGTAAAGAGCTAAATTTTACTTTCACTATTTAACTAAGAATAACTTGTAATTGTAATAGTGAATTATTTTTCATTTAATTTTGTAAAAAAATAGATTAAATAAAATTCCCTGCTTACATCATGAAAAGCTCGTCATTATTATCGTCTGAGACAGAAAGTTGTGTAAATTTTGATGAATTACATTTTTATGTTTAGGCTCATCAAGTTAAAGAGAAGTTAAAAAACTAGAACTTATACTTTTTTTTTATCAGTTACTTGACAGGAAAGAGCGTGGAGAGTTGAAGTAAACGACCCATTGTCTGCTCCACTAACTGAATCACACAGTGACAATAATTACAAAGTTCAACCTAGAACAGAACAAAGCTTTTAAAAATTGGTACTATAAGAAAAAAATAAGGGTTCTGTGAAGGATCTTTGTTTCTGTTGTACATATTGAGGTAGAGAGTTTGGTAATAAATAATTGTCATAATTACTGAGAAAAAAGTTTGAAAACACCAGCCCAAGTGTAATCAGTCTATAACCATACCTGTAACTAAACGTTGCAGATATGGTTATATAAATGTCCTGATCCTTTGGACTAACTTTATTCTGTTATTATAGTGAATCTGATTGCCCTGAAACTTGAACATACCCTTTAGCTGTCCTGGTAGCTTTTACTGGACATCTGCATCCTTTATCTAAAGTCATTGTTTCGGAGAGGTTATTGAAGGATCTCATTAAAAGTGTCAGTCAGAAAGAGAAAACACACAAATCACTGTATTATAGATACATACTACTGCACCGTGAATACAGTTACTAGGAATAGACTTGTAATATGTTATAAAAATTAGATGAAACAAACTGCTTGGTTGTTTTTGTAGGTTTCCAAAAACTGCTTTTTGAGAGTGCTTTTATATTTGCGTCTACTGAAGTAATTATAATGACTTCTTGTTATAACATCAAGCTCTCAAGGCCACTTTTTTTTATCATTTCACCTGCCTTTCTGCTGCCACCTGCTGTTAGAAGCATGAATGTGTAAACAATCTAAATCCACTCAATTATTTTCTCCCATGGCCGCAAAATTTTAGTTAATGATAATAAAGCGGCTATTATAGTGTTTCACGCTCTGTACATGCTCAGCTGGGCGCTATAATGCCTCATGTAAACTGTGTGTTTTTCACTGTAAATAGTCTTTGTTGGCCAACAATAAAATCCAACACGTGCTTCCTCCACGCCAACGTCGAGCTGCGCCCTCCGTCATGACGTTCGGACGACGGTTGGCTCATATGGGTTAGCTACTATCTTTATTATTTTCTGGCTAACCCGGTGAAACCTGTTTTCCCTCGTTGTTTCTTCTTCGTGTCTGTGAAAATGAGTCCGCTGTGTGAACACTGCGGGGAGAACATGAAGAAGATGAATCAACAAGTTTCTGTTATGCGGAAAGAAATAAAAAATCTGAGGTATGTTTAACTTTTAAAAGATCAAGCTGAAGTTAGCATCCGATTGGGCTGCTGGTTAAAGGGCTGTTTCACTAAATCTGAACTTTATTTGATTTGACATAGTTATTAAATGATAATAAAAAAAACCTCAGGCTGATCTTACCTGAATTGGATTATTTCAGGGTAAATTATTCCTAAAAATGCGTCTTGTGCAATTCGTTTTTTTTAGTTTATTCCACTGCATTGATTTATTGATAGTTTGGTATATCATGAACTGCATTTTAAATGCATTTTGAAACATTTCTGTCAGTTGCATAATAATTTTGTCCATTTTTGACTAGATTAACTCTTGGCATTTTCAAGCCTCCCCTCTTCTAAGGTGGTATAAATGGCTTCTCTTTATGTTTTCAAAAATAACAAATATATGTAATTTGTATAGCACTTTTCAAAACATTCAAAAAGAACATGAAGCAAAATTATAAAAAGGGAATATTCAAGTATGTAACATGTTAAAATATAGGTCACAGGTTGAGGCCAAATTTATTTTTGGTAGTGTTTATTCAAATCTGAAGTATTTTAGATTTTGAACTAAGGTATCCATATTTCTTACAAGTAGTGAAATAGCCCTTTAACCAGAATGTGAGGGTGGGAGGTCAGATGTCTCCAGTTTTGTACTCCAGTAATATCCTTTTTTTCTTCCATCTTTTCTAAACAGACAGACGTTGGACGGGGCTGTCAGAGCGCATCGCAAACATCTGATGTCGATTCAGGCTGCTGTGTCAAAGGCTGACTCTTCTGGCCACAATAAAAAAGATTGCTCATCTTCGTTATCAGCGCCAGACGCATTAGAACAAGGTGGATATCAGTGACGTGCGGTCAGAGCCTCACCTGTCGTACGGTTGACTACTTTAACTTTACAGCTGAAGTTGTCAAACTGTTAAATATCAAGATGTGTAATCATGACAACGATGGGTCATTTTTCAAACAAACCATCTCTCCTATCAACCATAAATATCATATCCCTGACTCCAAAGTCTCCCTGCCTGGGTTTCTGACCAAACCGACAGACAGAGATTCAAAGAGGAACAGCAAAAGCAAATAAAGTGGATTAGCAGTACTAGCCAACAACTGATGATGTCATCCAAGACATGTTCCTGTGGATTATCAGCTCTGCTGCCTGAAAATCTAGCTATTGGCATATCATGACTGCTATACAGTCTTCTGTCAGCGGTCTTTTCAGACTTGTTGCAACACTGACTGCTATTGGAGATCCTTTCTGCCCACAGCGTCACCTTCCACAAAAAGTCTTTTAAGTTACTTGGATGATATAAGTTACACCGTTTAATTCCTCTTTGAGAAAAATAAAGTATTATTTATTTGAACTGAAAATGATGACGTCAAACCAAAACTCCCACAAGATTATTAAGGTGTTGAGAATCCAGTGTCTTAAGAATTAACTTGGTCTTCATACAATCCAAACCTTCCACTGAGTTAGGTTAGATGTAAACAAACCAAAAAAATTATATATGTATGTGCTGCGTTTTCCTCTCCTGTTTCGATTGAACTACCTGCTTTTAAAATATTTTAACCACTCTGCAGGAAACATCCGGACTGTGCCGATCGGTTACATCAGCTCCTGTTTTTCCGTGAAGAACGGGACGCCCAGGCAGCCGACTATCTGCAGCCCGTCACGGGCTCAGCTGCGAATCCAGCAGAGCGTTTTCAACAACCCCGAACATTCGGTACTGGGCCTCGAGCAGTACTCACATGTCTGGTACGCCACGCATACACTGCACATATCTCCAGGATTCCTTTAACCTGTCAAGCTTAGAAAAGCCTCGAATGGGTTTTGTCCTGCTCGTGACCTTCTGACCTTCTGATAAACACTGTTTAATTTATTTATTTCATAAACTACAGGAAAGAATTGCTAATTCTAACTAAATTAAATCTACATGTCCAATATGGTTTCAAAGTGATCAACATTTTCTTATGGAGTCCCCCAAGGCCGAATGCTTGACCTCTTATTCTTTTGTTGTTGTGCTTTATGAAATAAATGAATTAAACTGATTCTAGGAAATTTGTTTAATAGTTTATTCAGGAAAATTCAAAGTTGTTGTTGATGTTAGTTTGAGATGCAAAATTAACATGAGTAGGAGGAAAATGCGGTGAGGTTCTCTATCTGCCCCAGGGTTGTTTCAGACACTTGATGCGAAAACTGGTGGCATGATGGGATTTTCAGCTCAGTTCCTTTTTTCACCTTGATAAACTGAATCAAAATCCACATAATTGCAGATGAAGCCCAAATTATGGTGTCTGCACATCCTGAAAGAGTCTTAAATTTATGTATCTAAAATTAAGGCCTTAAATTGTTTTAAATTTATTGGGGAAAAAACAACTTTGCCCTTAAATGTGTTAATCACAGGCCTTAAATTTTGTTGTGGTGGGATTATTTAATCTGGTATATTCTATTAAGTTTTTCTTGCTTCTCGTGGAAGCAAGAAAACCTACCATTAGCTGACTACTAATATATCCTTGGCTAATTAGCTAGCTAGCAAACAAGCTATCTACCTCCATGATGGGTCACTGCGCACTTATCTCCTGTTGGCTGATATTCTCTTTAGCCATTATACAAGAAACTTAAACTCTGCCTTTGAGGCAGAGACTCTTTTCCAACCCATATGTAGTTTTGAACTTATTCCGGTCAAACTGGCCACTTACCACTCCACCCCATGCTGAGGAGCATTATTGCTTGAAGATCCCAAAATTATCTTTTGTAACCACAAATATAGCCCTGAGATGATCTTAAGCAGAAACCTTTCTTCATTGAGTAGGACATCAAAATATTATGTTTTTGCTACTTTTTTCTGCAATTTTTGAAGTTTGGAAGTGGACCTTTATTGATAACATTCAATCTTTACAGGATTATTTTTCTTTTCCATAAAAACGGACATCAGGGTTACAAAGCCAAGGTGAAACCTCCCAGGCTGAACGGACAGAGAGTTGGAGTTTACTCGACACGAAGTCCACACCGACCAAACTCCCTAGGACTGACCCTGGCCAAGCTGGATAAAATTCAAGGTATGAAGCCATTTTGCATGAGATGGATGTAGACATATTGCTGTGGGAATTCACGAGTGAAAATCCCGCCCCTCTGCTCCCTGCTGGAGGGCAAAAAGCTGTTCGCTGACAATGACTAGCATTAGTTTTAGCTGTCAAGTCGTCAACATCATGCACTAAATAATAAATGTACATATGATGTATAAAAGAAAAGGGACACACTTCTTTGTCATCACTAGGCCTACTAGATTCAGTCGGTAAAAATACTGAATGTCTGACCTGTAACACTAAAAATACAGGTCAGGAAAAAGCTTTAAATGGAAAAAAATGGCGGAAGTAATAGGTCAGTTTTCTGGCTTGACTTTGACAACCGTAACATGTAGATGTGCTGCAGAATTTGTTGTCTTACAATTTAGTTAAAAAAAGGCGACCGTAGATTCAGTAGATTTAAATTAGCTAATCTACCACAGCAATCACTTATTAAAAATCGCAAAGTAAACATCAAGCCTAAAAACATAAAACTGTAATAGACTGAATGTTCTGCTTTTTGTGTGTTTTTTTTGGTGTTGACTCCTGACATATTAGTCACCTTGCTGTTGTCAGTTGCTATAGCAAAGGGTCTGTGCTGAGCGTTGTAGTTCTTCAATGGTTTCTCTGCATTATTTTGCTGTCACTAAATTAATAATTTTTATAGGTTTCACTTTGTTTTATGTCGTGGCAGCACAGTTATGGATGGCATGTGAAAGACTCAACTTTTTGCTTTCCAGCGTTCTCCATGAAATTTCCCCATGTAAACAATAACATGCAGTGGGTTTATAGTTCTTGTGGTGTGCGGCGTTTTGATTAAATCCTAAAATATTTAATTCATTTTCTAGGTGACACGCTGCATCTCTCAGATATTGATATGATTGCCGGCACTCCAGTCCTGGACATTAAACCGTACATCCCAGAATACGACTCTCTCAACACGAGAAAGCGGCTGGAATCAAACCCAGATCTACAGACTGAAGAGAAGGAGGTGAACATCTCAAGCTTCCATCAGGAAGACAAGACAGATGATGATGATGAGATTCTTCACCTGAAACAGAAATCGGAATTAGGAGTTTGTTTAACGCCGCCACAGACTCAGGTTTTTCCCAAAGAAGCTGCTAGTTTGCTGAAAGAAGTGGAGTCTTATGTAAACGAAGCTGATCTGACACCACCTGACTGTGAGGACAAAAACAAAGTGTCAGACTGTGGAAAAACCGAACCAGCAGCAGAGATCGTGGACCGGCCCAGTTATGGCAGTGATTCCAGTACAACCATCGCCGACTGGATCAGAGAGCCTCCGGTTTCCAGTCTGGATGTGCGTTTCACCCCTCAAGCTCAGAAACAGCTGGACGCGTTTCTTCCTGCACATTCCTCTGGTAAGACAATAGGTAAAAGTTTATGACCTCCACAAGATGGCGCTGTTGTTTCTGACTTCTTTTAAAACAAAAATCTCCAAACTTTTTGTTACATGAGCCAAAATTGTTAAGTAAAAGGTATTCACAAGCAAAACTAAACTAAATTAAAGCATGCAAAGAAAGTTGTCTAATTTTTTTATTTGACTTTTTTTTGTAGAAAAGAGATGTTATTCATGATAAATTCAAAATGTAAAAAGGATTGTGCCCATTTACCGTATCAAAAGAAAGGCTTCTAGTTTTTTTTATTTTTTCAGGCTGATTCAAACAAATTTATTCTCAGTTGTAAGAAGGACATTTAGGTCATTTTCTTTCAAATGCCAGCTGTAATTCACCAATTTTAATCAGTTAATTAAAGCAAATTTGAATGCAGCAAAAGTGGATTTTCAGTAAAAGTTTCTCGATAAACACGGTTCTAGTTACTATTAAAGCCTGGTTATAAAATGACAAATACTTTGTGTTATGCTTAACATTTTCCATTGCAAAAAAATTATATTAGCAATAATTTTACCACGATTTTAAAAAAGTTTAGTAAACAAATTTGTATCATTCTTGAACTGCAGTTGAGTGCCACAAAATATCAGTCTAAGGGCCACAAATGGCTCAAAAGCCACAATCTAGACACCCTTGTTTTAAAACCACGTCTCTCTTAACAGAACCGTCTGAGTGCGACAGACCCAGGTTTAAGTTTCTGCGCAGTCCAGAGGAGGCCGGCGCCGCCATCAGGGCTGTGCTGTCAGCAGACCCCAGGTCAGTTTACAGGAGAACCCGATGCAGAGACAGACTCTTCTTCTTCTCCCTGGACACGGCGGACGTCACCTGCTGGTTTGGACAGGGGTTCGCTGAGGTTCTGGAGGTCCGGCCTGTGAGACCACCTGGACCTGAAGATCCGTCTCAGTAAAACAATAAACTGCCTGTTAAATTCTCCTCACTGCAGTGTCTGAAGACAAAAGGATGCATTTTATTTTTTTCTCATCTTTGATGAAAAATAAATGGCTTTAAAGATGTTTTTCTTTGTCTTTTTTCAAAATGTATTACCTTTACAAATGATTGTGTTCAAATGTACAACAGATAGTCCACGTTTATTGGCACTCAGGGTGAAGATAAAATATATAAAAAGAGAGAGAGCAAGAGAGTACTCGTGCACACGCACACACACTTGCTCAACATATATCTTGAGTAGAAAAAATGCTACACATCCATAAGGCTATCACCACTACTCTGCTTTTTAGCAAAAAAAGTGCAAAAAATGTATTTTGTAATGCAGTCACATGTCAAACTCAGTTTATTTTTTAAAAAGCCTTTAAGCGGGTATTAATATTTTATTAAATGAATATTTATGCATTAAAAATTATTTTTGTATTTGTCTGATGTAATATTACCACATTGAATTACCTTTAAACATGAAGTAATAATTCAGAGAAATACTTTCCTGAAAACTTCAGTTTGTGTGTAATTAATCCATACAGTGTGTTTCAGTTAGTGAATTGTTACAGAAATAGACAGTAACAGGCTAATTCATCGACTGTATCTGTATATAAAAATTAAAAGTAAACATTATTCGGGTAAAAAAATGTTTTAGAAAAAAAACTTAAAACAGCGCCTTGTTGTAGTTGCATTTCCTTCCTTTAGGTGGCAGCAGTACACAAAAGCAGGGTTTGTGGGTCAGAAGAAGAGAAGCGACCAATCGGTGCCGAGTTTGCGTTTTTAAAACGGTCTGTTTTGAACGTAACGCGGTTGACGTCAGCTCGGGGAAAACAGGTTTATTCATCAGATTTGAAACCTTGGTTCAAGTTGGCAGTTTAAGTCTGGAAGGTAAAGTATTTTTAGACTATATATCGCCCGTGTTTTAAATAATTGCAGTTAAATGTTCATGTGGTTTAATTGGTTGTTCGTTAACTGACTCCGTTACAAGAAAACCATCTTCAGCTAACGTAAGTTTTCCATAACTTAGACGTGTTTTAATGCTCTCTGAGAGTCTTTGGCTGCGTTATGCTCTACTATTATTGTTCTAAACACCCCCAATTAAGATATCAAACTGTGAATATATGTTATAGCATTTACAAGGTGTTTAACAGGTCCTGATTATCTGCCTGACATCAGAAGCTAGCTTGTTTCTGATTTCTGTGTAAATAATGAAGAAACTAACACCTGCTAAACAATGTAAATAAACACAGTAAATATGGTAAAACATAAAAATATAACAGTATCAGTGTTGTTTATTAAAACATATTAAATGTTAATGCTTAATATGAGCACTAAGCCAGCAACAGACTGAAAATAAGTAAATAGTGACAATTAATAAACATTACTGTCAGATAATCGCATATAAAAGTCATGGATTATGAGAAAACAAATCGAAGTCTTAGATTTACTCTTCTGTTCATTCCTTTAAATGTCAAAAGTTTTAATTGAGATAATTCTAATTGGCATAATGCTATCTAAGATAATATTTGATAATTAGAGTAAATTGGACATGATGTGACTGAATTGATTTTTCCTTTATCAGTAACTTTGGGATGACATTTTTTGTGAGTTTGTACTATTAAAAATAAAATAAACTGAGCTGAATTTACTTGTCCTTATGAAACAGCATATGGCGGCAGTGGGAAATAAAGACTCCCTTTTAGAAGGAATGAACGTGAACCAGAACCTGGTTCAGTTGAGTTTTAAGAGGACTTGGACACAGAAATCACAGAAGCACTGGCCTTTTTGGGAGTATTTATACTGTAAACAAAAATACACTTACCGTGAAAAGAAAGAACTGGATTAATGGCAGCAGTTGTTAAATGGTCTGTTGTACAAGTGAACCACGAATAATCAGAGAACCATTAATCAATATTGCAGCTGCAATGGAATTCTTAGGTGTGTTATGTGATTGAGAATTGATTGGGGATGTAAAAATAGATTATTATTGTTTTAAACTTGCAGCTGAAGAGGTTGTTTATGCGATTGATCTTTGTGAGAGGATGTCACAGTCCAGCATAGAAGACTGGGTAAGTCTTCTGCACACGGTGTGAGATTATTGCTGAGTTTAGTATCTGATGATGATCCACTAAACGTTTTGTTGATGGTAGTCTTCCAGTAGAAGAGGCGAGCGTACTCCTCTGAGAAGCCTGGAAAATGAGACTCCTTCATCGAGGACCAGGTCAAAGCCACAGTTCAGCGGTGACACAGTGAAAGCTAGCATGGTGAGTTTGTACAAACTTTCAAAAATATTGACTTTTATTTATTTTTCTTTTATTTGTGGGTTGATGTTTGGAAAGTTACACAACCCAAAATTCCCAGATTATAAGATAGAAAATGGAGTTTATTTTTTAAAGTCATAATTTCTGCATGTTATTTATATTTATAAATGTAAGTATCACATTAAATATTTAATGAGCAAGCTAAATATGTATCTTCAGCTTAAACATTTAGCTTTAAAGTAAAAGCTAAATGTTTTTTAGCTTTTACTTTCAGTAACAAGTTAAATATTAAATTTGCCACTAAATTTAGATTCATGTAATTAGCAAGCTCAATACTAAGTTTCAAACTAAATACTTACTTCGCAAGCTAAATATTTAGCTTTCTAAATATGTAAATATGCTAATTACATATTCAGATAGACAAATGCATAGCATAATGGAAATACAACTTTGAAAACGGACCCCCAGTTTTTTCTCATAACAGGCTACGAAGCTGAAATTGTTCATGTTATTTTTAACAGTGTAAATTTTGCAAACGGCTCTGTTGTTACTCATTACTAAATCTCTTCCACAGCCAGACGTTCATCTCTGTGACGCACAGACCCAGTTGGGAACTCTGACCGATCCCGTTTCCAGGGATACCACCCAGTCAGAGCGTGGACTTGGAGACGTCACATTCAAAACCTTCATTTGTTACGGAGGTGAAGTTGAGATTTCAGATTCCTCAGACGGTGGAGAGCAGAGTTTGATTTTGCCTCAACATGGGATTACTCTTACCGCCGAAGCAGAAGATTCAGTCGCTTCACCCAGCAGGACGGAGCAATCCTGCAGTGAGCATGTGGAGCATCCATATTGGAATTGCAGCGTCAAACAGCCGGATTCTCCAGTCGCCTGTGATGGAGGTGAGGTTAAAGTTTCTGACTCCACTGGATTAAAGGAGGAGACGGTTCCTCTGCCCCAGGATGACCTCTGGGGTCCAGCACAAGACGACGGCACAAACTCAGCTGACTGCTCCCTGCTGCTTCCAGCGGAGCATGTCGATCTGGACTGCAGCAGTGGAAACGATGATATCTCTACAGCACAAACATCAGAAAACCCAGATCGTCTGATTCTGAAGCTGCTGAACTGCAGCGGTGGCGCGGTAGAAATCCCAGCGGACGCTGATGTCGCAGATGAGACTACTCCTCTTTCTCACACCTGCTCTGGCTACAACCACAGCATGGATCCGAGTGTGTTAGCCGGTGATTATGACCTGGAAAACAGTAAAGATCACTTAGATCATCCCTACTGCAACGTAAAATACAACTCCTCGCTTCCACCAGAGGAGGTGAACATTGTTCCAGACATACAACCATGCAGCGCTGAAATAAACTCAGAGCTACCTGATGGGCAGGATGAGAACTTTGATTGGAAATCAGGTAAATCCCAGGTGTCTGAGAAGATGTTGACTTCGCCTAAAGAGGATTACAACAAAGAACAAATGAACGACCACCTGAAGAATGGAGAAGTCGTGTTTGATATTAATCTATCACCTGAGACAAACGCATCATTAAAAATAGTGGATGAGATTCCTAAAAACACTCCTTTAGTTGCGTCCGACTGCAGCCATCTTGGTGCTTCGGCAGAAACTCTACCACAGCAGCAGCAGCTGGATTCCACATCCCACTCCGAGGCAAAAGACAGCGCTCTGGGTTCTTTGGGTCTCTGTAACTCTGCAGAAAAAGCTCCTCCTGCATCTCCTGCCATCTTAAAAGTCCTGTCAGAGTGTCCGTCAGTTGCCTCCGCCCTGCAGTTTCTCAGCCCCATCGGGAAGAGAGCGTCTCTGTCCGCGCCGAAGCGCCCCGTGGTGTCGGGTCAGGACATGTTTCTACCTGACAATTCTGCTCTGGAGGATGAGAAAAGTCTTTTGGCTCCTGTTGACGTTGACTCCATGGGGTTGTTAGCAGAGCAGCTCGAAAGCCTAATGCCCTGCCCTCTGCTTAACTCCACTGCTGTAAGTTCAAAGCCACAGGAGGTTTCTGGGAAGAAAGCGCAGCTGGAAACAGCGCCACTTATTTCTGATGGCCAGTTTCAGCAGCAGCTTCGGCAGATGGCCGAGTTCCTCATGATGGCGTGTGGAAAGATGAGCGTCGCTCATCCTGCTGCCTTCATGGCCCCCTCAGACAGAGTGGATCCTGCAGAGTCCCACAGTGTCTGTGTGGGCACCAGTCCACTGAAGATGGTGGACCACAGCCTGAACACGTCAGGAATATTTGTGAAAAAGAGGGAATTCTCTGTGACCGATTCCTGCACAGCGACCGAACCACTCATCTGGAAGTGAGTGGTGTCTCTTTCTTTTTCTTTCTAACTTTCTTTCAAAAGTTCTTCTGTCTTTCCTTCATTCCTTCCTTCCAAACATGGCATACAATTTACATTTGCAAAAACTGCAAAAAAAAACCCAGATTATATTTTTTTGTTTGTTTCTGTTGTAAGATTTATACAAATCAAATTGCAATACATATCGGTACCGCCACCCATCAGAATGTATATTGTGAAATGAATTTTATGCCATGTGGATGGATGTAAAGTTCTCCGGTGTGGTTTCAGTTTACCTCCAGGCAGCCTGGAGAGCCTCCCGCGGCTGGAGCTGGAGCAGAGGCTGATGTCCAGCATGATCATGGTGGAGGCGCTGGTCCAGCAGCTGGCTGCAGCCAGGGCGCACCGCTGCCCCTCTTTGGGCCCGGCTCCTTCGGACCTGAGAGAGAAGCTGGTTCAGACGGACCACACTGAGCTCAGTCAGGTAAAAACACTGAACGAATGATAACTAGGAATGCAAGTTATCCATTGACCAGTGATTGATCTTATCGATCAACTAACAGCTAATTGATAAGCAGCCATTTTCTTAAAAATCTGAGTTTTCTCTTGCCTGAAGAGGGCTGACTGTCTTTCTATACCAACTGCCAAATTTTTCATGATATGCTGGACGTAAAAGAAAAAAAGACATTATGAAACTTAAGGAGCTTCTCGGGTGAATATATTTCAAAACATATAACATTAGATGTGTGTTTATGTGTGCATCCCACACCTGATTGGAAAAAAATGAGTAAATTCTTGCCTAGAATCTTGGAAATTTTGCGATTAATCTCAGAAATGTTGTAGAAAAAACTTGGAAATTTTTGAGTTTGAAAAGTCTGAAATTTGCAAGATAAAACTCAGAAATTTTGAGACTAATTTCAATTGGGAAAATCTAGTAAATCTCTTCACTAGATTTCCCCAATCTAGTAAAGAGTTTGGGGGGAAAAAACATGAAAATGTCTGCGTGTGAAATGATCCAAACTCAGTTTGGATCATTTACGGTTCTGGTATGGCACTGCCATCTTTTGTTTCTGTATCAACTGGCTCCACTTCAGGATGACCAGCAGCACCCTCTGCTGGATGGTGGCTAAACTGCAACACTGAAAGATCTAAGTGAACTCTATAAGTCAATAAATTGGGACTGATTTAAATCTAATAAACCATTAATTGTCACCCCTCATTAGCGTTTGTCTTTTTGATTTTTTTCTGATGAACATTGGTATTTTCATTCCTTGTTTAGACCACGATGTACAGAGATCTCTACCTGGAGGCTCTGAACCAGATAACTGAGCTGGAGCTTGATGGAAATTCCCTGCAGAATCTCATCCAGGCTCTGCAGGAGATGAGAGCCGCCATGGTGAGACAAACCTCAGATATCACCTCAGCATTTAAGCTGCTGTCACTGTTCATACGGGTGCTTGAAATCCTTGAAAATGTTTGAAATTCAGTAAGCCAAGATAATTTAATTGTCTTTATTAGTCAGCAAGGCAGTAGTACAACAATAAAAACAAAAATATATACATAAAAGGAACATCAATATAAAAAGTGAAAATTACATCAAAACACAAACGTCTTACAAAAATGAGGTGTTCTCAAGGAAAGTGCTTGTTTTCTGTATAAAGTCCTTGAAAGTGCTTGATATTCAAACTGCTAAGTTTTGCAGTAAAATGCAACTTAAAGCTTGATCGAAAGCTTAAATTTGGAAAACATTACTTATAGTAGAAATCAGATATTCTCATACACCTAATTAAAAGACAAGTATTTGTTTATGACTTACGAAGGTAAATCAAACTAAACTTTTCTTGTTTCAGGTTAGTTAGAATTACCAAAATTACTTCTGTTTGCGAAATAAAAAATGACAAAATTTTATTTATGTATATTTATTATTCCTAATGGCTCAATAACTTATTGATCTGTGTAAAAAGGATGTAATGTTTTAGTTTCCCTTTTTCCCAATGTAGAAAACCGTCACAAGACACTATTAATAACAGTAATAAATTACATGCTGGTGAATTTTATATATATTTTTTAGTTTATTTGCATTGTTTTTATCTCCAAAGTGTGTTGCTGGAAGAGTTTGACAGCCTACCGTGAAAAGTGCTTGAATTTTGCTGAAAAGTGTCTGAATCCTGATCTGTGGACAGAGATAAAAATGTTTTTAAACCTGTTGGACTTTCTCTGCAGTCTTCTTTGAGCAACGACACAGATGTAGCTCTGTCCAACATGAAGAAAATGGGCAAAACCATCAGGGAGGACCATCAGAACCTGGCGTCCCATGTATGTAAACGTATATCTCTCAGCTGATTGAATATGCGCAATAATTAATCCAACTTCGTTGTGCTGTTCTGTAGTACGAGCTCATGAAGTCCCTGTTGGAGAAATCAAAGGAAACTCAGAGAAGACTCCTGGAGAAGGTGAAAGAAGTTCTTCAGCAGAGGAACAGCATGGAGGCGCGGATGGAAGAAGCCTTCGCGGCCAAGGAGGCAGTAAGGAAAATATTAAAATTAATATCTCATATTAACTACAACTAAAAACTCCCATCCAAACCTTTTAAATATATTAAAATTGGAAATATAAAGTTTATAACACAGTGTGAAACTAGAAGTAATTTTAAATATGGCCTAATTGTTAAATAAATTGAAACATTTTAAATATCCAAAATAAATAATAAAACGACAAATAAAATGTATTTTATTTGGAAAAAAATACTTACGTTTGAATAAGTAATGTTTTAACCAAAACTATCTTTCAAAAAAAGGTTTAGTTAAAACACCAGTGAAGACTTTAATCATCCAGTTATTGGTACAAAAAGATCATGCAAATGGAAACGATTGTTGTTTTAATTTATCATGAGGTTAAACGATTTATTGAGTTGTGTTTTTTCAACATTTGTATCTGTTTGCAGGCTTTCGGTGCGATGGAGCAGCTGAGGACGCACTGCGCCTCTGAAATCTCAGCTCTGGAGAAATGTGTCGGATCTCAGGAGGAGCTGCTAGCGGCTCTGAACCAAACCTGCCCGGATCAGGTGAGCAGACCAGTCGAAACGACTGGAGGCGCAGGAAAGAAAAAAGGATTCTATAGAACATCGCAAATTGACTTGTGGGAACTATGAATATTGTTCATTTAAGTGACATACATTTATTCTTAAACATATTTTTCTTTTAAGATAATTTCATTGGAATTTGATTGTCCAGTACGGAACCTTCTAGAATTGTTTGAAATGTTTTATTTGTTAACACTGCTGGTTTTTGAATTTTAAAAATTGTTTCTCAATCAAATTGCAATCAAATAAAATAGTTTGACACTGAAAGATTTGCATATTTAAAAATGACCTCGCTCTGTAAGAGTCGCCTCTTCTGATCCTGATCTGCATCGTGCTGCTTCCTCGTCTCCTGCAGGTTGCTCTGAATCGGACCTGCCAGGAAACGCTGAGCTCGGCCTCCGACCTTCTGTCCCGAACTGCAGAGGATCACTTCAGCCTGATGCAAGAGGTACGCTCAGCAGAGAAACAACGTTTCTCTGTTTCCAGCACCGTGAACTGAAACCAACAAAGTAACAAAAACTTTTTGCAGTTTAGAAATTAGAACCGTGATTAATGTGAAAAAACTAACTATGACGAATTCAAGCTGAAACGTATTGAAATTATAAATATAAAATCTTTGCTTGTGTGTTAACCTATTTTTCAGCCTTTTAAACTGATGTGAAATAGATTTTTTATTTTTATGAAAAAACTAAAACTACTACTATAACTAAAAAACTTAGCAATATTTAACTAATAACTAATAAAAAGCAGCGATCTGAGTTAGAACAGAACAACTCAACGGGATAAAACTAAACTTTAACGTTTTACTCCCGCTGGTTTTCTCTCCGGCAGCTTTGCAGCGCGCGGCGCCTCCTGCAGGAAACGGCCCCGACGCTCCTTCAGCTGAACGAGCGAGCCGCCGCCGCGCTGAGGGAGAGGGACGAGCATCGGACGGCGAGAGAGCGAGCCACCGAAGAGAGAGAGCAGGTCAGATGAAAAGATGACAGGCTGGATTAGGCAGCTCAATCTGAGAGCAGATTATTGGAGGTTAAACGTGTACTTTTTAATTTTTCCATTCTTTCACTCCTTCATTGTGTTTTACGTCTTCTGTGTCCTTCGTAGTGAAATGTTAAGTTTTGTGTTTCATATTAAAAATTGGACTGATCGGCCTGATAACTTGGGACAGTTTCATTCTGAAATGTTGACAATAAAAATGTGTGTTTTAATTTAAATCAGTTCTGTGTTCAGCGGTTTAACTCCAACGATCCTCTGCTCTACAGATTGAAGACGAGCTGAAGGAAACTCAGCTGAACCTTCAAACCGCCTCGCAGCAGATCAGCGATTTCAATCTGCAGATCACCATCCTGACTTCAGGTGGCGTTTCGTTCGCTCCCCGCTGTGTTTCTGCCTCTGTTTCAGACGTTTTAGTTTGTGTTTTGGTAAATTTCAGAGATGGGCGTCCTGCGGCAGAAACTGACGGCGGAAGAGGAGGAGTCCGCTCAGCTGGAGAGGAAGGTGACGGAGCTGTCGGCGACCATTTCCTCCACGCTGGCGTCCTACGCCTTCCTGGAGCAGGCGCTCGCCGCCGAGACCACTAAGTAGGATCCAGGGGTCAGAGGTCAGGACATCCGGTGATGAGGGGAAACCTTTGCTTTAACGTTTTTCTGTTTCTGCAGGCTGCAGCAGTCCTGGAAAGACTTGCATGAAGCCAACGACAGAGCAAATCAGTAAGCGCCGACTTTTAGGTTTCAACAATTTGAGAGAATTAAGAGAAACTAAAAGATTGAAGAGGAAGAGGAGGAAGGTTTTTCAGATTTCCAGACTTTTCCATCTCTTGTTTCCTTCTTTTATTCACTCCTTTCAGATCCTTCATTGCTTCCATTTAAATCCTTCCTTCCTTTCTTGCTTTTTCCCATCCTTCGGATCCTTCCTTCTTATGTTTTTCCTTTTTTCCTTCTTTCATTTCCCCTTTCCTTCATTTCTTCTTTTTTCAAATCCTTCATTCCTTTTTTCTTTTCTTCCTTCTCTCCTCCCTTTCCTTCTTTTCATTCAGTTTTTCAGTAAATTTCTTTGCCTGCTGTTTGTTTTCTCTCCTGTTCTCCTCCAGGCTGCAGGCGTCTCTGTCGGGTTCAGAGCAGCGGGTCAGTGAACTGGACCGGGCGCTGGCTGAGAGCGACCAGCGGCTCGGTCAGCTCCAGAACCTTTCCCAGTCTCAGACGTTTCAGATCCAGCAGCTGCAGGAAGTCTGCACCCAGCTGGGCGGCGTGCGGGAAATGAATGAGGTCAGCTGGAAACCCGTCATGTTTTAGAGATCTTTTATTTTGAAATGTATTTACTCAGCTTAAATCCCATTTACGTCTTGGAGATATATTATTTTTTGTTCTGTTGTCCAATCAACAATCACTTTTTGCACAAACTGCAGAAATATAAAATATGGACTAAAACCTGCAAAATTGCTAATTAAGACGTTTTTAAAGCTGCTTCTTGGTGTCCAGTGTTTACTGTTTGTAAAAATAACATTTGCATAATAAAGTGAATTTCCACTGCAGAGTTTCACCAAAGAGCACACAGAAAGAACAAAATGTTTTTATGTCAATAGAGCTACAAAAGTCACAGGTGTTGATGTGATCAGCTGGTTTTGCTGAAAAAGACGAGTGTTTTGTTGTAGTTTTCCCATCCAGAAACCAGTTACTACATTCTTGTTGATTGTGTAAAAATCAACAAGAACAATCAACAAGAACAAAACGCTTCTGCTTTTCAAAGACCTATGGTTGCATGTCCACACATCGCGCTTCATTTCAGCCATTTTTATTTCAGTTCCTGCAGATGGAGAATGAGCTGGCGAGGGAGCAGGTGGCCGAGAGCGAGCGGCTCCTCAGGAGCACCCTGCAGGCGCTTCGGGAGAGAAACATCGAGTGCGAAGACCTGAAATCAGAAGTGTGCAAACTTCAGTAAGTTTGTTTTATTTCTGTGTGTGATGGGATCTTTTAAACATCCAGCTAGTTAAGAGTCTCTCATTTTTCATGCAGGTTTAAATCGATCTGTTTGTTTTTTTTCTTTAAAGGCTTGAGAATCAGAGTCTGAGTGACGAGTTGGAAATGTCCCGCTGCGCAGCCGGCGCCGCTCGCATGGAGCTGCAGGAGAGGATGGCTGAGGTGGTCACTGAGATCACCGTCCTGCATCACACGCTGCGCGGTCTGATCACAGAGCTGCAGCTTTCCCTTAGCAGCCAGGTACTGAAGCATAAAGACTCAAAAAGGCCATTTGCTAAGAGAACAACACACTTGGAGCTGCAACAAAGACAAAAATGTACAAAAAATATAAACATTTTCCATTTAATATAAAAAACTTTTTATAAATATGTTCTACCCATTTAGTTTTGGTAGAACATATTTAGCACATTTTTCTGTCAATTATTCATCTAATTAATCCAAAAACTAATAAACATACCGGAGCCCTACTCTGTATTGAGTTTAGGATAAATGACTGAGCTCTTCACATTATTGACATTATTTTTTAGGCTGTAAATGAATCCTTTGCTACAAATGATCACCAAAGCAATGCTTTTTCAATTTAGACAAATGCTCATTTTTATATTTATTATTATTTAATTTGCATATCTTAATATATTTCTAACATTGCTCAAAATCTGCCACTTTGCTTAGATGATTATCATAATAATCGACTACTAAGATCATTTATTGTCAGCCCTGCACAAAAACTTAGAAATAAGAAAAATGGTCAAATGAAGAACAAATGAAGTCAGAAAGACAAAATAATAAATCCTTCAGCTGGTAGTCAGATTGTTATTTATTTTTCTGAGAAAACTGAGTTCTGGAAACATAGTATGATTTTTTTTTTTTTTTAAATAAAAAAAATCAAACATAAAATACCCCAAAAGTCCTGGAGAAGCCTTGACCACGGCCATTAAAAATGACAAATGGTCATAAAGAAGATCAGTTATTGCTTTCCTGAGAGTTTCTATGAATCTGGGGTTGTAAATGCAGCGTGTTGAGAGTTTTAAACATATTTCTACGCTTGATTATTTTGTTTTCAGAAGGAAGAAAACCAAAAGCAGAAAGAGTCGGCCGTGTTCTCCGGTGCGGAGCGCCATCAGACGTCCAGCTCCTTCGTCGACAGCGTCATGGTGGCTTTAACGGCCGAGAAGGAGGAAGACGTCAGAACAGACTCGACCTTAGGTGAAAACTTTTTAACTAACACGAGTTTGTTTGTTTGTTCCCGTGGCAATGGCTACTCCTCCAGAGGTCCATGTTATTAAGAGAAAAAACAAACATTTATTACAAAATAAATCTGATATAGCATTGGTGATGAATATTAATTGATGAGTGTATAATTATAACATTTTTCATGATAAAATAATTGAGAAGAGTCTTTTAAAAGCTCCAGCATTCGTTATATTTGAAACAAATGAAGGAAGTGAGAACCAGGTTTTCATTCCTGTTGCATGTTGAAAGGGTAAAACAGTCTAAATAAAGGAATGCCTTGTATTAAAATAGTATATAGTTTGGCTGAATAAAAGTTGAATATTTGGTTGTTTGTTACAACATCAAGTGTTTTCCCCTTGGGATCAAACATTTATTTTTTATTTTTAAATTTCTTTGTTTTCATCAACTGACAAATATTAAAAAAATATAAAACATTTTAGATTAAATTAGCATTTCATCTTTATCCATGTATTTTACTTTCAAATAATAAAGTGATTCTGCTTCACATGCAGATTAAGAATGTTGATTTGAGTCTGATTTGTGATCTTTGTTTCCCCTCAGATGCATCAGAGCCACAGAGTGACGCTTTTTTCAGCGAGACGAGCGCCTTCACCTGCGTCGCAGCTCTGAACCCGAAGACGATCTCGGGCCCGGTCCGGGGTGAAGAGGAGGAGGATGAGAAGGAGCAGAGCAGCATGGCGGAGGTCCTCTCCGGCCTCAGCAGAACCATCGCAGAGCT
Organism: Poeciliopsis prolifica; assembly: GCF_027474105.1. Classification (NCBI taxonomy): domain Eukaryota; kingdom Metazoa; phylum Chordata; class Actinopteri; order Cyprinodontiformes; family Poeciliidae; genus Poeciliopsis; species Poeciliopsis prolifica. The sequence continues at coordinate 1,009,148 of NW_026562439.1, forward strand.
CATCAGCACGCTGCAACAGGCTCAGCGCCGCAGAGACGCGCAGCTGCAGGAGCTGCACAGCACCATGTAGGTGGACGATATGAGGCAGCAGATGGGATCTGATTTATCCGGATTTAATGCATAAATAATTTTATTACTTATAGTTTCTGTTTAAAATTATACAGTGGTAAAAACAAAAATGTCTGACATGATTTTCCAACAGCAGAAAAGTCAGAAAAAACTTTTTGGATGTTAAGATCCATCGTTTTTTCAGCCGTTAATGTTTTAGCTTACCAAACAATTTTTTATATGTCTTATATATTTAATTTGAATGTTGGCGGTAAAAGTTTGTCTAATTTTTGGGAGATCGGTTGATACTTAAATGTGAAGGCAATCTTGTCTATTTGGGGCAACAACAACTTGGTCTTAAGATTTTTGATTCTTCCCCCTCTAATGTTTTCATGCTGTTCCAGCGGTGGCCTGCAGATGGAGCTGCAGACCTCAAGAAGCAGCCATCAAGATGAAGTCCTTGAGCTGAAGCAGGAGGTGCGGCGCCTCAGCAGCCTCGTGGAGAGAGGAAACCAGGCTCTGCAGCAGAAAGCTCAGGTCTGGACTCCTGATGTTTCTGCATCTGTTGTCGGGTTGCGATTCAGTCTGACATGTTTAAATGATGGATTTATTTTTCTCCACATAGGACGAGAAAACTCTGACTAAGCTGATGACAGACGTTCAAGAGGCCCAGGAGATTTTAAGCAAACACAAGAGCGACAACAATGTATTACTTAAACACAGATATGAGCTTTAAGGAACCATTATTGTTATTCAGTTTTGATGTTTTAAATTCCCCCCACAGGAGTTGCGAAGGGATGCGGCTGAGCTGCGTCGCGCCCTGCAGCAGTCCAGAGTGGAGTCCCAGTGCCTGCGGGAGGAGCTGAGGAGAACCGGCGGCCCGGCGGCGGCCTCGGCTCGCCACATGGAGGAGAAGATCCAGCTGCTGAAGGAGGTCAGTACCGCTGCTTGCTAATTACAGCGGGTAAAATAAGCATTGATCAATATTTTCCAACATATTTCTGACATGCAATTTTCACCAGCTGTTGCTAACAACTTGATCCATACATTGAACAAAATTAAACCTAATAAGGTTTTGATTTTTGCCCATTTTACCTTGAAAACGTCTTTAAATTTCAGATTTTTAGTTCTTTCCATATATTTTCAATTGGATGATTCTAACAGATTTATTTTCTTTCTCTGAAGCCAGTTGGGTTTTCTCGGCTCTGTGTTTGGGATTATTGTCTTGCTGAAATCTCCACCCTCATTTCATTTTTATCATTCTGGTAGATTCCAGCAAGTTTTTATTCATCCTCCTTTGAGTTTTTTTAAATGTTTTTCACTACCATATGCAGGAAAACAGCCTCCCATCATGATGTTCCCATCTCCAAACTTTACTGTTGAACAGACATAGATGATGGGGCTAGCGCTCGTCATCTATAAGCCAATCAGATGTGGGAGTGGCTACGTAAGAAGTGTTTTGGTGAAATTGTAGTCTGTGTTTTTACAGAGGTGTTATGATGATGTCTCACACTTTTTAACTGTGTGATTCTGGGAGAGTCTGGTGGAGCTAGCAGAACATTGTCCAAAAAAAACCCCCTCATCCTCTCTTGTCTTCTTTTGCGTTTCCAACAGTAGTAGCATGACTCGTGATGATAAAACTTTTTCCATTGGAGTTTTTTTTTCTTGAAATTATCCTGTTTCCATTAAGCAGATTTATTTTTGTAAATTCAATTTGTGCAATTTTGTGATTTCAAAGATTTCGAAAATATGTTTAATAAGAAACATTGTGACACATTGAATACTTATTTTTTGATGTGTTTTTTCCACCAGGTGGAGAAGCTGAAGGCCAGTCTACAGGAAGCAGTGCAGGCCAAAAATAAACTCCTGGAAAGAGCGCAGCGCCATGTGAGTGCTGATCGTATCGATGGGCTCACAGATGTGATCACACACCTGTGTGGGAAAAAACTAGACAGTCGTGTTTATTATCATGACATCTCTTTCAGCAAATCATCCATCAGAACAACCAGCAGAAGTCAGAGAATGAGCTCCAGATTTTAAACCACGTGATCAATAAAGTCAGACAGGTGAGGCATTTATTCTGTTATAGTTCATATTTGTGATTTTATCTTTTTCTAACGTTTGATGGATGCGTTTTCATTTCCTCACAGACTCTCCTCTCGATACCAGAAGTGGTGAAACGTTGCGAACAGCTGCAGCAGCTGGTGGATTACATCGGCTGAAGTGTTTCTGATTGTCGACACTTGTTTAGATTACTTTTGTTTTTGTGTTCATTGACTTGTTTTTAATCTTTAGAATGATTAAAATATCTTAACATATTGGACATGTCATTTCTTTTTGTCAATAAATTAAAAATCAACAATTTAAACAGTCTCGTTCAATCTTGATATTTTCTCGCATTTCATCAAACTTTTTCTGGTTCTAAAAAATAAAATACTATTTGAGAACTTTACTGTTAAAATGCTGATGTCCAAAGTGTGGCCCAGTGGCCATTTGTGGCCCTTGGCATGATTCTGTGCAGCCCTTGTCCACAATTCAACATTAGTTGATCATTATTCCTCTTTTGTCAAGCACATTTTTGCTTTTAGTTTTATTTTTTGTGTTGCTGCCTTTTGGCCTGGACTCCATTGAAAAAGATGTTTTTAATGTGAAGAATTATATATATATATATATGTATATATGTGTGTGTGTGTGTGTGTGTGTAAAACAAAGATGGTACATACCACCAAAACATTGAGTAACTTACTTGAAAGTAGAACTGGGATGTTCCAATGTACTATGCAGAATAAGAGAGTTTGAAGAAAAAGAGGGATTGTATCATGTTATTGTAGAATGGAATACATACAAGTATAAAAGTGACAACATTTTTTTAGAGGTTAATATGTAATAAGAGTAGTAATTAAGCAAGCATTGCATTGCTCTAATCAACTCAAGGTCCCTTAAAAACAATGACAATTTGTCATTGATCTGTGAAAAACTCCCGACCCAGTGGATCTTTACACTGTAACTGTAAAATCTAATAAATTATTATTTTATAGTGAGGTTTTGAAAGTGCAGCTCTCCTTAAACATAAATGTTCCGGGTTCGTAGCTGTACTGCACAGTTCAAATGTACCGTTGCATTGTGGGAAATTTACCGGCTGGAGGCTTTAAACGGGATCAATAATCACTTCGACCCGGTAAATAGCTTTTGAATCACATTTTTATTGAACTTTTGTGTCTGTCAGTTGACAAAAATGTGTTTTATGTGGTTATATTGAGCTACTCGAGCGTCTAACTTTTTTATTTGCTAAAGTTGACTTCTGTTAGCTTTAGCTAAACTAGCATCTTGTGAAAAGCAAATAAATGGATTTTAGTTCCGTTTTGACGTTTGTGTTTCATCCAAAATATGCCGATGGTTACATTATTAGCTAACACTAAAGTTAGTGGTGACATTGGGGTAAATATATATACTGTATGAAATGAACCAAATCCTTTGAAACGTGTGTGCTCCTCCTCAGCGGTGGCAGCGCTGCACCAAGAACTACTGAAGCAAACTACACAAAACTTCAGAACTCACTGAGCACAACTTCTGTCTTCACAACAGGTAAGGGAAAATGGAGTAACATCGGATTTTAGTGGTTGTAAAAAATTTTGTGGTTGTGATAAAAGAGGATGAGTTATTTCTCTTGCTAACACTAGACTTGTGTGTTTGTTTTGGTTGTATTTACTCACAGCGTTCACCTTTGCATTTGAACCGCACTTGAGTTCATTTAAACCGAACCATGACCGAAGATTGTAAACGACCCGAGATCGATTGCATATTCATACCTCCCCAGATGAACCAAACTTTCCAGACAAATAAAGTAGAGTTGGATTAAAGTGAACCAAACAAAACAACGCTTACTTTGCATTCTAACCCTTGACAACGGGAGTTTGACATCTGCGCAGTTGAGTAAACAAACTATTAAACAATGGTGACCTTTCTTTTTTGTAATACAGACACCGTTTTAAAATCATTTGATATTTCTTTTTGATAACTTTGGTTGAAAAAATAGCGACAGTGACGATAAGAAGCAGGAAGACGATAGTTTGCCTCGTGTGTTTACATTTGGTTCTCCCGCCCAACAAGTAGACTTCATGTTCTCAAAAGTAAAAAGAAAAACTCAACAGATTTGGAGCAAATTAAACGAACTAAAGGTGTGAAAAGAAAACGCCCTCAAAAACAAACTTTACAAACTGATTTGAAATGAAAAAAAAAAACTGACTTTCCAAACAACCCTGAGCATCGTCGTTGTGCTCCAACTGACCTGAATCAAATTAGACATGTATCTCTGCAGATCCTGGTATTGACTCATTAATTTGTGGATATAAAAGTTTCAGGATGGCAGTGCTGCATGACTGAACTTCAAAAAAGTTGCATAAAATGAGTTAGAACAACTTTCACTCCCGTTGTTTTTATATGCAAATAAGGAACAGAAACCCAGGTTGGGCCCAACTGGCTGATACCTTTATTATCATGTAGCTGTGTAGCCTCCAGGCAGAGAGCCATATTGCTCACGTTAAAAATTCACTAATATATAATTTAAAATGTGGTTAACACCAAGCGACGGTTTTCAGACATGTGATGCATTATGGATTAAGCAACATAATTGACATCTAATGTGATTCACATTGTGGATTTTTTTCGTCTAATTTTCCACCTAAGTTGCTTTTCTGATTGACAAAATGCTTGTTTCTCTCCTTCCTCTTCTTATTACACAACAGCTTTCTGCGACAAGAATCATTTACATATGATTTTCCACATTCTCTGATTTGAATATAGACAAAATTATACCAAGAACTTCACTTTTTTTTTGAGTGCAGTGCATGTCAGAAAATTTAAATATAATCAGGTTTTCAGTTTGTATCATCATTTAAATGCCCCCAGAACCTTTTTTAAACGGTTGCTTCCTAGCTTCTTAGTTTTTACTCACAACAAAAATCCAAATATCAATTGGAAACATAGAATATTAAAAGCGGAAATGGATAAATGATGTTTACAGATAAAATTTTCAACATACTTCTAATTTCAACACCTCTCTACTTCAGATTTTTATGTACTATAACTCTAGTAGTAATAAATAAAGGAAAGAGTATTAACACTTCTGTAACATTTCCTCGGTTTATCATGTTGCAACCAGAACCGTCTGGGTTTCATATTAAAGCCAAACACAGGTGGCATAAAATTTTAAGTGAAAGAAAAAGAATAGATGCTTTCTAACATTTTCCTAAATTAAACCCTGAAACGTGTTGGGTGCTTTTGCATTCAAGTCCTGCATGAATCAACGACTTTCCACGCAGTGGAAGTTGCGAGTGTTTTCGGGGGGAATGTCTGATAACGTTTGGATGTCTTTCAACTGAATGTTTTACCCATTCTTCTTTGCCAAAAAATAAGTAAATCAATCTCATACAGTTTAAACAAAAAGTGTCTGATGTTTGAAAACTTTGCCACAGATTCCAAGTCTTCGCAATCGGCTGCACTACACTTTAGATAGGGGTGTCAGAGTAAGTGGGGTGAATGGAGCATTCCACATTTACAGATTTTATTTGTACCTTTTGTTGTTTTTTGCAAACTGTGCATTAATTTACCTACGTCCGTATAGATGTCAGAAAATTCCTTTTAAATTTGTGTTTGTGACGTGACAAAATCTAGAAATTAAATATGGCAGCATGTTTTGCTGAGAGCATAAATAAGAATGCTCCTTAAGTGTCTAAAAACCAAAGTAACTTGACTTTTTTAAAACTTTGTTTTTCTCATTCGTCTGTCAAGTGTTTTTTTCCCCTGCATGCAGATTTCTTTGGAAGTTTGTAAAGGTGTAGTTAATCAGTAGGTAAATATTTGCTCAGGTTGGAGGATTGCTCTGCTCAAGCCTTCTCCCAATATTATTACACAGGGTCAACTATGTACAGTTACAGGTTTTATTGGTTTTCTAGTTGTGTAACTGGGTAATTTTAGGTTTTGTCATTAAAGGAGTGAAATTATTGCGGCTTGTCATGTTCCTCCTTTCCAACTAAGAATTGTAAAAAAAAACCCATAAAAAATATGGAAACATATATATTATCTTAATAAGAAAATATACCTCTTATCTTGTACAAAAACCATAGAGTCTCACATTTAGAGGTAAATAAACGAAGCATTTAGGCAACAAAGCTGGTTTAATGGATGATAATGAAGCGTTTCCCTGCGAGTCTCGTCTTGTCAAATCCTCAGACTGTGGAAGAGTTTTCTGAGCTCCATGTTGGTTTTGCGTGATGAAATATCGAGTTACTAAGTCAATTCATTTTCTTGATTATTGAAGTGAAGTGCTGAGCTGATGTCTGGACATGATAAAGTGGAGTCCGGTCACAGTGAGTGGTAAAGTTGCGGCTCCAGACGACACTTCAAACCAGCTGAGCTGAGACGCTGAAGGAAGCAGCACAAAAAAATAATGCTTCTCTCTATTTAATTTGGAAGTTGGGGCCCGGATATATTATTTTAATTTACTACTTTTGTAAGTATTTGCTATAAGAAATATTTTTCCATCCTTTATATGATAAAAACTGAGTAATTTTATTTCAGAACAATTTAAATGCAATAGTTTACCAGTAATTAAATGTTTTTTATTCATGAAGACAAAGTGCTCTGTCAGTTTATTTACAAAAAAGCAAAGAAAATATACATTTTTGTTTAAAAAAAAAACCCCCAAAAACAAGGACATGCACACTTTCTTTCTACAATTAATTCTCTACAAACAAACCTGTAAAGCCAGTAACCATGAAGCACAATAATTTATATGAACATAACAAATTCTGTTTTTGAAGCTCAGCAGGCTTGTGGGTGTTTTATCCGTTCACATTGTGACAAAAAAAGGGGAGAAAAAGGTACATTTCAGTGAAAACATACAGAATGAGAAGATGGGCTTTTAAAATAAAAGCAAGAAAAAAAATCACATTTATCATCTCAGTCTGCTCAGTTTAGAGAAAACAAGTCATGTTTGTGCGCTTGAATGTCACTTTCTGATTGGAGCCAACGTCGAGGTTCAGCGGCTCAGATCGCGGGAACAAACCGGTCCATGGTCCCGGGATACGACGGGTGTCTCAGGTAGCTCCCGCTGTTGGTAGCCGCACCCGCCGTCGCGCTGTTGTACTGGGAGAACGAGCCGAGCTGCACTGGAGACGCCCGGCCGTAATGGTCCACTGTCTCTGCAGAGCCGTGGGCCGCACCGTGGATCCGGCCTGCCGAAGCGTAACCTGGGCTGTGGCCCTGTCCGTAGGAACCCTGGTGGGCGTGATGGTGCGGGTGGCCGTTTGGGCCAGAGTAGGTGAACCCAGGGTGCGTCGCGGAGCGGGGCGGCACCGCTCCCCCGCACGGCTGACCCTGGAACCCCGGCGTTCCCAAGCTGCAGGCGGCGGACCCGTTCGGCAGCCCCTCCGGACTAAAGCTGCGGCCCGGCTGCTGCATCATCTCCGCGCCCTGACCCGCCAGCATGCCGGCTGACGCAGGATGTCCGATGATATTGTTGATGCTAAACATGCGGGTCTGGCCGTGTGCGAACCCAGGTGGCGATGATGAGGGGTAGTATGCGGCTGAGGGCAGCTGCTGGCCGTACGCAGGGTTGACCGCCATGTTGGGGTACATGGAACCGGAGTACGCCGCTGACCTGGTGATCTGGACCGGGGAGAAAACCGGCGTCTCGTGGACATACGCGGCGTAGGTGCTGAGATCGCAACGCTTGAACCTCTTCCTGCGCCTCAGGAAGCTGCCGCTCTCAAACATGTCCTCTGCGTTGGGGTCCAGCGCCCAGTAGTTGCCCTTTCCGGGTCGCCCGGGTTCCCGCGGGATCTTGATGAAGCAGTCGTTCAGCGTCAGGTTGTGGCGAATGGAGTTCTGCCACTTCTTGGAGTTGTCTCTGTAGAAGGGGAACCGCTCGGTGATGAACTTGTAGATCCCCCCCAGCGTCAGCTTGCGGTCGGGGGAGTTGGCGATGGCCATGGAGATGAGAGCGATATAGCTGTACGGCGGTTTCCCCCTCTGCAGAGGTCTCTTCCTCCGCCTGCCGCGCGGCTGCTGATCCTCTGTCTGTGGGGAAGGGCTGGAGGACGGCAACCCGGAGTCCGCCGGAGACTCTTTCTCCACTTTGACCACCGGCATTATCATTGCAAAACCCCCCAACAAGAGATTCTCAAGAGGTCCTCCTTAAGAGCAAGGAACCAAATTATTTCTGGCAGGGAAACCAGACATGTCAAAAAATCTTTAAAAAACCTACTGTCTCGAGTCCAAATCCAGCAGATCTTCCCCTGGAAGACGAGTAAATTTCCTCTGTTAAAAGGTCAGAGCGACTTGTTTTCCTGGCTCGCTGTCAGCTGCAGTGAGAGGTGAGCTGTGAGAGTGCCATTTGCTTTAAGGTGTGAGAAAGAATGAGTCACTTAGTTACCTGGAGAGCGTTTTACCTGTAGGGCCACGCCCCCGGAGCATCACATGCTCCATGCATACCTGAGCTTCAGGTTCACGAGGGTTTGTTGTTCACAAGTCTGCATGCTTTTTAAAAAAATAATTTCTTTTATTAATGGGTTTTTCTTTTTCTTCTAGCTCTGTCTGAAAAGTGTGGTGTGTATTTTTCATTCAACCTCTCCATGAGTCGTTACATGGAGTCGACTCCATGAGAGACACACGGCAACAACTTTGTTGTGTCTCTTTAGAAATAGAGACTACATGTTTCACCCTTTCATTGGCTCAGTCTCAGTCAGGTCAGATGGAGAGCAACTTTCATCAGTAATTTTAAAGCCTTGGGATTGATTCCCGTTCATATTGAGATCTTTTTTTCTTTCTTTTTAAATGAGAAGATATTTTGGTTTTAATAAGATGCAAATCTCATTATGACATGTTCTATATCCCATTATAAGGTTATCGTTACAACCAGATACTGCTCCTGAATGTATTTAAAGGTTTAGTTTTGAAAAAGTTGGTTTTAGAAATGTTTTTAAAGTATTTTATACTTTGGGGAATTTGCAGACAGCTGGGTTTTTTATGATTGCGTCACAAATTCTGTAACGGTTTATAAATTTCCATTTTTCACTGCCTTTTTTTTTTTTATACACGTTTAACTGCAAATCACCAGTTATTCTGTCAGTTTTTAAGTTAAATTACCCCAAACTGTCTAAAGCAAATATAGTTTCCTCTTTATATTCAAATTTTCCCTTCAGAGCCAACCTCAGTTTATTTAGAAATGTCTAAAATGGTCCACGTTGTTTGGACGTTTAACTCTAAAATACCTCTTTAGTGGTAACTTAACCAATGAGTTGTTTTTCTATCGTGCTTCCTTGTTTGTTTTGTGCCAGTGGTTGGACAAGCCAGCTGTGTTAAGAGATGTAAATGCTCTGCAGACAAAGGCCCTCCAGTGATTTCAGCATGCAAAATATAGACCATCATCATAAAGCCTGGACGCAACTTGAAAGAATGAGGGGGGGAAAAAAAGCAACGCTTTGCATGGAAATCACCCTGTGGAGCTGGATCACATAAATTTTTAATGCACTCAACCATCAGAGTAACCAATTATTTTATCCTCTTTGTGAATTTTGTAGGTTTAAACCTGTAAACTGAAAGTGTTGATATGAAGTCCTTAGGTTCACCGGCTTAATCTCTAAACCAAACACAGCAGCAAAGTCCTGCTGCTCAGCACCAGGCCGGGTTAAGCTGCAGGCTTGTGTCAGAGCCGGAGCGCTGTGGACGGGAAGAGCTCGTAGGTTTGCTTAGACAAGCAGCCCGATGAAAGGTTTAGTCCTGCGGGAAAAGCTGCGGATGTGGCGATCCTCGACTGGAGCTAAATGAAGGCTAAGGTGTGGTACGTGGTGAAAAACGGAGCTTCTTGGGGTTAACGCGAGGATTTACAAGCCAGTTTAAATGTACTCTTTGTCTTCTTTAAGAAACAGGTCAAAGGAAGTCAAAATGCATTATTTAATTTAAATAAGCCCAGTTTAATCTATTTGTAAATAGAAATCATGCAGGACTTATTGATGTTTATCTGAATCTCCGACTTGATCCTTATCATAGTTATTTTTAGCTCAGAGGATGTCGCTGTAGCATTTGATTAGTTGTTCTAAACAATATTGTTATAAAAAATAATTGGTATAAAAACCTAAAAGGAAAGATTTTCATATCTCATTGGAGGATTTTGGACATAATTTTGAAGAATTCTGCAAAGATTAAGGTCTATGAGATTTTATGGCAAAAAACCCCACCAGAAATTGGTTGTGTGATAAATAATAACATTTATTAATTATTAGTGGTACGACTCAATTAAATATTTTTAATCGAGTTGACTGCAGGTAACTCAGCAACATTTTTAATTCAAAATCCTCTACTATCTAAATAATTGAACAAGTAAACATGAAAGACAAAATAAACAAATGTATTGTTTTTAATATTTTATTTAGGTAACTCAAACCTGAGATTGGATCAAAGTGCTGGACTGTGGATGCTAACGTTAGCATTGGGGGCGTTTGTTGCTACATGCTTAGCATTGAGATGCTATTTTAGTCTCAGATTTTATCACTGAGATGCTAATTCCTTTTAGCTGAACTTAAACACAACAACAGTCTTTTCCAGTGTTGAATCAGATCGTTTTTAGCAGCAGCCTTTAACCCTCAGTGGGCCGAGAGAAGCATCATCCATCGCTGCTGTTTGCAGATGTTCTTTGTGCATCAGATTTGTGCATCAGATGGTGTACCAGAAACGCAAAAATAAAGGTTCCGCTTGGAACTTTTGTATGTTCAAAACATAAATCAAGTGATTAATTGAAACATTTTAACACATGAAAGTTTCTCGTTTTATATCTGAGTCAAAGTTTCTTGTCATTAATGAAGCAAAATCAACAAATTAAAGTCTCGGCCCTATTATTTGTCAAACTAATGTCAGTACAAATTCTGATATCTTTGCTAATTAAGGATCTAAACTAAATCTAATGTTTCCGGTCTCTCAGGAGGGTAAGAAAATGGTTTCACAACCTTTAATACTGAGTTCTGAAACTGAAGAGGGAATTATTCTGTGCACTTCAGGGCCATAAAACATTCATATGTTGAAGTGGGGTAAAATGTTGTGACTAATATAAGGGCATTTTCAAAGACGTCAGTGAAATCAAGTTAAATGTGTGTAAAAGGTCAGATTTAAGGGGTTTTACATTCACTATTTTATTACTTTCACCTAGAAAAACAAATTCAGTTTTGACCAAACTTATTCATATAGCCGATCAAGAAAGTTCAAAGAAGAAATGAAGGAACAGCTTTTGAAAAAACACAAAATTCACCCCGTTTTATTTACTTTTTATCAAAAGAATGGCACATTGAACAAATTCTTCATCAGTGAAAAACATTTAAATGGCAACACAGCAAGCAGATGCTTTCCGCAATTTCTGAGCAATGTTTGTATGTGATTATGTTTGGTGATGAGATCCGAGTTTTTAAAAGTAAAAGGTCTACTTGTCATCACCCTAATCTTTAGCTTAGGCCACTGCAAAATGTTCCAGTCAGGCTAAATATATTGGACTCATTTCTAAATCTACCACGTTTAGACGCAAATCATTATTGTATAAAATAAACGTATGTGGTGAAATAAAAAATCTTCAGTCATAAGTTTTTTTTTTGGTCTGATTAATCAATTAATTGTCAGGCCTGAATTATTTTGGTTACAAAATTGTTATTCATTGCCAAAATGTTTGTTTCATAATGTTGCCCGTAAAATGTGGCTTCTGTGATGACACTGTAAAACAATTTTAAGCTACGTTGTCATAAATTCGACATGTTCACATGGAAATCCAACCTTTTCTACATTATCAGTAAGTAAACACTCATAAATATGCTTTTACACCAAAATTAAAACTTTGCTGATTTTAGAATATCACAGCACAAAGATTCAACAGAAAAAGTGAAAACAGATTTCCAAAATTCAGTACTACAATAAAATTTTGACTCTCACGTGTCATATTTATTGCCGTTAATGCCAAAATGTATAAAAGCCTTAAAATACATTTTATTACAGAAGCATTTTCCACAAACATAAAATCTGAAGAAAAAAGTTGGAGGAAATATCTCAGATTAAGAGAGTAAAATAAATACATTTCAATATTTCTGCATTTTATATTTTAGATGTTAAAATTTCTTGTAAATTTGCTTAACTTGGAATCAACAATTTTATTTTTTTTTGCATCATTTTATTCCCTTCCTCAGGGACAAACTTGACATGACTTGTATCTTTATGGTTCATTTGGCCACTCTTTCATAGACAATAACTTTAATTACCATGTCTTATATGTAAAATTATTATTCATCGTCAAAGATTTTGGGAACAAAGAAGCTGATGAGTGCTAAAAATGCTGATGATGCACAGGGGGTTAATAAAAATTTCACAATCCCAAGATTGAGTGCTTCAGCTCTGCCTTTGACAGGTGTGATGGACAGGTATTTCAGTTTGCAGCAGACCTCACCCTTCAGCTAATGCTGCTTCTTATGCTCGGCGGTAATGAACAATCAGCAGTGAGTAATTTCTCAGGTACCTGTTGTTACTGGAGCGCCGGATTAAAGCTGCAATCCTGACTTGGCTGCGTTACAGTTTGGTGTTTGTTCTTGTGCTGTTTTATCTCCATGCGGCTCAGAGATGCACCGTGTGCTGCTGGAGGCTGACTACTTTCAGCATTTGCTGTAAATGCTTTTAATGTGCAGATATGTATCAAGTTTTGTGTTCTTCATTCGAAACCTCAAATCGGAATATATCAGTCTCGTCGATAGACTCTGAATATTTTGGGGGCGTCCGCAGAATGGAGAACCCTGCAACCATGCGCTACTGCAGCTGTGAGCATTCTCCACCTTGCAGCCACAAAGCCGTGCAACGAAGCAAATGACGGCTGGAGGCTGGAAGAGGTTGCAGCAGAGGCAAATGAAGGGCCCTCCACTTTGTGTTCCACCTGTAGGGTGGCTGGCGAGAAACAGCTCTCTCAAAACAAAGACAAACAAATGAGACATTTGAATTTGAACACTTAACTTTAACCATTCAGTGACTGCAGCTCTACAGGTGGTTGTAAGCCGAAAGCTGACAGGCGCACACATAAAACACAGCTGAACCAGTAAATGTGGTGGATAGAGTTGGGATTCAAACTTTGATTAATTTTTTACCTGGTTTCCATTCAGTTATTGGTGCTTTATCATCAGACATTGAATAAGAATAAATGAAACATTTCAGAAATATACTGTTTTAGAAAACTAAGATTATTTAACTTATTCAAATGTTTGCTAAACAAATTGATATAAAACCTCAGAAACTCTGATGTAAAATTTTATTTCAGTTTGTTCCACATTAGTTGAACTCCAGGCCATTTGTCGAGAAAATCCAGTTTCTAGACAAATACGTAATAAAACAAATTCAGACTAAAAATATTAACTCTGGTCCGTCTATAAACCAAGGCCTTGGCTTGGCTGAAGTGAACTCAGCTCGACTGCATGTGAACGGCAAGCGGATCGAAGGCCGCTCCACAAGCAGGAAGTGGACTATAGAAACCTAGAGGAAGAAATGTCTTCTACCAACAATAAAATAAATCCTACAACTGCTAAAAATCTCAGGTCACTCCTCCGTTTTGGTTCACAGTTTATGAAGACAGTAGTTGCGCTCAGTGTCTTGAGGTTTTTGTGTTGTTTCCTTCAGTGGTTCTTAGTGCAGCGCCCCCACAGGCAAGGAGGGAAACAGGTTTCTCAAACGGTTTGGTTTGTGTGACTCCGTGTTGTGTGAAAGAAAACCTCAAACTGTTATTATGATCAAACTGAGTCTACCAGACTGTCAGACCTTAAAAACTATTTAACTGTTTTCAGCACTTTTTCTGGTACATTTAATAACCTGCATTATGGGGACCAAAGTGATGAACAGTATCAATTAGTATTTAGAAATATACTGGTAATCATTTGGTTTAGATATAAGTGAAGACTTTAAATTGAACCGAAGGTCATTAAAAGTCACGATATTGGCAGAAATACAAACTTTGCACCTTTTAAGCTCCTTATGGGCCCCAGATCCCAGTTTTATTATGGTGGACGCCCTTGTGTAAAATGAATTTAAGTCAATACAAAGTCCTCAGTTGGATAGACATAGAAACCTGTGAGTGTGTGTGTGTGTGTGTGTGTGTGTGTGTGTGTGTGTGTGTGTGTGTGTGTGTGTGTGTGTGTGTGTGTGTGTGTGTGTGTGTGAGTGAGTGTGATAGACAGTGAATCCACTGTTGAGAAAGTGAAGGCATCTTGTTTGCATTACCAGCTGCAGGGGCTTGGTGGGGATGCAAAGTCCTGACGGTTGAGTTGCTCCAAACCCGGGCCAGTTTACATAACTGAAGCAGTTCACTTCCCTGGGAGCCTGCCGTTAAATCGCTGCCAGCTCGCGTGAGACTCTGAAAAGCATGGATCTATGGAAGAATAAACGCATTCAGCGCAGGAAACACGTTGGAAAAAGACCATTTCCTTTAAAAAGGAAGTTGGAATGAATAGATTTGACTGGTCTAATTGGTCCCATTACATATCATTGCAGTAAAAGCCAAAACTACCTTAATGGAAATACTTACTCTTGGTTAAAAAGCTACATCTTGTTACTTTTTACATTATTACTTTACTTCTTTCTCTTATTCAAAGAGAAAGAAGCAACTAATTAATGACAAGGCAACTAAGATTGATGGTGGGTGTTTCTTTGAAGCCTTTGAGTAAAAGAAAACTAAATAATAGGAAGAAAATGCCTTTCTAATTCAAAGGATTTGTAGTCAATTCCCACAGTTTAATGGATTTACAGTAACATTTGTGACTAAGTCTTTAGAGGCCCAGGAGTACACCACAACTGAAGTAAACCTCTGCAACATCTGACTGCATTAGTCAGTGACATCAATAGTTTTAACCACATATAAATCACAAATTAATGTCTTTATTCGAAGCATAAAAGCAGCTTGAAAAATGTTTTGTTTTATTTAACTTTTTCATGTTGCTTTGTTAACAGTTTCTGGGCAGTTTTGTGCTACCCAGTGACCCAAGCAGATAGTTTTATAAATCAGTGTTTATGTGCACAGGCTGTCAGTCCTGTTGAAGGCCGCGCACATTTTTGTTTGTTTCTAAAAATGAAACAAAAATAAACCAACACAGACTTGGAAAAACCTTTATTAATTTCATGAAGACATTAATTTTATTGTAGCCTGTCAAAGGCAAAAATAATTTAACAAGAAGTTAAGTTTTATTTGTCAACAGGGGAAGATCCCTTCACTGACCTCCCAAGATGCATTGCAGGTCTTTTTGTTTTCAAGCGTGGCAGTGAAGCCAAGCTTGGAATAGCTGTACGTTATGACGTGCACTTTGCCGGATATTTCACCATATTTGCTAAAATGTAAAAGGAAGTTATTTTTGTCTGAAAACAAGAACAGAAGGAAATGGTTATGCAAGCTAATTTTTTGGAAAGTTGTGATTTCCTTGTCTCAGTGAAGGTCAGAGTTTATGAATCAGCAATAACAAAGAGATTCATGGACAAAATCACCGCTGACCTGAAAGAACACAAAGTCCTGATTCATATTTATAAAAAAGAAAGCCCAAAACATCTCAATATTCCCCCAGACTTTGGGGAAAAAGAGACAAAAGAAAAACATTTTTCAAAATGTGCACCCTGATACATTGTATGTAAAATGAGTATAGTTATTAACAAAAATAGAGAACATTTGACTCTCTAAGAATGTGGCAGCGTAGCGGTCTGCTTTGCAGCTCTTAATAGTTTAATCCAGAAATTCTGTCCTCTAACAGAAAATCCTGAAAACAAATATCCAAACATCAGTTTGTGAGCTTGAAGGAGAACTGAAATCAAATTATTTATATTGGACAAACATCATCTGTTGAAACACTTTCACTAGATGTGCCAAGGTTGAAATTCCCTAAAACCTTTTGTCAGTAAATACCAAAGTGGGATGATTTTAAGGGTGGAGTTACTGTTCTGGGTTTATGATGTGCAATTTGTCCTAGAAATTAAAACATTTCTGCCACAGAGGGAAGGGCTTCTAACTTGTAAAGTCAAATAATTTTTAAGGCAGTCTTCAGATTCAATATGGCCGCTCCTTTTATCAACAATACTATTCTGCAGTTCTACACATGCGAATCATCTAAAATCAATGTTACATATAGAGCCCACAACTATTAACTAGCTTATAGAAAGTAAAGTATAAAATGATGTCATGTAAATAATGTCGCCATGTTAATTGCAATTCATTGAACCATGTTGCCCCCATATTCTTCAATTCACTGTTAAAATGCTGAAAGGTTTTAATCACTGATGGCACGATGTACATCATATTCTGTAGGGGTATAGTCAAAGTCTGAGTTTAAATTGGATTGAGATACTGGAATGTTACTTTAAGAGGCCATTCATGTTCAAAACTTCTTTAGTCTGACCAAGTTTAAACATTGATCAGAATTAAATCCATTTGTATTCAATCAAGTCTTTGTCAATTACTTAAATTTGTTTGAAATGAGAAAAAGGGTAGGATTATCAATCAATCAGTCAATCAATTATTTGTATAGAACATTTATGTCATGCCTTGGTTTATGTCATGGGTTTAACATGCCATAGAAATGTACACATTTTTTAATAAAATCTTAGCCTGTATATTTTATAAAGCGCTTTTTACAGAAAAGTCAAAACAAAAATCAACAGAAATTTATACGATGAATCTTTCTTAACCTCAACATTCCTAATCTCAATAGTAAAAACACCAACATGCTGCTGTGAAGGACTAAAACTAACATCGTTTACTGAAAAAAAAAGAAAAAAAAACTATTTAAAAAGTGTATTATCTCCACAAGAAACCAATGACCATCCAGCCAGCTGTAGGGAAAGGAAAAGCAGGCTAAACGTAGGGAATGGACGTGAAGCAGAAAGACCTCAAACAAGATAATTGCCTTTCTCTTAATTTACTTTTTATTTTTAGGTTTCATCTGTTGATTTTATCTTAAAATCGTCAAAGTGCTCTTATCATTATCACTGTTGGACTGTTTGGTTTGCTATTTATGAGTCATTCGGTCTGACTCACCCTGATAGCGACTGTATCTCTCTTCTCCACTGTAGCACAGCTCGCAGTTGAAGTCATGCATCGTTGCAGATGTCAGAGCATCTGTGTCAGTTGGCGCTCTGTTAGGATCTATGTCAACACCTCATAGATGTCTCAGCCTGCACAGAAACCAGGCGGCCACAATTGAGCTTTTTTACCCATGCCTGCACCTGAAAAGAAACCTCACTTGCACAATAGGCTTGCATGTTAGGCTGGTTGTAGAAGTCTAGCACCATCCTTATTTTGTTCTACTTCATTACCGTGGATTCATTTCTGTCTTCTGGTGTCTGCTGTCTGACTATGAGGCAGAGAGAGGAGTTAAAGAGGGAGGCAGAAGAGCTTGTGTTGTTTCTAAACTCAACACTTGTGGCTTTGAAAAAAGTGTTTCCCATGAAGCTTGAGCTGTCTTGTCTCTTTGAGAGGTGATACAGCTCATTCTGTGTGGGCGCACAATGGCACGCAACTCATTTGGCAAAGCTATGCAATTTGAATAAAAAGGCTTTAATTTCTTCTGATCTCTGGAAAAAAAGTAGTATTTATGAACAAAGTTCAGTATTTCGCAAATGGGAAGAAGTTAGCAAATTATTTTTCTGATCAATGTTGAATTTTCATGTCTGCTTGGTATTGAACAGCTGCTACCAATTAGCTAAGGCTAGCAAAAACTTGCTATCCGTGTGACAAGAAAGTTTAACACTTTCTTGAATCAACAGCTTCATTAGGAATTTAAAACAGAATTATTGTAAGAATAGTCTCTTTTGATCAACAAAGTAGTTTATTAACTATGACATCACTACCAGCAGTTAGCTTAGGTTAGCATAAAGATTAAAAACTCGCTGTGCTTGTGGGAAGAAGGATTAGCACCAAGGACTTAATATATTCAAATATTTAATAGTTTGATTTGGAGATTAAACTGGAATTACTGTGAGAAAAAGTCTCCTTTTTTGATTAAGGAAACAGTTGAATTATTACTCCACTACCAGCAGTTAGCTTTGTTTAACAAAAAGACCAAAAAAATTGCTACCTATGTCTTGGCATCAATGCTACCAACATTTAGCTTTGCTTAGCACATACATTGAATTTATACTGTTGGTTCTCTTTGTATTTGAAGATGAAACATTCCCAGTTCAGTGTCAGAAATACACGAATGCTCCCTGAATGCCGAAGACCAGCTGGAAAATCAGAGCATCAATTAATTATCCGGTATGGTGGCTAATTGTGGGAAAAGTTGCTGGTAAAATAAATATATATATTAACAGTTCTGACATCAAATTTTGGAAGAAAAGTTACTCTTATGATTCCAACTTCTTAAAGTTTCACTGACGTAAGTTACAATTCTCGTGTTTTTTAGCAAGTGTGAAATTCCCACCAACAGTTAGCTTAGCTTAGCATAAAAATTAAAATTTTGATCCACCCCTTTGTGAAGAAAATCTGCCTTTTAGGGCTTAACACCTTTAAAATTCCCAAATAGATTCAGTACATTTAGTTTCTGTCTTTACCACACAGTGTTTAGCCGATTTCCTCTAATCGCTCGTTTGCTGTGTATCATGTAGACACTTTTTACAAGCTGCCCATCTAATTTGCTCCACAAAGGCTCAGTGTACATACATGTGGGTGTAAATGTACACAAGGATTCAGTGAAAGATTAGCATGATGGTTAGAAAGTGCAGCCTCATCAATCTAATGCTACAACTCAGTCCCACTATTGATCTTTGCAAACACCTGAAATTGTTTGAATAGTTTTAAGTGTTTCATGTAAATGAACACTTTTAGCCACAACATCAACACATGAATATCTTTGTTTAAACTTTATTCTTGCTTATTTTTCATGATGTTGGTTATTGCGTAGCTTAAATAAATTCTTTAAATTTTGGCTCTAGAAATTTGAAGTTTGAATTTTGTTGCACATTTTGGAAAATAGAAAAGTCAAAGCAGTGGGTCAAACATTTTATAATATTGGAATAATGCAGACAAAATATATATTTTTAAAACTTCTATGATGCATTTTGGAGCACTAAAATTTTATTTGATTCTGTTTGATAGTGCTTATCTCACTTTACGAAAGGGAAAACATTACTTGTAAGTTATTTAGTCATCAGATTGCTACACCAGCAAGCAGCGATAGCATCTGGAGAACGTTGGCAACAGATTTAGATCTTTTAAAACTCTTAAAAATAGTTTAATAAGGCATTTTTTCATATGTTTTATGCTGTTTTTAGGCACAGTGAAGAACAAAATACTGTTCTTAGTTTTGCCTGTTGGACTTTTTTGTTGCTGCTGGGGTTGAACACCTGCTCTTTGGATAAAAATGTCTACTATAATAGCATCACGACATGAAGTTACAGAGTTTTTGTTGTGTCTTCATGATTAATAATGGATCTTTCCCCAATTGTCCTAACTCTAAAAGACACTTCCCAAAAACAAAAATCCTGCTTTTTGTTTAGATTTTCCATACTGGAGGAATTAATCTTGCTATTTCTAATTTTTAGGTTTTACTGTTTAGATGAACATTCTCTGTTCATCTAAACACCAAAAAGAAGCAATCGAATTGCTAACCTGTGCTTGAAGGGTTATGTTAGTACACCATGTAAGGTTTAACCTGATTTATCAGCTGACATCTCATGCCAGTCATATCTGAGCGACGCACCCTGCCACCTACATTAATGGGCAAGCCATTGTTCTCGTCTCATATCTTGACTTTGCGTGTTCAGTGGAGCAAAGCGAGGCCTTTGTGTGCCGCTGCTGACAAGCTTTCACCGCCACCTAAATCCTCTGATTCCTAAGCAGGAAGACGCAGGCATTCATCAGGCTTCCAGTGATATCCTTGAGCACAGCGCTGTGCTTTCTCAGCTGTCAAACACCTGACAAGTCCTTTAAGCACTCGTGAAGAAAAGGCCTTGGCTCTGAGGATTGGCTTTATATCATGTTTTCTACTTGAAGAGATGAATGTTTTTTCAGTATTTAGTGTTTGGAAACAGCAAGTAGATCAGTTGAAAAGAAAAAGGACCACAAGCACCAAATCAAATCCTGCTATGCCAGTTCGTACAAGACAAAACAACTTTTAGACATTTTGTTGGGCTACTTAAACAGTTTGAGTGTGTAATGTATGTAGCAATTACTGCAACTCCTTTTTGTTTTTAAATGTATTTAATGAAGAACGCACACTTCTAACACCCACAGTTGAGTCCTGATACCAACGTTACCAATGACCCAATGCTTCCTCTACGTGTAATTAATAGTGTTGCCCTTCCATGCAAAACAAAAGCTGCCACACTTTCAGAATAAAGTTTTTTTAAAATATATGTTAAAAAAATGCAAAGAATATCACATTTCATATGCGCTTGCCTGTCTGGTTACGAAGCTGGCTACTATGCGCTGCGCTGTTCTCAAACGAGAAAACAGCGCAGTAGAAGTAGAGGGAGAGAAAAGGAGAAAGAAATGAAGATTAAGAAGAATGCATCTTTAGTACAACCCTCCAAAAATGACCCTAATGTTAATATCTGTTGCATTTGAATGACATCAACAACTTAGTGAACATAGTTTGACCCTTATGCATAATGTTTCACATATGACTTTTTGTACTTCCATTTGGGATTTTACTGCTTCCAAAAACAACTCCAGTGCTTTAAAAAACCTGTCCAGCTGTTTTTTGGCACTAAATTATTTTTTGGGTGTCTCAATAATGCCTTGTTTAAAAAACCTCCAGAATGTAACGTCACAAATCAGCAAGTTTTACGGCTGTTTGCACTGTACAATGGCTGCTGGAAAAAAAACAAGCGTTTTGTTGTCGACTTACTATACAGAAATAACTTGCTGTAATTTTGTTGTTTGTGCATGAGGCTCCACTTCTGCTTTTCAAAGAGGTACAGTTGTTTAATGCACATCTTTTTGCAGCCATTTTTACAAATGAGTGTAAAAATGGTTGCTGGCCAACCAGACAGGTTGGCCAGCAACAACCTATTTGTGTTTAAAGTGACAGTCGGCGCCAAACCAGCTTGTTTTGAAAGGAGCTCATAACAGGCAGAAGTGAGCAGACTAAAACCTCATTACCTAAGAATGATATAGTTCAAAACATGAAATGAACATCTTTCCATGGCCCATAGACCTTAAGCTGTTCAAGGAAACAGAATGCGTCATCTTTTAAAAAATCCTAGAAGAAACCCTGGTGACCAGTGCAAAAAAATCTAGACAGATTTATGTGTCATTGTGTCACCAGATCAAAAGGTTCTGTGGAGACAAATGGAAACACATTACAACTAAAAAAGAATCGGAATCAACTTGATTTGCCAAGTTTGTGCACAAAACAGCAAATTTGAATTCACTTCCAGTTTATTCTCACTGAGGATATTTAAAACATCAATATATAAGAAAGGAAAAGTGTAGTTTTTGGTAAATGTGCATATATACACTGCTTTTAAAGAGCAAGCCAAGTTTGAATCGGTGCAAATAAACATGGTATCAATCTGGGTTGAGAGTTCACAAAGGAAACAGCCTGGAGGAAGAAACAGTCTCTCTGGTGGCGGCTTTTTGCAAATAGAGCGCTGCAGCGCCAAGCTGACGGTAAACTTGGGGTCAGCAACCTTTGCAACCCAAAGATCCATTTTTCCCTTCAGTCCAGCTAAAACAAATTTGTTTACAGACACAAAAGTGAAATGACTCGTTGAAACAAAACATCTTGTATTTATAAATCATACAAAAGGAAGTTGTTTTTTTTAGATCTTTAAATAAAAGAACTACAACTTTATTGTTTTTAGCCTTTGTATATTTCCTTTAATGGCACATTTACAATTACATAGAAAATTAATATTAAAAAATAAATTGACAAAAATATTTTCTTCATAAAAAAAGAATATTCCTCACACTATTGGTGTCATTCTTTGTGCCAGTAATATGCACATTAATTACATTTAGGAGAAAAACCTTTAATACTAGCCTTTTTTGATTAACTTTACATTTTCTAATGTTAGCCAAAGCTATTAAATCACGTGTGGCTGGTTGGAGACATCTGGTTTAGGCAGTTTGTATCCAGGAGGTGTAGGATGTGCAAATTGGATGAAAGTCATCTGAGAACAGAACCCTGAGGAACCCCTTATGTTATCTTTGCTCCTTGTGATTAAGAATTAGCAGATTAAATGTAAACAAACTGTGTTGCAGCTTTGAAGACAGACAAGCAGGGAGTCACTGCTGTGTGTCAATATTAAAATGAAAAGCTTTGGACGATGTTGTCAAGTTAAACAGGATACGCAGAGTTGTGATCTTAGTGTTGGTGTTTACAGATGGCTGTTCATAAATTTTATTCAATTTAATTGCTTGTACTTAGTTTCTGGTGGCGTAGCACTGAAACTTTTCCCTTATCCTGGTGATCTCACACAATGTACCAATTGCAACCTGACAGATTTACCTTTGATAGCTTCAGATAAAACGTTTGTTATTGTTAGCTATTTTTAGCTTGGGTTTCACTGTCTGAATATTTGTTGACCAGAAGCAAACGGCACAGATCTTGACTGCGAGGTATGGACCCTCGAAACGGACACGGTGCAGAACAGTCCACTTTTAGGAGAGTGGGTAACGGAGAGTCAAGTTTATCTGTGTTGCCCATTTCAGTAACAATGCAGATCAAAGTGCTTTACATCATAAAAACAAAGTAACAAACATTACATTTTGTGAAATGCCATCATCAAAATCATCACTTTATTAG
Organism: Poeciliopsis prolifica; assembly: GCF_027474105.1. Lineage (NCBI taxonomy): Eukaryota > Metazoa > Chordata > Actinopteri > Cyprinodontiformes > Poeciliidae > Poeciliopsis > Poeciliopsis prolifica. Next base: position 1,031,989 of record NW_026562439.1, read on the forward strand.
TAAAGTGACGATTCGCTCTAAGCAAATGGGTTTTTAGACTTCATCGAAAGGAATTCAGTGTTTCACCAGTTTTGGAGATTTCCAGAAGTTTGCTCCAGATTATATCGGTTGGTTCTGGTTCTGGGGATGCAGAGTGGACCAGTCCAGAGAGACGGGGCATTTTGGATCCGGAGCGTAGCTGGCGTGGCGCCGTGCAGAGGGAGGCCGCTCTTCTGACTTAGCCGTGCATGCTTACCGGCCAAGTGAGACAGAAAGAGAAATCTTGCTTGGTATGCTGTTTCTTTGCAGTGCCACCTGTGTGTCTGTTGCTGTGGGATTTGTACCTCCTCAATCACTGACACTCATGGATTATCTGTACTTAAGGCAAAAAGTCAATGCAAGCCACATCTTGTGTGCCAGCAATCAGGTGCTCAAACAAAAACACATCTTCTGCTTTGTGGAAAAGAAATTCCTCTAAAGATCTGCTACCAGTATAATTGCTGCAATTATCTGGCAAACATTGTTTTCTCTGCAAAACCTCTCACACTTGTAAATTTATTACATTCATGTCATTGCCACCCTGTAGCAGATTGTCTGGTAAACTGGAGCCACTTGTGACATAATTAAGGATTTGTGCTGCTGGCGTTTGGCAGACAGGATGATGAGTGGCCTTTGTGGTTTTGTGAGGAGGTGTTCTGAGTTTGCCTTTGGCACTGGCAGCCAACTGCAGGTTAAAGGTGGGTCAACTTTTAAAGGAAACATAAGGAGTGAGTGAACAAGACAAAGACAAGAACAATAATCTCTCTCATAATTCCCTCTATGGTTTCTCTGCCTTTGTAATCAGTGCAGGTGGAATTTTGCGCCACTGATACTTTCCTTTTCTTTGTTGAACCTCGCAGGTTTATTCTGCTTTCATGGCATTGTTGGATTTTAATGGCCTATTTATTACTATTATTGTTCCTTAATGTGGAAATATAAAGAAAATAAAAGCTCCAAACACTTATTTAAACATTAAATCAAACAGTTTCATTATCACCTTAATTAATTGACCAAAAGTACATTTTCAGGACTTTTTTGTCTGTTTTTTTATACACCTGAAAATGCAAAAGTTGATCAGAAAAATGTTAATTATTCGACCAAAACATCCCATTTAAAGCGATTCTTTAAGCGATTTTCACCCTGATTGATTCAAAGTTTAACAAAATAATAATTTAAAAATGGAAAAACAATTAACAGAATCAAAACACATTGAAAAGACTTTCATTTGACGTTTTGAATGTTGCAAAAAAAAAAAAAAAAAAAACCAGCACATATGACATGACTCAATTTTTCTACACATTTCAGGTCATGCTCATGTTTAATGGGCCATTCATATTTTTGCCTCCCTGCGTGTGGGAGAGTCTTGGCTGCTCACAGGCTCCAGCAGCGTCCCTCCCTCCCTCTGTCATGCGTGGAGAGGCTTCAGCAGCCATTGTGCTGTTTGAAACGGGATGGGTGTGCCCGTCTCTGGGATTAAAGCAGGAGAATGAACCCAGAAACAGACAGGTTCCACTGCATCTGCCCACTGAAACGCCTTCGCATCGGGCCGGGGAAGACGCAGCATCTGCAGCGTTATGAATAAAACGATCTTAAACTCTTTGATTCGAGCTTGAAAAGACCGAGCAGATGAAATACTTTTTTTTTCATTTATTCTGATTTTCCCTCCTGGCTTTATTGATTTGTTTGAGTATCAGCTTTTTGTTTGGGACACCATTTGAATGGATGGATGGATTTGCACACCAAATGTTGTCCCATTGCACTGTTTTGCATGCTGTGCGGCTTGGCCTCAGCCTGGCACCATTTGTCATCAAAGCCTTTCTCACTGGTTCTCGCTCACATTTAAAGAAGCCTTTCATCAGCCAGACATCTATGAATAATAGACAGATGATTTATCTGTTTAAATTGTAACTGGTCTGGTGATGTCGACCAATAACTTCCATTTTTATGTATTTTTTTAATTTATCAGATCACTAATAAGGTTATTTTGTCAACGTCAAACCAAATCTGTCAGCCAGAACATTTACCTCTTGAAGTTTTTCATACTTAGTAACGATAAAACCACAGATTTTATTGGCAATTTATGTAACAGACCAAAATTATGTGGCACATAATTTTAAAGTGGGAGAAATTTGAGTGATTTAACATATAGAAACAAATGGTGTTGATTTTTCAGTCATTTTTTACCAGATTATTCATTTATTTATAAAGGTCACAGTTTCAAAGTAAGTTATCAAGCTAAATATTTAGTTTGTATACATTTTGCAAACTAAATATTTAGTTAGGAAGATGAATATTTAGATTGTGAACTAAATATTTAGTGTCAAACTAAATGCTTAATTAGGAAACTAAATAGTTAGCACACTTCACAAAATCAACATTCACTTCTTATAGTTAAAAACTTAGCCAACTAAACATTTAGCTTCCAAGTAAATATTTATTTAGTAAGCTAAATATTTAGCTTCCAAAATAAATATTTGGTTAGCAGGCTAAATATTTAGTTTCAAGTTGTTTATTTAGTTTGCAAGTTTTGCATACTATTTACTTTGAAACTAAATATTTCTTTTGGCAAGCTAAACATTTTAGTTTAGCTACATACTAAATATTTTTGTTTCAAGCTAAATATTGGATTCGACCAGCTTGATATTTAGTTAAATAACTAAATATTTCAAATGAGATATTTAGCAAGTGAAATCATTCAATATGCAAATTCACCTTTAAATAAACATAAGTCTACTTCCTCTTGTTACCAAAATAAAGCTTGTGCCCTCTGAACTTCTTTACTTTTGAATCGCTTCCTCTCGTCTCTTTATCGTTTCTTTTCCTCTTCCTGCAGAAAAAGCTGCTTTAAAGCCAAAACAGATGTTTACCAACAGATCTACAGCAACAGTGAAGGATTCAGTCCCATCAGCTGGAGTTTATATTGACGTTCTCAATACTCAGCTTTTATTTTGGTAGTCCAGTGATGGCAAGTGAATTTGTATAGTAACTAAAAATTATTCTCTGAACTAGTTAAATATTTGACTTACAAAATAAATAGCTTGGAGCTAAATTGTCAGCTTGCTCATTATTTATGGAGCGAAATATTCAGCTTGCTAACTGAATATTTAAAACAGATGTTATCAATCATGTGGTTCTTAGTGCTGCAGGTTTAGCTTAATGTTTTCACGTCTTTCATTGTCACATTGGTTTTGATTCAAATACTGTAACATTTGTTTTGTAAATACATAAATATCACCTCCAGGTTTATTGTGGAAACATGGTTGGTGGTTTTATTGGGTAACAAAGAGCAACGAATCGAGCCGCAAGAGAAACAATGAAGTATATAGAACCACAGTAACCAGGCTGGTCCTGATCATAAAAATAGGTTTATAGGCTGGTGAGGAGGCTGTTTACTTAGTGTATTGTTCATAACGTGTCTTTCTTCAGGGCCTTGTCCCTGTAGAACAAGGGCATCAAATACATTTTTGTATTGGTTCTTATCAAAATCATAAATGTTTTAGAGGGCTTGTTGTGCCACATTTTATTATGAACAAATTGTTAAAATATTGGTAAATATTCAATAAGTGCTTTTTAAAATTAGACCATTTTGAACACCTTTCTCAAATATTTTGCGTTTTTTTTTGGGGGGGGGGTTGCAATTAAAAACAGCTTTTGATGCTAACATTCTTTAATTTTTAACATTTAAAATTTTTAACAGCCTGTTTGGAACCCAGAGACCCTCATGGTTCCACTAATAACCCGATTTGGAACCTCATCATCGCTGACAATGCACGCTTCTTTCTTCCCGTCTCCGCTGCGGCCTCGGCCTCAGAGCTGCCTGACCCGTCTTACCGCTTGTTTGTCATCTCCAATCACTTGCTCTTTGAGCGCCTCTGACAGACAGGGGTATTAGTTGCCTCGCTCTGGTGTTGAGAGCCCGGCTTCCCTGCTGAATAGAGAAACTATGTATGAACACCACACAAAAACATGTAGCGGCACACAATGGCACGCTCCCACAACCAGCTGCTCCTCAGTCGGTGTCACTGTGAAGGATCTGCAGTTCTGCCGGTATGTTTTATTTCTGCAGAAACTTTTGTTTCTCAGCATGTAGCTTTGCTTTTAAAGATTAGTTCAAACGTGTATTGTTTGAACTAATTGCAAATGTGTGCAAAACTTTGTCAATGTACAGCTAACGTTGAAAAAACAAATGTGCAATTGTGGTGTTTCCATTAAATACAAAATGCAATTAAAATCCGATGTGAACAAGTTTTGTCTTGCAATAAGTCATTAAAAGACACACAGTGCCATCATCCTCCAACTACTTCCTGTCATTGTCTTCTTTGTGGTTTGCATCAGTGGACACATCCAGCTGTTGATGATGTGACTCGTGTGATGCAACAAAATTGTTTCCATTGCAGTTTTGTGAAATTACTCAATTTCACTGGGACCAAAACTTTTTAGTTTTATCAACATTGGTGTGTTTCCATTACGCAGATTTATTCTCAGTGTCAAATTGTGCAATTTTATGGTTAATGTGAACAAATACAGATTTGCAGTACAATTAGATAACTATGGAAGCTTTTTCACACTTTAATGCCTCAAACAAAAACAAAACAACAAGATGAAGTATAAAATTGATTTCATTAAATTGTTTATTATGGGAACAGGCTTTCTAAAACAATCCAACCCTGTGTTGAAAAGTAATTGTCCTATTTGAGTTTTCTTGATCTGCCTGCTCACAGTGAGCCAGGTTCTGGTTCTGCTGGAGGTTTTTTCCTGTTGAAGGAGAGTTTTTCCTCCCCCCTGTCACTACATGCATGCTCAGTATGAGGAATTGATGTCTGATGATTGTCTGCTGTCGCGATGTCCTGCAGTGAATGCTGCAAGTCAATGACTCAGTGCAATCTGAATAAATAACTGGGTTTAATCCACAGTGTGATAACTAGGATTAATTGGATTGTATGGGTCATCAAATTGAAACTTTTTTCAATTCAGTGATGACACTTGTGAATTGACGTTATGTAAATTGACTGAATGCATGGAAAGTGGAATACAAAGACATTGAGGTGTGCCTCTGAAAGAGGGAAAGGTTGGTCTGATCGTTTTGTGTCTGTGGAGCCACAATTAACACACAAAAGAAATGTAGGTTAAATGAGGCAGTCTGCGGACACACCGAGACGAAGGATTCAAAGTGAGAGAGAGAAACACTAAAACGAGCTAAACGTCGTCAAAGAGGGAAATAGTATTTTGGTATTATTCTGCCAAAATAACTAATTCAAAAGCAAATCTATGCTTTATTTTCGTTTTTGCGTCTTTTAACACTTTCTCTAGCATGTGTCGCAACCCTTCCCATTAATAAGGTGGGTTTTAACAAATAAGTACCATGTGTTTTGTCTAAAGTGGAAGAAGTATTATTCAAAGTTCACATTTTTATATTTCCATTTGCTCCTAAAAACAGCGCAAGCACTGATAAAATTCTGGAAATAATTGAATGTCTTTTTGTTTCAAAAACCTCCGTTATCTAGCAACTCAAATGAAGCTCTGCGACGTTTGGTCAGCTGGTTTTTACCGCTGTACTCACCGTACAATGGTTGCTGGAAAAGACAAGTATTTTGTAATTGACTTACAACCAGAAACCACATGATGCATTGTTGTTGGTGGGTTTTAGTCTTGATCTAAAGAACTCAGTGTTTCGGCGGTTTTGCAGTTTTCTGGAAGTTTGTTACAGATCTGTGCAATGCAACTAAAAATAAACACATGAATACGTTTCTCCAGATCTTGTTGGGACATTAGTCCTCTAATCCTGGAGATGTGCCTTATGTGATAGGAGACCAACTTTGTAGCTGCCTTTATGTGACTCTGAAGGTTCAAGTCAGAGTCCATCAGTGCATTCAGATTTCAGGCCTGATCTCTAGTTTATGCCTTTGCTGATGCCTTGTTGTTCTTTAAGTTCAAAGATTATAACGTCAGTATAACTTTTTTAAAAGTTTGATGTGAAGCAAAAAGTTTCACATCCTTTATTTTGCATATTTTTTATGCATTCTGCAGAAGTTGTTCATGGTCCTGCAAAGCAGAGCCAGTCTGAAGGCTCTTCATTATGTGGGTGAAACCAGAGTTTGATCCTTTCTGTCTGAGCAGCCTTGGTGACGGTGTGCAGCATGCCTGCTGCGACTGGTGTGGGTGTTCTGCGGTCTGCTGCGGTCTGGGGGTTTACCAGCACAGAGATGCAGCGTGCCATTCATGCATTAAGAGCTGCTGCTGATTTAAGTGTCAGAAGTGATGGAGTGGCTGCCTGCCCTGCCAGTTTCAGCTTGCCACGGCTGGCCAGCTGAGCTGCGGATCGGGCACGCAGCATTGCTTCCCCTTCCTTCACATGCAAACTGAACGTATCACTGAAGACAACGTATCCAGACGGGCCAGTCTGACTGGATTTAAAAAAAGAAACACCTTCAGAAGCTGCACTAAAAACATAGAGCATGTGGCTCTTAGTGCAGTAAGTCTGGAGTGGCACATCCAGCAGGCCACCCACCAGGAAGGAGTATTTGAGGAATGCTTTTTACTGGATTGCTTTTCTCATGTCTCTCTCTCGCTCTTTGCCGTCATCCTCCAAAGACTTGCAGAGTTTGGTGCTTTAAATCTTATATTAGATGCAGGAGTGTGTGTGTGCAGCCAGGTTGGTGTGCTTTGTTTGCTTGGAGGCAGATTTTCCCCATGAGCTTTGACCACCAGGGTTGTGGCGCTGAGTCAGACGCTGCTGCTTTGACCTTCTTGTTGACAGACAGTTCAGAAAAAAAAAATCACTTTGCTCTGTTGTTTTCCCGAGATCATTTCTCTACTGTTTCCATCAAATAAGAAATTGCATTAAAATCAGCTGTGAATAAGTTTGTTGACACAATAAAGTAAACAATGACACTTTTTATCAAAAAAAATTTTTTTTTCAAAATTGGCCAGTTTTTATTAAGCAAATTTATTTGAGTAACGTCAGTTTTATGGTTCATGGAAGTGTGTAAATCCATGTGGTGGCATTTTGAAGGTGAAAATCTAAACAGTTTGTGTCCAGGATGTGTGGGATCTGCAGTCCTGGGTGAGTGTTCGTTTCAGCCAACCCACCCAGAGATGAACGAACACAGTACCGACTGAATAATGTCTGTGTTGAAGATGACCAGCAGATCATTTGATAGGTTGTACTTCTGAAGAAAGTTAAGTTCCTGCTGCACCTACTCTTACATGTAAAATAATATTCAGTAACCAAAATGAAGCATACCAAACTACATAAGTCAAACTTCAGTCCTTCAGCAAAGGAAAGCAGAGTCGTCTGATCTCAGAAAATAAAATTCTCTCACCAGACCAGATGCTTTTTGATTGGGTTTAATATTTTGGCAAGCAGTCGATAGCGATTCCGGCAGATCCAGGCGCTGGCAAGACTTTGTAAACGAGACTGAACAGGAGACGCCCTTTATCCACAGTATCCACCTGTACACATAGTGCAGTGTCGGTACTGTATTTTCAGTTTGCATAAATGTTTGGAGACCCATCTCTCACACACACCAGGGCAAACAAACTGTAGGCTGAGTCCATGTTTGCTGTGATCAGCTTGTGTGACAGTGTGAATGACATGCTCTAATGCTGATCTAAAGACCTGCAGTAATTTCTCCTGATGCGTTCTGCGGCTTGCAGCGCTGCGTGGAGGTGTGTGTTTGCTGACGTGGGGCTGAACAAGGGAGTTGCCTGCAAGTGGTGAGTGATAAAGGGTGGAGAACTGAAGGCCTTTACTGATGTGAACTGTCATATCTGCTTTCTGATCAGATATTTGGAAATCTTGAGGTCTTTCCAACCGTGTGAATTAACGCCGAAGTGCTTTGCCTAATTTTTTAAATTCTTGATTTGATTTATTTATTTCAAACACGTTTTTAAAAAGAAGATGTAATAGTTTAGTTCCCAGGTTTTATGTGATAGTTTCACAGGTTTGAATCCTTGCCTGATGACCTTTCATTACCTACTTTCAAATGAAGGCCAGTAAAATCTTTAAAACAACTACACCTAAAAGTAACTTTCCAAAAAATTACTCTAGCTAGTTTAACTACTTGCTACCCAACTCTGGATGAATGTTGAATCACATGGCAAATATCCATCATTAGTTATCATTAGTTATCCAAAAAAAAACGACACAAAACAAAACTTTCCAGTAATTTAACATTATGTAATTAGTGATCTGTAATAAATTGACCATTGATTATTTCCAGCTCATTTCTTATTTTAATGACATTTTTTTAAATTGTTGTTTATCAATAGATTAACCAATATCTAATGGGTAAATCACCACTAACTAAACAAGGAGGTATTACATGTTTTCCATTCACAAACTACTAACTTATAGCAGAATCAAGTAACTTCATTTTAGTTGTTATAAAAATGCTGAATACATCAAAAATAACTTTGTAGTTGACTGCTTGAAAATGGCCTCTGTCTCTTTAAGAAGCTCCTGCTCTCTTCAACACTCCACCTTCAGCACATCATGACAATACTCCACCATGATGGCGTTTACACGTTCTTAGAAGCATTAGGAGCTCTGCCAATGCGCAGTGTTTGCTAATAGCTGACTTCTTATGCAAAATTTTTATTTTTTGTGATTTTATAAAGTCTTAACTCCTTTCAAAGATTCCCTTTTTGGGTGCCATCTTTGCATTTTCTCCAGATAAAAATAGAGACCACAGTCCACATATGACTGGAGAGACTTTAGGGAATAACCATTTCTTGGTATTTATTTGAATAAATTACATTGACTCATCACATTTCTTATCTTTACATCAAGCGTACAGTCATAGAATCCAGTGCAAGAACAGAACAAAAACACAAACAAAACACGAAAATATTTCAAAGACAATCATGTGCAGCACAGAAAACTCCACCCGCCTCACTCCCAACTTGTAACATCACTTCTGCGTTATATACTATATATATATACACATCTATACTGTTTGTGAATACTTTTGACACAGTTACAAAAATAAAATACGTTACTGAAGATGCGTAACTATACACACAAGGTGAAAACAAAACAGAAAAAGCTGTACAGTCCTCATTGAGGGCAAAGATACACAGAAATCTTTAAAAAAAGTGAAAGAAGGAAGGAAGAATTTAGCTTAAAAAATGAATAAATACACAACCTCTTCAAACTGCAGCACGATTTGTCACCAGCCAACAAAAAATTGTGCTTCCCTTTGACATAAAAGTAACACTTTTTATATATAGTTGAATTTGCATCATTTACTGTAGTGCTGCTGAATGTAGTAAACCGATCCCTCCATTATTGTTTTTAAGCTAAACACTGTCAGAAACGGTTCTCACTAGCAGCAAAGGTTCTCTTTACTTCTTTCTGTGCAGAACATGAGCCAGATACACACATTTCCCCCTAAAATTACATGCATCAACATTAATACGCTGAAAACATCTGCAGAAAGTTTAATGCATCGTCAACGTAGAAGAGTAGAAAGCCTTAGAGATGATGTGTGCTCTGCTGCGTCAAGCTGATGAAAACAAAGTACCGTGACTTTTTGATTGTTAGAAAACAATCTGGTGCACGGTAGATAAATTTAACAAATGTTGAGCTCTGTTGAGATATGGGAAAATAAAACTTTTACTATTATTACCTCAATAAATATAAATTAACTCTCAGTCTACTCCTTTATTTGCACATTATCTTGTGCTCCTGAAAATATTCACAATTATTCTCCTCTCTGTGTTTTCTACAAGTAAACTGGAGGGTAATTATTGTACTAGTAGGCAAAGAGATGCCTGCCTCTGCAGGAGAAACTATTGCTCCAAAGAGCAGTTAAATAATGATAGTTTAGAGGTTTTAGAGTGAGGTGTTGCTATTAGTATTGAGCGGTCAGTATTTTAACTTCAGATTAGAGAGATAAGCGTTGCAGAGAGGATTTCTGCCATCTTAAAAACACCCAGATTCAGAAATTGAATTGATGCAAACTTTGTTTTATAAATCTTAAAGCTGATGTCATTTCCACATTAAACAGTTGTTTAAACCACCTGTTATGTATAATCTAAAGTTTCATCTTATCATTTCCAACCAAACTGTTTGGTGTGAAAGAAGAAAGGAATTAATGAATCACTTGCAGCAAATACTAAACTGCAAAAGGAAAACAGGTAATCATACTTAGAAAAATGGAGTAAATTTGTTTAGAGCAATCAAGGGAAGTTTATCCAAGTAAATATATTAAGTTTACTAAATTCTCATGTGAAACAAAACTAAGTAAAGTAAGATAAAGTAATATTAGCTCAATTTTATTTAAATTGATGTTCTGTTCTCTTTTTTTATGCTAATGGTGGAGCTTGACTCGGTGTGTTCTTGTGGACCCTTAAAGGTGTAGGGTTAGGGTTAGGGTTAGAGATAACCCTACTAACATCATAAAACCGTTTAACCGCACATTAACAGTTCAACTTTGGTCTGACCATTCAGAATTGTCCCTACTTCAGAATAAGATCAGGAATATAAACATCTAACTACTTGACTAATTCTCCAAACTGTCAAGTAAGATACTGACTGCCAATAACAACTCTACAAAACCCCACAATAAAAATCCAACTTTCACTTTAAGACTTTTAAGGTATTCAGTCACAATACATGAACTATCTTTTCTACTGGGACATATATTTAAGGATTTAATGCTTCAACCATATATTTTGTTGATTACTGAAAAAATGAGAAACCATAAAAGATGTTTATATGTTATGACTTCCTTTAAGAGGTAAAAACCTTCCCCATTCACTATGTTGCATCAAACATGCAGCCGTCTGTCCTTCCACAATGCTTTGCTGCGTGAAAAATAAAGAGCAAATTGACAAACATGCCTGTGATTTTGGCTAAAACTGATCTGAGTCAAATCATTCTTTGCATGAATATCTTAAGAAAATGATTGAAAATGTCAGAGTGGCCATTATTAAAAGGAGGAAAATTTAACACAAAACCTACCACATGACTTTTGTTTAAATGATTTGAGCTTCATGCTGAACAAACAGACAGCATGTTGACTCGTTTGTCATGCCTGCTGAACATGAGAGAAAAGCTTCTACCTTCTAAAATACGAAGACTGAGAAAAAGCATGAATCAGTAAAGCTGTTCTAATAAACTAATAATGGACTGACAGCTGACTACAACAGAGACGAAATGCAAAAATGACTATAGAAGCTTGAAAGTACCTTAAGTGAGACAGAGAAGACGTTACGTCAATGCAGGGTTTTTTCCCCCCCACAACGTTTTCAGTAAAAGTTTCCACACTTACTTAGTGCATCCCTGCACTTTGGTCAACCTTCTTCACATCTATTTATTTTGTGTCATTGCTTTTTGACGCTTTAACGGAAAAAGTGGAGTTTGTGTTAGTAAGAATGTTTGGGAAAAGGTTAGTGGAAACACTGGAACTGGAGGCCGGGATTCATTGTAGTCTTGGTTAGTCTTGACGTCTTACTGGGGTAGCGGCACCAAGATATCCACGTAGTTGATGGGGAAAAAGCCCGAGTTGCCTTGCAGCATTCCCTCGTACCAATTCTCGTCGATCTTATTGGTCAGGGTGATGATGTCGCCCTCCTTGAAACCTAGCTCACCTTCGTTCTCAGGGTCGAAGTCGTACAAAGCGCGGCAGCAGGGCTGGTCCAACGGGGCTGGGAGGGGAAAACGAAGGATCAGAAAAAGCTTGAAGAGGTTTAAAAGCTCCATATGAGAATCACATTAAAGACTCACCTGGAGACCTGGCTGTAAGAAAGAAAAAGAGGAAGAAACACAGCAACTGTAATACTTCTGTCATGAGAAATTATGATCAGATTCACAGATTTTGAATCAGAACCTCAACATTTTTGGAAATGCACTTTTAGAGTTTCAATGAGAAGATGCTCCCACTTACTTTGTCTCTAGAGTGAATTAGTGAATGACTTTACTAAATTATGGGAGAGGATTAGCAACTAAAGGAGACTTTAACAGAGTTGGTCAACATCTTGACTGAAAAAGCAAAGGAAAGCTTTGAAAGACCCTCAGAAACCCAGGAAATCTGGAAACCTTCAATGTGTTTTTAAAATCAAATTAGGGCAGCTTAAAAGTCTTTCAACCAACCAAGATGACTCTGCTGGGTTGATACAGTGTCCTGTATTCTTAAACCTTTCCATATTTTGAAACACAAGCTGTTTTAGTCAGAGTTGATGTCAAACTAACACTTGGTGCTGCATGATGTTGAATTGGAAGAAAAATTAATAATTTTTACAAATTTTGCAGCCCAAAAAAGTGAAAAGTGTGGAATCTGTTTTTTTATTTAACTCCTTTTACTCTGATTTCAATGTCATTGAAAAAGGAATATCACAAGGTTCTTAGTCCTTTGCTATTTTCTGTCTTCATTAATAACCTTCCATATGTCCATTCTGACTGTCAAATTCATTTATTTGCAGATGATCCTGTAATTTACTCCTCCAGTTTAGACATCTAATGAATCCAAAATTTATTAAAAGCTGATTTCATTCTGGTCCTCAAAGGGTCTTTTTTACAAATAAGGTTTTTCTGAATGAGAATAAATCACATTCCATGTTTTTTTGCACTCACCCAGGTTCTATTCTAACAAACATTAGAGAACAACCAGCATCCTGAAGAAGGAACACGCAGATGGATCAGGACGAAAGTCCTGGAGGAGTTTAAAGGGGCAGTATTATGTGATTTCCAGGTACATGGTGCCACTTTATAGCACAATTGAGTGACCATGTAACCTTCAGTTATAAAACTATATACCAAATATGACTTAAAAGAAATTTGACTTTGTAATTTAACGCCTTGAAATTTGGCCTTTGTCTCTTTAAGAAATTCCTGCTCTTTCTGAAACATCCCTCCTCTTTTAACTCTTTAGCAACTTTTCTACTGGCGTTGCACTGAGAAGCATAAAGTGAGCTCAGCATATTGCGTAGTTTCAACCAGGTGTTTGCTAATTGCTGCTGGCTAGTCTGAAGGAGTGGGGGAGGGAATGTGTGACTGCAGCTCTGAGGAGGAGCTGCGGCTTTAAGGCGGAGCTAGGTTCACTGAGGTGTTTTGAATGCTTGCCATGGAGACTAAGGGATCTCCAGGTTTGTTTTTGATGACAGAATAACGATGTGAAGCGCAGAGAAGTCGACTTTACATAATACTGCCCCTTTAAAGCAGGGTAGGTTTAAAAAATATGTCCTAAACTTTCAGCAAACCTATGAAGTCAAGCCACACTTTTCAGATTTTTATAACTCTGCATCCTTGTAATCGCGCTTCAGTACTTAGATCTATTCTGTGTTTGTCTATCACATAAAATGTTATTGAAAATTTTCTGGTTATATTATGACTAGATATGGAAAAGTTCAAGAACTTGTTGAAGCACCGTTTCATGCCACTGAGTCATTTCTTGGCTCTGAAGGGGGAAAACTTTCTGGCTGCATGCAAATAAACCCGGGAGTTACATCATTTTATTTTACCCAGAGGGAATAAGCACATTTCCTAAAGATTTCAGTTACAGATAAACAATAAAACAAAGATTGGTGGGAAAAGAAGGTTTAGAAAGAAACAGCACTGCACTGCAAAAAGTTAACAAAACAAAACAAAAAAAAAAACTATCCTCCAAAGACACAAAGAAGGAAAAAATGAAGATCGAGAAACTTTCCATCCCTTCCCAAGTCACTCTTTCTCACCTGGAGATCTTGCTGCAAAGAAGAAAGGAGAAAATATTTTTAAGCAATCAAACTTTTAGCTCAAGGAAATGATGAACAGACGGAAAAAGACGAAGAGATGATACGTCTAACGTGACAAGAACGTGGGGCGAAACTGAGGCCGGACAGCAAACTGACGGAGAAGTGGGAAAATAAAGAAAAGGGATGAAATCAGAAAACTGCAGTCATGGAAACAGAAACACCAAATGCTCGTCTGCTGGTGAAAACGTTCTGGTCTTTATCAATCAGGATTCCTTTTGCAGGATGAGCAGACAGCACCTGATTTTCTGTTGTTGGTTCAAAACATTTAAGAGCAACACTGTCTTAGAAAACTCTCACCTGGAGACCTGGCTGCAACGGGGAACAGAGGAGAAACGGCACGAGGGAGTAAAGGAGGTCAGGGAATGAAAGAGGCAGACGCACTGATGAGTTTTCAGTGTAAATGGAGGAAATATTGAGAATGAAGTGATTAGAACAGAGATGTGGGAACAAGTTTGACCTGGCTCACCTGGAGACCTGGCACCTGCAGGGAAAACAGAAATCATAAAGGAAAAGGGAAAATGAGGAGTTGTTTGATAAGTGCTGCAAAAATAATGATAGAAAAGGTCCTAATTTAATTTTCTAACATATGTAATTAGTTTTATATAGAATGGAGACTGTTTTACATCTATCTGTTGGATTTATTTTTCTATACATTAATATATTAATTGTAATTTTTTTTTAGTTTTCAAAAATAAACTTGAATATTTCCAGGAATGAAAACTCTAGAATGTTGGAGAAACATCACAATATCGCTACTGCACACATAAAAGCAGATGCTTCAAATTTGTGACAGAAAACAGAAGTGCTCCAGACCACTAGGGGGAGCCAATCACCAAATCGTATGGAACCAGACAATCAGTAAAGATGGGGTGACATTAACAGGATTTCTAGTCTGTAAAAGACTTTTGTCTTTTTCAGTGTTATACAACAACAGCATAGTTCAGTAGGTAATGACTCCAGACTCCCCCTAGTGGACTGGAGGATTTCCAACTTTGGGTTTTATGGAGCAAATGTTCATAATTGCTGTTTCTTTTAATATTTCCATAATTTTGCATTTTACTTCTATTTTCTGTGTTTGCAGTTTTTTGTTTCCATTTGCTGATAGCAGCAGTTTTTTTTTTGTTGAATTAGGTTTTTGTGTGTGTGTGTGTGTGTTTTGGAGTTTGCATCATTCATGTGTTTGAAGGAACTCGCACCCTTTACTCCAGGTTTGCATATTAGTTATATTTTTATACAGTATGTAAATATATTTTTGACTATATGTTATAACTGGAATGTTACTATATTGTTTGTAAAACTAGTAAGTATAAATTAAAAGTCAATATCTTACAATTATACAAAAGACAGAACCAGATATTATTTTATTTTCAGAAACACTACAAAAACACAAAATCTTACAGAAATATTTTTTGTCTAGTTTCTACTGCAAATATCGTAGTACATTTGAGATAAAACAAACTTACTTAACTTTTCAGCAAGCCATAGCAGCTTGTTTTAATTTATTGATACAGATGAAAAAGTTCTGGTTTTATTGGCAGATTATTTCACTTATGGGAGAAATATGTTGTTATAAGTGAAGTAATCTGCCAGCGGAACAAGAACTTTTTTCATCAATACTAAGGAAATATTTACTTAAAACAACCTGCTATATTTTGCAGTAATGGTACTTATAATGTATCTCTTTCTTATTTCAAGTGCAATAAGATATATGCAGTAGAAACTGAACAAAAATTATTTGGTAAGATTTTGTGGTTTTGCATCGTTACTGTTTTGACTTGAAAATTAATAATACAAATATTTTAAAAAGACGTTTGAAAGACAGGCAGATAATTGACAATGAAGAAATAAAAGTCCAGAAATGTTCCTAGACGATAAAATGCTGAATGAGCATGTTGTGGCGGCTGGCGGAGCCTCACCTGGAGAGCGAGCGCCGTGGATCCCGCCATTGTGGTTCTCACTGATGCTGAAGTCCAGAGACGTACGAGGCTTCGGTACGAACTCTTTCCTGGGTTTGGTGGACGTATCTCTTATCCTGGCAGAAAACAAGACGTTTGGTTTCATCAGGATACGGCTCAAACGTGTAACGGCCGTCGTTCTTTGGTGACCGGCGCTGGTACTGACTGTCCGTCGATCTTGCTGGAGAGCTGTGCGAGGATCTCAGCGGACCGGGTGTGGTACTGCAGCTGAGCGTGGACCAGCGCCGCCAGCTGGCTCACCTGTTCCACCTGATGGAGAAACCCGCATAGATGCTCAGTAAATTTCAATTTAAAGATTTTTGTTTGTTTTCTAAGAATTGGAATCATGTTATATTAAATTAGGTGGATTCAGCACATAAATGTTACTAATGTAGCTGCAAAGAAACTGGATTGTTTGATGCTTGTTACCATAGTTACAAACTGATGCAAAAAGTTAAACTTTTCTTTATTTTTCTTCACAAATTCTTTTCAGTTCAAATTTCTTAATTTATCCAAAAAAATAGCAATAAATCAAATAAGCAATAAATCAAGTGATCGTAATGATCTGGTGTTTTGGCCTCAACTATCCTTTTTTTTGGAGGACTTAATTTTATTTCTGACATTTTGTTTTATTTTGTATATTTAAAATGTCTCTTGGTTCTAGCATGAAAAGTTCATTAGAATTTAAAGTTTATGGATCTTTAAGAATGTGTTCTTGCACTATCATTATATTACTTGAAACAGCAATATAATCATTTATGGCAACAATCGTGACCGACGATGTAAAAAAGCAATTATCATGTTTGACTTCAGATTTGGCCAATTAAACTCAACCCAGATTCCAGCTGGTGAGGGTCTCAACAGACCCAGGGGGCCCAATCAGTTTCTGCCCAGGGCCCCGAACCATTTTGGACCGTCTGTGGTTGTGTGAGACTTACGTCACTCTCCAGCAGGTTGAACATGCTCTGCTCTGCGACTTCCTTGGAGTCATCGAACTTCTCCAGCGCCGCTTTCAGCTCGTCCTCCGTCACTTTGGCCTGCCGCTTCTTCTTATAGTCAAAGTCCAGACGGCGACCTTCCAGCTTCTTCAGGTGATGCTGCCAACGTCAAACTGACAGTGAGCAGACAGACTCCAGCCCAACTCGAGCTGCTGCTGCTGTGAATAGAACACTCAACCTGGATCTCTTTGAGGTCTTTGTCGTGAAGGTTCTGCATCGGGTCGATGAAGTTCTGCTTCACCTCCATGTCCAGAGCGTCTTTGACCTCACCCAGCTCACGCATGGCCTCTCCGACTTCGATCAGAACCAGACCTGCAGCAACACATGTCAAGTTTAAAAACCAACTTTCTTGTTCAGAGGAGCGGTTCTGTGTCTTTTAGCTTTGCGGCCCACAGCCTCACCAAAGTTGGAGTCCTCTCCGAGCTCCCGGCCGAACCGTTGCATGGACTCTCCTAGGATGGTCTCGGTCTGCGTGTAGCCCGGCCCCTTCTCCTGCCCCCGCATACGGGACATGGAGCTCATCATGCTCATCTTGGCTCTAGTCGCTGGACGACGACAACAAAACACAGAGAAACAGGAAATCTAAATACTGTTTGACCAACTGTTACAGCGCTGAGGTTTATTAAACTTATGAAATGTTTGTGATCAATCGGCAACTAAAAAATAGACAAACAGGACTTGATTAGCATGTTTACTTCTCTGCCATTTTTGCTGTTTGTAATTTAAAACAAGAATATTTTCACATAATGCATACGAATCGCCTTGTCGCAATAATATTACTTAAAAATAATATTAATGTTTATCGCAACAACTTCAGGGGCAATTTATTTCCCAGCAAAATTTGTTATTTTTACATTAATTATGAAATTGGCTTTCATTGATATATTTTCTAATTTTAAGCTAAAATGCCACATAATTTAATAAAAACAGAATAATTTTATATTAAAATATAATGATGGTGGGATTCAACTCAACTTTTTATCCTCACTAAAATGATAAAAAATGCAAGTTTATTTCTGCTTTATATTTAAATTTTTTATATTTTTAAAGGCATTTTAACTGAGGCCGTTTGTAAAACTCATGTTTTGTAAAAGTTTAGATTTAATTATAAAGCATGATTTATTAAACAAATGACTGAAAAGAATAAAATATGGTTTTACAATTTTTTACAAATTCCTAAAAACTAACAATTTACTGTAACTATAATAAATTATTGATAATGTATAAAAATTAAACCAATTAAATGTTCTAGTACACAAACACTTTGTGCTACTGACAAAAAAATGTATATCTTGTAAAAATAAACTTTTTCACAGTTAACAAAGCGAGGCGTGAAGCTTTGGACTGGATGAGAGGGAAGCCTCCGTTTTAACTGAAATGTAAGGATTATCATCAAAGATTCAGAAAATGTTACACATTTTACACACATTATTGAACAGTAAAGTGCAGTGTGTCGTGTCACCTGGGTTCGGCTGCAGATACTCGGTGGTTTTTGTCATGATGTCCATTACGGCTCGAGCCGTGGTGTCCACCCTCTGCAAACCAAACACAGAAAACAGGAGGCATGCAGAGCGGGTCAGAACGGGTCAGAACGGGTCAGAGCGGGTCAGAACGGGTCAGAACGGGTCAGAACGGGTCAGAACGGGTCAGAACGGGTCAGAACGGGTCAGAACGGGTCAGAACGGGTCAGAACACGCCAATTCGCAGACAGAAAACACATTTCAGCTGACTGACAGAAGAAATAGTGAGATAAATGTAATGATGCTTTAGGAATTTTAAAAAAGTAAAAATGGACAAAATCTGTAACGGGCAAATGATTTTCATGTTATTGTATAAACATAAATAAAAAAATTTCTACCTATTTTGTATTTTCTGTATGAGATTTTGAGCAAAATAAGAAATATTTAGGAAAAAATTTGTTCATTCATGACAAAAATAATAATAAAAAGACTGTAAAAATAATAAACAACAATAATAATGAACTGAGACATGCCTTTTCCATTTCGGTGAAATCCACATCGAGCTTCGTTCCTTCTGCTCCTCCGACTTTCTCGCTCACTCTCTGCAAAACAAACAACAAGAAGCCACTAGGTAAATAAACAAACCGTGGGGATTTATTTAACATCTTCAAAATCAACATAAAACATTCAAGAACAAGTACTGCAAGAAATGTAGTATTTTCTAAATAATTTACAGCTAAATTATTTGAGTTTTCCTGCTTTAAGCTAACAGATCTATAGACAAACGCATCAACAAGCTGAATAATAACTTGCAAAAAGCACAAGTAGAGAAATATTTATGACGGCGTATAAATATTTATTTCATTGTAAATAGAAATAAATAAAGGAAGAGTAAATTTCTGCCAAGAAAATTAAAAATTTTTAGATCAATTTTGAAAATATTTTATCAAAAAAAAAAAAGAAAATCCCCCCAAATTTTTCAAATAGTCAAATTCTCAAAAAACATGGAAATTTCCGAGTTTGAAAGTTGAACATTTTTGATCTTTTTCTCTAGCATATTTCCGAGCTATTTATTGTTTTTCTTTCTGGTTTGGCCCTGAGACTCTGCTGTAAATATCTCCTCCTGCCTCCTCAATGTCATCCTGCCAGAATCCTGCGCCTGGCTGTGATGCAGCTACATGCCTTTAGGGGGCAGCAGTGAGATACAAGGCCACACACTGGCTGCAGGGAAATGTCACGTTGTATGACAGTAGAGATGGAGAGCGCCTGGACAGCAGAGGTTGTTTTTCTTAAATGAAGGACAGTTAAGACCCTAAATGTGTCTTTGCTCCTTACTTTCCTGTGAAATTGCCGTGACGTCCCTAAATGGAGCGAATAAAACGGTTCCTGTAGAGGTGGCAGAGCACAGAGGGCTGATATGTGGCACAGAGAATTGGGTTTTATGTTTTAAGGACTGAGCTTGTGGCAGCAGTTTGTGCTTGGTGAGATTTTCTGTGAGTCATCCGAGTCTCTTTTGATCCCACATGTGAAACCGCCTAATAACCTGGCAGCCCTGCAGAGCACAAGCACATCTACAGACTCAGAGGGAAGCTTCACGTCCTGTCATTGATTTTTCTTTCTTTTTTTTACCACAGAACTTGAACATGTTTGCCATGGAAACAGGTGAAGGTGCAATGTGAACGTCTCTCCTACTTCGTTTTGTCAGACTAGAGCAGCAGGAGATGCACAAGATGTGAGCAGGTGAGTCCAAATTACTCAGAAAAGCAACAAAAACTGAGGAGTTGCTTTTAAAATAGAGCTCCAGCTAATAGAAACCTCTTCATCTCCAAAACAGGACAGTAAACAGATAATCAATACAATAAAATTATTTCTTAGTAAATGATCCTTTCAATTATCTGTACCTATAATCTTAATTACCATCTGGAAAACATTTGTTTTATACTTTTATCACCTTCCAATCAATTCTAGCCATATTTATATTTTACACTAAAAACAAAGAAAATAATAAAATGAAGTAAAGGGAAACTGTCAGATTTATGATCATATTTCAGCTGAAAATGGTTCTTGGTAATTTACTTAAACTCATATTCTGGCCACATTATTTTGGATTTCCTGGCGGTTTTTCCTGAACTGCTTCACTCCTGGATGAACCATGAAGGAACCAGCAGGTGAAGTTATCTGGTTGCAGCTGCAGTAATGATTTGCATGCACAGATAAAATAGTTCATGATTTCTATGGAAATTAGGAGTCAGGCCAAGCTGCACACTCAGCACTCGCAGATATTAATAAGACATCTGAGCTGATAACTCAGAGCGGCAGCATGAGAGAACGGACGAGCTTTTTATTTTGTCACGCTGAAATATTTAACCCTGCATAATGAAGCCATTGTTTTACATTTCTCTGACAGATGGAGCAGCTATTCTTTGGTCTGAGGTGTTAAATGTTGTACTCTGGAAATCTGAAGGAAAAAAAACAAACACATTTTCTCTGTGACATTCAGAAACTGTGAGCAGCAAATCCACATTTTCCACTCTGGGATTTTTGCTGGCGTGTTAGTAAAAATAACTTCTTCGTCATATGCTCAGAAAAAACTGGGCAATTAAATAAGAAAAATATTATAAATTCATATAAAAACCTTTTTGCATTAAAACTACAAAAAGCTTAAATCACAAGAGTTTAAAAGTTAGTTTTTCAGTCTGTTAGTTCTTTCTTTCTCATTTCTGTAACAGTTGTTGTTAATATAAACGCCACTAAAACTTTTCCCATTTTGTCAAACAAACGCCGATGTATTTAACTAGATGTTTATGCGATGGACCAACAAAATAATTATGAACTGGAAGGAGAATTACGCATCAATTCCAACAATATTTCACAAAACAAAATCTGAAAAGTGTGGTGTGAATGTGTATTTAGTCCCTGGTTGTGGGAAAGAGCAAATATGGCTTCGTTTGGTCAACAGTGGCTTTCTTCTTACTGCAACCTACAGATGTTTTTATTAAATGTTTCAGCCTCTATATCAACAATGATTTTTGTTCTTGGATATTTTGCATTTTGCATTTTTAGTAGTTTGCATCATGTCATTCTTTAACCGCAGTCATGCTTGGACATGTTGCATTTGGAGTAAAGGATCCGCAAGTCATGAAGGATAGAAAAATAGCTTTAAATTCACCGCTTTTGTTTCCTAATCCAATGGATCTTTAATGCCACTTTTTTGAAGTTGAACTAAATATTTTGCTTCCTAAGAAAATGATCTGAAAGCTAAATCTGTAGTCTGTAAGCTAAATATTTAGTTTGTAAGTTACATATATATTGTGGATATAAATATTTCATTTACAAGCTAATTATTTAGTTCTGAAACTAAACATTTAACTTGCAAATTAAATATTTTGCAGTATATTTAGAAATGTATGAATTATATGGTGAAAATATGAAGAATAAATCCATTTTTATTTAGAGTTTTATTCTCTATGACAGGCTTACAAAACCCCAAACAGTGATGTCTATTTTTCACTGTGACCTATAATATTCGGTCCCTTAAAGGCACAGGGGACTCGGTTAAAGCGTCTCGCTCAGCAGCCGACCCTCACTGCTGCGCAGCCATGATGCTAACGGCGCCGCGTTGCTCTGGCTGAATCTGCTTTCCAGGGAAGGACAGCACAAGGTGAAGCGAGCAGCAGAGACGGCAGAGTGAAGTGAACCTGAAGGAGATCAGCCGGTTGCAGGGAAATAACAGCGGTGATGCAAAGGAGGCATAAAGCTCCCTGCACGATGGAGATAGACTCATCTAATCAGCTCGTTTGAACAAAAATGATGGGGAGTGGGCGCCACACGGCTCGGTGGTAAAACAGCCGCGCCGTACACAGAGGCTACAGGCCTCAACACAGTTCAATTACTGAACGTCGTCGTCATCTTCCTGTCCATAAAAACTTTTAAAACATTACGAGTATGCTCAATAATCAGAGTAACAGAAATGTAAAAACAACAAATCCACCAAAAGAAACAAACTGAAAACAAAGTCATCTGCTTGTAATCGCGAAAGGACACAATTAAATATGTGTGAAATATGGGTTGTAAAAATGTTGCTAAGTTGAGTTTGCATGTTTTTCTTCTGCTGCACATGTAGGATTTGAACAAATTCTCAAAAGACACTGAGTGATTCAAACACGTGATGAAACTGATGCTGGTTGCAGCAAAGGCTCAGGAATAATATCTAACCTAATGCAACACCATGGAAATGCTTCACTCCCCTCAGCATGCTGAAAGCTTGAACCGTTAACTACTTTCTCATAAAACCAGCTTATGATTGCTTGAGCTCTTTTGAGCATTAACAGAGGATTGAAATTTCATTCCCAGATTGTCGTTTGATCCATTAATCCACTGATCCATTAATAAGATTTAAAACCAAACAAGTTAGTGATGATCCAGAAAAGTAGCACACCCGGTACCGATGCAGTTTGACACTGTGAATTTCACACCATTGTTACCAGTACTGATGAACTATTCTGCAGAGCAGCACATCAAAATTAACCTTGAAGACATGGCAGGATTTCTGTTCTGATTTGGAAACAACATCCTTTGCTTGACATTACAAATGTTATGCTAACTCATCAGCTAGCTGTGCCACAAAGGAAGGGGAGAGTTTTCAGCACTACACTGCTATTGATTATTACTATTATTTAATTACATAAACGTTTAGATGTGGTTTGTTTCATGTGATGAAAATTACCATTTTGCTATATCCAAAAAGAAAATCAATCAGTACCTCCACCCTGCGTCACAGAGACTGATGTCCAGCAATGAATGGAAAACGAGAGTTGGTGCTAAATCTGCAGTCATAAAGGCAGGAAATATTTTTGATGCTCTCTGTCTGTAACTCTACTTCACAATATATTTAGCAATCCTTTCTAGAGTTGGAGCTCATGATTCTTTTAGTTATTGATTGATAATTAATTGACTATTTGGAGCTAAATAAGTGGAACATTCTGCAGATTTTTTGTTTGCCGTTTAAACAATTAACTACAATAACGTTACTTTTGAATGAGAAAGTGAACATTTTATTACCTAAAATGTGACGATGCAGCATTTCTATGGTGAATGCCTGATCATTTGTAGCAGCAGATGAATCTGAAGCTTATAAAATACTTCCAATATCAAAAGTTTTTTATTATTGTCTTAAAACCAAAATGCATTTTTGTACAGATTTGGCCAAATTACAGCCCTAGTTGTCCTGTTCTTTCAGCAAAAGGCATATTTTTAGACTCTGTATTTTCCAGTCAATAATTAATCAATTATTTCAATAATAATCTCTCCATTAATCCAGTCGTAATTGTCAAATCTAAATATTTCTTTTGCCTGTAATCTATAATCTTACTGTATGAATCTATCCTAAAGTATATTTTATTATAAATATCAACTCTTTGATTGAAAGAGACAAATAATCAACAAACTTGGATTAAATCTGAGTGTTTTGCTTCTCTCTCCTGGCCTGCATCCTTCAGTGCAGGATCTGCAGGTCGCCTTCAGGTATTTTCTCTGCAGAAACGCAGATCTGCCCACGCAGCTTAATGGAAACTCTTGGCACACCCAGCAGCAGAGTTTAAACTGCAGCTCCTTCACACCTGTGGGAGACACGCTCTCATAATGCTATTAAAAGACTGAGGCACAGTGTGACACACAGAGCAACTGCAGCTTAAGCTCAACTTCCGGAATAGATTACACAGTTCACAGAAGATGAAGCAACAATATTACAATATAATATCTGCAGTGCATAAGCCAGGGCCTTGTGTGATCTCTTCCTGCATCTGCCAAAGCAGATGCAGGAATAAAGTGAAGCTGCCTGCAGTTTAATACTTTCAGCTTTGTTGTTGTTTTTCTTCCCTCTTTGGTTTTATTCTCTTAATTTGATCTTGGACCATTCAAAAGCAGCAAATATTAAAGATCAGGATTGTTGCCTTCACACCAAATTAAAAATTCATACGATTTCTACAATTACACTAAAATGAAAGTAATTCTCCAAATGCTACAAATTACATTTTACCATGAAGCGCCACCCTGTCATCCTCTACATGCCCAGGTCTGTTGCAATAAGCATTTAATCAATTAAGAGCATGATAAATTTAAACAAACTATAAGAAACTGGATGAATGATGTTGTTTAGAGAGACAACATCATTTATTTATTTGTTGTTTTGTTTATTTATTTTGGATCTTTGAGAATGTGAGGAGAAATATTATGCTATTGCCAACATTATCGTTTATCGCAATAACTTCTGGGACAATTTATCGTCATCATGACAGGCCTACCCACTCTGCCCTGCCTTTTGCTAGTCTGTAGTCAGAAAAGGGGAAGCTAATGTCTCTGCAGACCACACACATCCTGGACACAAACCGTCAAGTTGGCGCAGCAGGGACAGTCTCTTCCTCCACAGTGTCTCTTTGACTGCAGCCTCTGCTTCCTCTTTTGCAGAAACACTATATGTATCCATATATTTACATAAAAAAGTTTCATTTCCAACAATTATTTCTATACAATTCATAAATGTCTTAATTGAGAACAAAACAGAACCATATTCAAATTTCTTGGCCATTAAAGCTGATTATGGTGCTGACTCAGCAGAATCTTATCAACTACATGCTGCAGAGTTTGAGTGTTTTGGTGACTTATTGTCAGGTCAGTACACAAGTTTCCACAATAATGTTCTGTTTTTCAATGCAGCCGCTGCTGCCGTCAAGCTGGTGAAAATACTGAGCGGCTGTTTTCAGTTTTCTCCTGTTTCTAAATCTTTTTCATCTTTTTCAGGAACAAATCCTGAGAATTTGATTTGATCTCTCAGTTTCTGTCGTCTCTTGGCTGGACTTCTGTTATCGCTCCATCTGCAGTTTTTCTCTTATCTGCTTCCTTAGTTTGGACAAACGTGCTGCTATTGTCACTTTATAGACTGAACAGATAAAAAACCTTTTTTAGACATTCAGCCTGCAGAATTTTAAAAACTAGAAGACGAAGAACATGTGGCAGAATAAAACTTTTCATATCAGTGCAGGGACTGAATCGCTTCATGTCTCTTTATCATCGTTTGTTTTCCTTTTGTAAAACATTTCAGCTAAAAACCAAGAATGAGCCATTTTAAAGCCATGCAGACGTTTACCAACGGATCGACAGCAAAACCGAGCGTCAGCATCGGAGCTATTCAGTCTCACCAGAAGTTTCACAGAACCCAGCTTTTATTTTGAAAATGCTCTTCATCTGATTGAAGATGAAGTGAATTTGCATATCAGCTAAATATTTATCTCTGAGCTAGATATACATTTAGATATCTTAGAAATAAATATTTTGATTGGAGCTAAATAGTTAGCTTGCTAACTAAATATTTAGTTCAGAGCTAAATATTTAGTTACCAATTTTGTTTTAATCTAAATATTTTGTCACAAGCAAAATAACTTAATATTAGCAACTAAATATTTTGCTTGCTTATTAAATATTTAGTTTGAAACATGTTTTCAAACTAAATATTCTGACTGAATGGATGTGACGATGAAAATATGATTTTGAACAATGAACTTTTTTCTCCACTGATGGATTAAATGACACCAATTATTGGTGTAACTTTATAAATAGCACTCCAAAATGTTCTAATTACACCTCAATGCTCTTTACATTGAACTGCATTCAACCTGTCATTCCACTGCCTTGCTCATTGGAACATCAGCATGTGGCAGGAGGAAGCTGGAATTGAACCGACAGCTTATGAAAGACGTCTACCCACTGAGCCACAGCCTCGTCAAATTAACTAGTTAATGAACATAAATATATTATAGCTTCACATGAATCTGTTTTCTGTGAAAAACACAATTTTAGCGTTAGCATTGGTCACATGGGGCCCAATGTGCATGTCGCCGCCGCCTCCCACTGGCCCCTCCTAGTTTCCTGCTCACCCGTCTAATCCAGGCCGGGCACATGGAGGTCCCTGCCTTAAATACACTGACGGTGGAGGAGGGAGATTAAAAATGACAGGAGTGATTAGTGAGGCTGTCAGGAGGACAGCTCCTTCTGTTGGACAATAACCAGGAGGACCTGATGCTCCTGAGAGCATTAAAACACCCTCAGCCTGCTTCCTCCTGCTGAAACACATCCAGTGTTCAGGTTTTTATGGGACAAATCAAAGTGATTGATTTGTCCATAAAATGATGAATAAAATGATGTTTTATTCTTCCTCTCTAGTTTTATATCCATAATTAAAAGTAACTGTAACCAATGCAGATTAACCTCAACTCAGGACTAAACAGAGTCTGTCTGCTTTTTAATCTGAGAATAAATCCAGCTGTTCTCTGACACACACACACACACACACACACACACAAACACACACTCACTCACACTCACTCTCTCCCTGTTACATTTACCAAAACCAGAGTTGGGTAGGAACTAGTTACATTTACTCAGTTACATTTATTTGAGTAACTTTTTTGAAAAATATATTTTTTTACTATACTTGACTTTTTACTTTCACTTGAGAAAAATTTCTGGATTCAGCCAGCAGTCCTGTAAATCCGATACACAATTTTCACTCTTCACTAAATTACAGCTTTGTCTAGGAAAATAGGTCATCTTAATGGTATTTAATTAATATAAATAGATATGTTACACTTTATTGATGTACATTTTAAGAATAATCTGTTAGTATTTCTTCAGGGAATCCACAAACGAGCCAAAGGTTCTGACCCGATTGCGCCATGAGGGGCTCGGTGTCTTCAAATGTTTTTATGTTGATTCCTTCAGTGGTTCTTGGTGCAGCGCCCCCGCAGGTGAGGAGGGAAACAGCTTTTTCAATTAATCTGTCATTCGACACAGTACAGTGTGAAAGCAAACCGAATCAAATGTTAAAACTTTGGTCACATAATCAGTTGAAATGTGCAAACCTTGGAGGGAATGAATATCCATCCTCCACTGCTGAGCAGCATCTCTGACTGCGCTAACATCACCAGGGGACCTCAGATACCCCGGATACGACGGGACGTCCAGCACATTAAGCCCTTAATTAGCAGCAGAGCTGTAATCATGCTGGCTGACCTGAGAGCAGATCTGTCCACTGGATGAATCAAGAACCACTCCTGGTTACGCTTAAATTATCCCACTGCAATGTTTCAGGGTGGTGGTAATCCCACAGAACACGCTGCCCTAATCCAGGCAGCGGAGGAAATAAAATAGAAACATCTGCCATAATTTTGACCAGTGTGGTCGCTGGACTCATTTTGCTCTTCTGGGAAATGTATGTCTTTTTATTACCAGACGTTTTGGATTCTCTAGCAAACAGCAACACATCAGTTTAGTGACTTTTACTCAAAAGACCAAAAATGGCTTTTAATTAATTTCTTAAAGTTGACTAAATCCAACAAAATCTGAGCCCCAAAGAGACAAAAAAACATGTTTTTGTAACTGAAACTCCACCACTAAAATTGCCCCCAATTGTAAAATCCTCCTCCTTATAAAATGTCAACTATTCTGTTTAATTACTGTAAACTTTTAGTTTATTGTTAAGTGGGTAAAATAAGTGGGTAAATTGTTTTATGAATTATATATTTTTCAGCAACAACTGATCCTGACTGGATGAGTTTTAGCTGTATGACTAGAAAGTTTGGACACCCCTGATTTAGACATTTAGTTTTGCCATTTCTGCAAAATGTACTACATAAATGTAGTTCAGACAAACTGGGCAAATCTTATTTGGGTTTATAGTACCAATATCTCAGAACACTTGAAATAAGATAAAACTAAGATAAGAAGTTAAAATTATATATATATCATCAATACTAAGAAATTATTGGCTTAAAACAAACATATTTCTTGCTGAAAAGCTACTTGTGAGTTAGTTTTGCTTTATTTTCAGTGTTAAGATATTTGCACTAGAAACCAAACTCTCTACCAGCATCGCTGTTCCTGTTGGCCAAGCTGCTTCACTAACCTCTATCCTCTTTGAGAGTTTGGCTTGTGGAGATTATAATCTGATTTGTAAGCTTCTGAATGCTTCTTATGTAACAGGGGTGTGTGTGTGTGTGTGTGTGTGTGTGTGTGTGTGTGTGTGTGTGTGTGTGTGTGTGTGTGTGTGTGTGTGTGTGTGTGCGTGTGTGTGTGTGTGTGTGTGTGTGTGTGTGTGTGTGTGTGTCCTTCGATGTAGAGCTCGGTGAACAGGGGAGGACGGGGCGGGGGGAGGTGGGTGAGGACCAGCTGGCGCTGCGAGCCCCAGGAAAACGTGCCACAATCTGAGAGCCGTGATGAGACAAAGATGGAGCAACTGAACACAGAGACTGAGTAATGATGAGGGAGATTAAATCCTTCACCATTATTCTGACTTATCTCTGTTTTCAGTGACCAAGAACATTAAAGGTTTTCTATCCAGAACGCACGCACGCACGCACACACACACACACACACACACACACACCAACAATACCAGTCAGTTTTCACTGGGACCACAAAGCTGAATTTAATGTGCATTTCCTCAAATATCTACACACAAAGTGAGTAATGATTTTTTTAAAACATTGATTTAAATAAATGTTTCATTTTATATATATTTTTAGTTCAAATCAAATTGCCTTTCAGCAACAGGGCAAAGCGCAGTAACAGAAACACAGTGAACAACTGAAACATTACATTTTGCATCAGATCATTGATTATTGCTTCATTTATAATGTTTCAACATCAACTCTGATTTAAAGGAACTCAGCGTTTCGGCTGTTTTGGAGTCAAAGCTGAATGCTGCTTCTCCTTGTTCGGTTCTGGTTCTGGAGATGCAGAGCAGAACCAGATTGCTGTGACAACAGTGCTAAACTGAATAAATACTTTATAAAATACTTTATAAATCAGTGATTTATAAAGTATTTTAAAGCCGATTCTCTGAGCCACAGGCAGCCAGTGGCAGGACTGTAGAACTGGGTGAGGTGCTCTGACTTCCGGGTTTTAGTCAGAACGCCAGCAGCAGCGTTCTGGACCAGCTGCAGCTGGACAATTTGTTTTAGTCAGAGACGCTGCCGCACTAATCAGAGCGACTAAAGATACACATGAGTTTCTCTGGATCTCGCTGGGACAGTAAGCCTCTGATCCCAGAGATGTTCTTCATGTGATAGAAGGCCGACTTTGTAACTGTCTTTATGTGACTCTGAAGGTTCAGGTCAGATCCCATCACTGCTCCCAGATTTCAGGCCTAATCTCTAGTTTCTAGTTGTTATTATTAATAGAGACTGATATTCTTCTGTTCCTAATAATAATTTTTATTTTAAGCAAAAAATAAATTAAAGTGAGTAAATAATTAGTTATATTAACTGATAATAAAACCAAAAAGAGATCCATCTAGAGGATTGATTTTTTTTTCTTGCTCTTTCAGCGTAAATTTTTTTCTTTTCAGTTTCTGTGCATCACAAGCTTTGTGTGCTTTCAGGTAAAAACTCTGCATCTGCATACAGAGACCAGGAAGTAGGCAAGAAAAGGACTCGCAAACACCCACTTTTCTAATTCCTGCTTCAGTTGTGAGGTTTCTCCTCGGCGGAGACAACGAACCTTCACATCTGCACCAGACTTGACTTTTACTGAAACATAACTGAACAGGAGAATGCATTATCGCAGTGTTTACCCAGCGCCGCTGCGTCGGTGTAATGATGGCCGTGTCAAGCTCTGGAAATCAGTATTGATGGTAGCTATTACAGCTCAGTTTCACACTGCTGCCTGCTGATTGCGTGTGTGTGTGTGTGTGTGGTGTGTGTGTGTGTGTGTGTGTGTGTGTGTGTGTGAGAAAGAGCTTCATGAACACAACGTTCCTCATTTCATCCATTTGATGACAGAAACCGTCAGATGAGGCGCCGCCGAGGTCAGTTAATTGAGAGTAAAGAACAGCAGCATTAAAGCGGCGCAGCATTAACGCGGCGCAGCATTAAAGCGTTGCAGCATTAAAGCCGCCTCTCCTTTAACTAGAGCCTCTCGTTAGACGTGATTCAGATTCTGGTTTTTATTCTGAGAATTGTAGGAGGTGTGAAAAGAGGAGCATCTTTTAGCCACAGTTCCGCTTGAGTTAAAGGAGTCTGTTCTTCATTTCTGTCTCAGTGGAGGCTGTGGCTGTGTTTTCATTAACCATAAAATTGCCTGATTTGAAATTACGAACAAAATGTGCTTAGTGGAAATACGTTGTTTTTTGATAAAAACGTTTTTGTGAAAGCATGAGGTGTTTTTTTTCGCTCATATCAAATTAAATGTATTTTGCAACAGTGCAATAGAAACACTTTTTTCACATCACACAAGTCACATGATCAACAAATGGATGTTACTACTGCAGGAAACGACAAAGAAAACAGGAAGTAGTTGGAGAATTTTCTTAAGAGTTACCGACTGAACAAACATATTCTAATGTGATTTTAATTACATTTCTTATTTAACTGAAACGCTGCGATTGCAAAATTGTGTTTTTTTTTCAGAATTCTTTGAAAATAAACAAAGATTTACGTAATTTTTTATGTAAACAGTGAGTGAAGAAAACTTTGACCTTTGAGGTTAAAATTTAAATTTATAGACAGATTTATTGATATAACCACCAAAAATTATTCCATTCAAGATAGCAAACAATCTAACAGATTGGATGAAAGTCATTTTGGAAAACAACAGATAAAAAAAAAAAAATCAGATTTCTGTTTGTGTTTGTAAACTGAGCACAAAAGTGTTTCAGGGCTCAGCTGAGCCGTTTTAACATCTAAACCCGTCACAAAGGAGAAATGAGTGAAATGAAACAAACGCATTATGAAAAGCTAAAGCACAGTTTCCCTGCAGAAACAGAAAAATGGACCAGAAGGTGTTTAACAGCTGAAGGAAACAGATTTTCCTGAACGGCGCTGCCTGAAACTCATTTATCGCCGTTACTGATGGGGATTAATGTCTGACTCAAAGCTAAAAGCTAAAACTACTATGAAGAAGGAAAAAAACAGTTACTGGCTCCGTTCTACTGAAATCAATAGTGAATTCAGACAAACATTCAGTCCCACTGCACAGCAAAAAATAAAGTTAACACCAGCACGAGCTGGAATGACCCAGTAAACAAGGGGGAAATTGAAAAGCGTCAGCAGTCGACATCTTCTGTATCTCATATTGACTATCTGCTCCTCTGCAGCGTCGGCTTTGATTAGATTTCCTGCCAGTAATGGGGACAGAAAAGGGACGGAAAGGTAACGACTCCCAGAATACTGATAAGAATCGCCCAACATTTCACACGCAAAACAAATATTATCAGAAACACTCACACCTTCAAAATGGTGAGTTTGTTTTAGCTCTTATGGTAAACTGAACATGAGAAGTAACTTAAAGGTGGAATGAGTTCAGAGACATGAAGCTTTATGCTCAGGCTGCTCTGATTGGTCGGTTTCCCCTGAGCGACGTCTCCTCACCCGGAAGCAGAAGCTCTGCCGCGCAAAAATCAGACATTTAAGAAGTGAGTAGAGTCTTCAAATTAAACTTTAATGGTGTCAAATGTTTTAGTTTGTGCCGCTGTTATTTTAAAGATATTATTAAATGTTTCCAGAGGTCATCAAAGGTCAAACAGCTCCTTCAACTCAATCTAGATGTGGTGTAAAAACTTTACGTTTGAGCGGCTATCATTATAAAGATTAAAAAAAGAGGGTTTTTTTTTCAGCAAATGGCCTTTTTTGAGAAGTTCAGTTAATTTATTGATCACTAAATTAGTTGATTACTCATGACTTCATCACCATTAATCCCATTAACAGTTTCAGCCCTCGGCTAACAAACCCCTTTGTGATCTTGCCTGTCAATAATGAAGACGTTATTTTATAGAAAATGGATTCAGCGTGTTTGGAGACTCCATCATCAGGAAACAGCAGCATCACTGAATCCTCCGAACCGCCAGGCTGTAACGTGTAAATGAGTGTCAGGCCTGGTTCCCTTCATTACGCCTGAGAGGTTTCACTTTAGAGGCTTTATCAGCTCAGTCAAAGTAGGTCAGATCAATAATTTATGGACTGCAGTCTAGAAACACGCATCCTCTAAGTGTTTTAACATGATTTATACATCGGATGTGTGCAGGTTGGGAGAATCCTGCTCCTCACGTGGTTCATAGGGATCCGGTTCATGTGATGAAGTTAGGAATATAAACGGGGAAATAACAGCCTAAAAGAATGAAAGGGAACATCATGCTTTAAAACCGATGTAATAAGAATCGTTATGATTGTTGTATTATTTGATATTTTTTACACACAGTTTTATTTTCATCTGTTGTTTTTCTGCCTGTCCATCAGCAGCAGCTGCAAAGTCAATACTTTTAGTTTTTTAAAGCTTTATTTGATCTGTTGTTTCCACCGTGGAACAATTTGGCGAAACGTAACATTTATTGTAGATTTCTTTCTTTTCATTGTTAAAAGTTAAACAGGCTTAATTTTTAACTGGTTCCTAGAAAGTCATTCAGCTTCATATCAACAAAGCCGGTCAGCTTCCCAAACTTCTCATTAGTGCTTATGATTTGCTGCAGCAGGCAGTTTCTCTTTCACTAACTACATTTTCATTTGACTGAATTTATTGGATCAGTTTGGATCCAGGACAACATAACGACCTGAGGAAGATTTAGGAAAAGTTACAAAGGTCTTCTAGTGCCATTTCTAAAAGTATTTCAACATCAAGAGTAGAAAAGGTTTTCTTAACAGTGACCAACTACAATTCTTTGAATAGTTTAGTATAGCCTTGAACTTGTTCTTGAGCGTTTTGCACAGAATTATTCTTAAATAATGAAGTTTTAGTTCATTTTGAGCTCCTTTCAGAATGAGTTGTTTTAGGGCTCTGTCACTTTAAAGCCACATAAACTGCTGCTGGCTCAGCTCCCCCAACTCAGCGTTTACATTCACACCTGAAAAATGACTGCAAACAGATGTGCAGTTACACAACTGTTTGAAAAGCAGAAGTGGAGCCTCCTGAACAACCAACAAGAATTCAGCAATGTGGTTTCTGGATGGGAGCAAAACATTTGTCTTCTCCAGCAGCCATTGTAAAACCAGCTGACCAAATGTGCTAGGCAATGAGGCTGGGATTTGCAGTGGTTGATACGCATAGACACCATAAAACATGAACTTACTGCCTTTAAGATCTGAAAGAAAACCCAAAGTGACCCATCAGATGAAATGAAACCAGTCAGGATGTTCAGGATCAATCAAGATTCAATTGTCTCACAAACTGGAAACTCCAGAAATACCAGATATTTGTTTCCCCTTTAAAGGTTCACTACCCTGAAATAATTTCTAATCTGGCATAATCCAGAAATGCATATATAGTAAAAAGAAATTTGTATCTTGGACCAACTGACCAACATGGTGATAAAAAGTCTTATTGGTTGGTTTCTAGTGGCCTTGTATTCCTGGTGTCTGACTTGTCATGTTAAGTCTGAGTGTTATAAAAATATCTGCTCCCCATCCAGCCCGAGGCGCAGATTACAAGTCATGAAGGTGACTAACGTGCAGCTGCACCGAGATTAAACAGCGACTCACACATGGTGCATCCATCGAGTGACATACCAGCGCTGCACATCACAGCCGCGCAGCGACTACTTACATTTACTGGAGTAACTTTTTGAAAAATTAAAAATACTCTTAGGAGTATTTCTGCTATGCTGTACTTCTTACTTTAACTTGAGTTATTTTTTCTGACAGCTATTTTTCACTTTTACGTGAGTCAGTGTTTTGGGCCCTTTACCAGCTCTGATGAGACAAAACTCCCAGATGAGTGGAACTAAAAATAAAAGTCAGACTAAAGCCTCGCATCTCCGACTGCGTCACATGGCGCATCTGTCCGCCTCGTCCTGCACATGCAGCACGTTTTCCAGATTACAGCTGCATCGCTCCGGTTCTGACTCACGCTCGGCTCCGATATGATGCAAAGTCACTGCGCCGGGATTAATCGGACTATAATCCCCGCCGAGCCGTTTTGCCTCTGCAGCCGGTCGGAGGACGGCGTCCGAGGGCGATTGGGCTCACCGAGGGGCGGATCAGACAGCCAAACACACAACATGTCTGCTCACATCACATGAATCTGCTCAATCTGCCCTCCAAACTGTCCCAACATGAACCAAACTACAGACTGAACACATGGCGCCTCCTCTTCCTCTCTGCCCTTTCCTCCAGTTCCTCCTCCTCTCACGTCCAATCCAACTTTTCTCCTCGTTTATTCCCTCCTACACAGACTGAATGTTTCACACAAACATTTGAGTTTTAATACAAAGTGATAAATATGAAAACAAGGGAAGCCTTTAGCACCAGACTTAATGTCTATTCTTACTTAAAATTATGATTAGTTTAGTATATTGTTGTGCAGATAAGGAGCCAAGAATTCACAATATTTTTGCTCATTTTGGCTCCTGATACTAAAGGTTTAGACATCACTGGGTTAGAAGATCCAGTTTAGAGATGATGGAGGAAAAAATCGACTTTCCTGTAAAGTATAGTTGCTGATATGTGATTAAAAGCGTTTGTTTGGTTTACCAAATAACACCTCTCTGTCTCTCTCAGGTTTTAGAGCTTCTGAATTCACAAAATATGCAATTACGCTTCATCACAGGCAGAAACAAAAGCCGGCAGTAGGTGTGAATCTGAATGAGGAGATTTTACAGCCGGATTCTGGTTTTCAGATGAAGCGAAAGATAAAAACGACCTGAACGTCCCTGAGGTAGAAATGCAGGACCGAGAGAGATTACTGTGGTCTCATTTACTCTTATTGTTGTTTTCACCATTTCTGTGGAATAAAAGGAAAAATGACCTTCAGCAAAACTCGCAGCACATCACCAGTAAATCATGTCTTCATGCAAAACGCTAACAGCAAAGCCACTTAGCTTCTAAATAATCGTCTATTGTTAGCAAACGATTAATTACACGTGTCATGGCCGACCTCCTGCAGCTGATGGTTTCCCCAGCATTGAGTCATCGCTCATCCCTCCTGCAGTGGTTGATGCTCAGAATGTGAAATATATAAGCAGTGAATAAAACATCAACCTCGGCCTGAATACTGATGCTAACAGAGAGGAAAACCTGCAGAAAATAAAGAGCAGCTTCTTCTTCTTCTTTTTGTTTTTTTGTGGTCAAACCAAACAGAAACCTCCCCAGATCGTTCGCTAAGACGGATCTTTAAATATGACACTGGTTAAACATTCGTCCTCTGAACGCGACATTAAATGAATTTACTCCTTCGCTGCTCTCACTCAAAACATGCCGACAGCATCAAACCACAGGAGGAGCTAATAATAGGACCAATTCAGGCTCCGTCTGTCTTTAAGCCCCCAGAAAAACACGGAAAACTTGATGCACCAGAAAACCTCTTTGAAACGGATCCTGCAAAAATAAAACCCCGTGTTCAACTTGGTTTCACAAAAATTACAGCGTTATCTGCTGAGTATTCACCCCTTAATCTTTAACATTTGCTTCCAGACAGCCAGACTTTGACACAATGGTTTTAGACTTTTCTTTCACAGAAGCAACTTAGACTTGATTAAATCCTCTCTCCCACCAACTGAGCCTGGATCCACAGAAGCAAATTAAGCTTTTTGAGAGTCTGAAGCTCAGAGACGCTTCATTCCTCATCCTGGCCAATCAGTTGCTCCCTGCTGCTTTGTTTGAACGCGACAGTTTCAGCCTCAGGCGTGAGATCGATCTTTTAGCTTCTCCTAAATTAATTTCTCCAGAAAAAAAAAGTTCTCTCTCTCTCTCTTTTTAATAAAAATGTCTGGAAAAGATTAAAAAATATGAATTTGATGTTTTGAGAGCATCTTCATGTTCTCCTTGTGACACATGGTTGAAGTTAGTAGAAGTTGATGCTAAAGTGCTAAGTATTATATTGCTTTAGCGCGTTGGCATTAGCAGAACTTATAATTAGCACAGCTAACTTTTGATTTTATTTAGTGATGCTTACCACTGGATATTCCCACGAATAGAAATGCTAATTTCCATCCAGCATCACTTTTAGTCTTTTGGTGAAAAAGTATCATCCATAAACCTCTCATGAATTCTCATAAAAGATGTTGAGCTAATGACAGCAGCTGAAAGGCTGTTAAAAACGATCTACATATGCTGATACTGCCACCGCCGTGCCTTACACCCAGACGTTGCCACCATAACGATAAACCTACATGACCTCCTTACAGAATGTCTGTCCTTAAAATGTCTCTGTAACAGGAAGCACAACCGGCTCTTTACCAACCAGAATCCAGAGGTATCTACATCGACAGCCGTTTCCAAACTGGTTCTTTCCTGACTGAGTAAAGGGGAGTTCAGGCCTGCAGCTCTTCTGCTGGACCCCATCCAGTGTAGTTTTACTGCAGTGCTGCAGTTAGACTCGCCCTGACTGCTACAGTTTGCAGAAAACAGCATTCACTTCTTTGATTTGGTGTTTAAGAATCTGTAAAATCTGTAAAACTGGGGCTCAAACTGGAGCCCATAGTTTAAATGCTTCCAAGTTCCCAGTTTGATCATTTTTCTGACCTTCTCAGTGATGGGATGGAAATATGTTTTTAAGAAAAATGACCTGATGGATGAGTCTGAGCTGCACAACTAAAATGGAAAAAGTTCACAGCAAAAACATAAAATCAAGAATTTTTGTTCTAGTTTCTTCTGAAAATACCTGAAAGCTTTTGAAATAAGACAAAACTAACTTATGAGTAACTTTTCAGTGATGAATAGGAAGCTGCAGTACACAACGTTTGTATTTATATGTTTTTGTTAGTTGTCATTATGACAGAATCTGTGAATAGATTAATCTCCTCTGCCTTCTCCCAGTGCTCCCAGTACCTCCTCCAGAAATACACTAGTCAGAAACAAACAACCAGTGCTAAGGCTAGTTAGCAAAGCCACCGATGACGGCGGATAAACGTTTTTTCTATAATGGTAAGTTGTTTCACTGCCAATAGCACATTTAGCAGCGACTACATTAGGGTGATTGACAGCGCTGAGACCCTTCTCCTGGCTGTTGCTTTGACAGAAGCGAAGCATTTCTTCAGATGGCAGTTCAAGAAGGATTTATTTCCATAGATTATCTGACAAAAAGTATGATGAGTTTTAAAAACATGTTTTTGTAAAAGTTACATTCTGCATCTTTATGTCAATAATTCCTTAATATTGATGAAAGATTAGTAGTTCCACTTTTAACTAGCACTTTTTCCATCAATATTAAGGAATTGTTGCCTGAAAACAAGCCCTCATATGTTGCAGAAGTTACTTGTTGGTTAGTTTTGTAGATATTTGCACTAGAAACTGGATAAAAACACTTAATAAAACTCTGAATTTCTGCTGTTTTTCTTGATTGCAAC
Organism: Poeciliopsis prolifica; assembly: GCF_027474105.1. Taxonomy (NCBI): domain Eukaryota; kingdom Metazoa; phylum Chordata; class Actinopteri; order Cyprinodontiformes; family Poeciliidae; genus Poeciliopsis; species Poeciliopsis prolifica. The sequence continues at coordinate 1,069,481 of NW_026562439.1, forward strand.
ATTTTGAGTCATGTTTTAGGAATGATGCAATAATTCATGAGCTAGAGAACTCATGAATTAAAAGTGTTCTGATTTTACTCTCCAGCAGCAGAGAGAGATTTCTGGAAGGTTGTGCAGGAGCGTAAATCCCTGGAGATCCTCTGATCCTCTCGCTCTTTAAATCCTTCCTACCTGCTCCTGCCTGCTTCTCATCTTCTCCTTATCTCACTTCTCGGCTCGTAGCGCCGCTCTTGGTCCTTCCCGCCCATCTGTTATCTCCCAGCTGGATGCGTTCCACTCTGCACTGCAGTGGCCCCAGCAACGATCCAGCCTGGATGAGTCACACACTCGCAATCTGCCGCCCCGCAGGCCGCGGCCACATCCAGGGACGCCGCCGCCGCCCCGGGGGTCGCGTGGACACACACCCATCCACATTTAGACCAACATGTCCAATAGAAACCGCTTTTCCCACAAATCAATGAGAAAACAGGACCAATAAATCAAGATTTAAATATTTAAGGAGACTTTAGCTGATTTGCTTTTAAAGGAGCTTCTGAAGGAATTAAAAAGCTGCTGATGTTAGTATTCAGTGCACATCGTGGGAAAGCTTGTGTCAAACCTCGGCTCAGTGGAAAACATAAGATCACTGCAGCAGGAGCTCTTCACAGAAATAAAGATGTGCCTCATGTCTGCAGACAGGTGTGTGTCCCAGCAGCCAATCACACTCCTACAGGTAGCAGCCGGGTCCAGACGGCTCGTTTGGTTCCGCGGGTCACATAAAGAAACGGCTACAAAAACACTCTATTCTCTGCAAAAACTCCAAATCTCACCAAATACTTCTGCTCTAGTAAAAATAATACAGCTGAATAAGACGAAAATAACTTATAGATAACCTTCTAGCAAGATATATTAGCTAATAATCAATTAATTAATAATCTGCTAGCTCCTCTGGCAGATTATTTCACTTTGACATGAGAAACATGTCCTGTTTAATGTGAATTTATCTGTCAATGGAACTAGAACTTTTTCATCAATATTAAGGAATGAATTACTTAAAACAGGATCTTACATCTTGCTTAGTTACTTGTAAGTTTACATTTCTTATTTCTGCTGAACAAAGATATTTGCACCATAAGCTAGACTAAGGTTTTGTGTTTCTGCGGTGAAACCAGATCACAAGATTGAGAAAATGAGGAGAGATTTGTTTTGAATTAGCAGTAAATCACCAAATCAATGAGTCTGGCGCAATCATTTAATCTCTGAAAGACAACGGTCGGTAATGAAGAGGAAAACATGCGGCCATATGGAGTCCACTTGCTGCCAAGAATGATGCTCAAAACAGAATCACACAAGACTGGGAGGAGGATTTAAACAGAACCGGGAATTTAATTAGCTAAGCATGATTGATCAATTTCATCAACTCTAAAAATTCTATTGTAATTTTATTTCATTTTTAATAAAATAGCATCTGAATGCTAAACAAGTAGCAGCAGCACAGATGCTAATGCTAACGTGAGCGTCTACAATCCACACTGGAAAGGTGAATAAAGCTTTATGATGGTTGAAGAATGTGAAATTTATGAGTTTGAAAAGTTGAAAATGTTTCACTATTGAAACTCAAAATTTGAGTCATTTGGCAGAAATTTACTCCAGGTTTTCCTTTGGCCTTAACATGTTTTCGTATCGCAAAACTACAACTCTATTCTCGAAATAAAGTTGTAATTTTTTTATCTTTTAATTTTCTCATCATCTTCTTATGATGAGAAAATGACTAAAGCGTCTAAAACCTTATTTCTCCTGCATGTTTGTGCTGCTCAGTAAAGTTTCCAGCAGAAATCCATTTGGAGGATCAGAATCCTGATTCCGCCATGTTGGATTCTGTTTCCTGGAAAATATTTTCAAGAAGAAGAAGCTGCAGCTGAATGTGTCCTTGGATTGGCAGCCTGAGGAGAGCATTCTGTCGTGTGTGTGTGTGTGCGTGTGTGTGTGTGTGTGTGTGTGTGTGTGTGTGTGTGTGTAATGAATGGGGGTTGGTAACGTTTGAGGAGCAGATTGCAGGAGAAACCAAAAAGAAAACGCACATCGCTGCTCTCTGAATGCACTAAATCTCCCAGACAGAAGCAGACATGAAGCTGCAGAGAAACATCTGCAGGGCCGACAGGCGACCATTAACACAATCTGTGCTGCTATCCGACGCCTCCTCCGGTTTCCACAACCAGCTCTTTGTTCAAAGTGAGAAATTACTTGCAAATGTTTGGATTTATTTCTGCTCCTTATTTCAGGCTTCAGCACAACAAAACCTTCTGAGAAATGTTTCACAGCTTCAGTCTGGAGCCGTTTTCTTCCTGAAGCCTCAGGAGAGAAAGACCTGCAGACGCGTTGATCAGTGGCGAGATCTCCAGGTTCAGGTTGAGCCGCTCAGCCGGGATGGAGCAGACGGCCATTTGTAAACGTGCTGAAGCGGAGGAGTGTGTGTGACTCAACCGGGAGGCGTTTGGCTCGTGTCGGCCCGAAGCCGACCGTCAGCGCCGCTCTGACTCACCAGGACCGAATCAGAACCGCCCCGCAGAGAATCAGCAGCCCCAGAAACGGATCACAGCCGCAAGCAGAGATCTGCCACTGTCACTAAGATCTGCTATAGGAGGGCAGAGATGCTGGTCAGCTGTGCAAAAGTCTTAAATCGCTTTAGTTTTGCTCCATTTTCCTTCCAAGACGTCAAACTGCCTTAATTTATGCTGAATTCACACGGGCCCAGTTTAGTCCGCTTTAATTGAAGTCCAGTCCGTTTGTCTAAAACGTCCGGTTCGTTTGGGGACGTTTTGGACCATCAAACTCTGATGCAGACCAAAACAATGAATCTGCTCTGCCGACAAACCTGGGTCGGTTTTATTGAAGTGAACTCTGGAGCAGTTCCAATGCTCATCTGAACGCCAAGTGGTCTGGAGACTGATCTAAAAGCAGGAAGTGGACCACAGTGCAGGGCATTCTGGGTAAATGCAGCCAAAACAACTGTAAAAGTTACTCTCTAATGGGTTGTGATGTCTGGTCCGCCTAAAAATCTTGGTGTGTTTTTACATTCGATAAACTCTATTTGATTTTGGACCAAGTTGCCATATTTGTTACATTTCCAGCTATTGCGGTTTGTTTTTTCACTGCACTCAGTTGAACCAACCAAACGCTTTGAAAAACCTGTTCCCCTCCTCACCTGTGGGGGCGCTGCACCACAAACCACTGAAGGAAATGACATGAAAACCTCTGAAGAAGACACTGAGCACAACTTCCTGCTTTACAAAATGGAAAATGGAGCAATGCTGAATTTTAGTGGCTGGAGGATTTTTCTGTTCCGTCTTTGGTAAAAGATTGAAGAGCCATTTCTCACACAAACGCGTTTGTTTTGGTTGCATTTACCCAGAATTCCCTTTGCTGTAGTCCACTTCCTGTTTTGACATCGAACCACATCAGGGTTCACTCCAACCAGGAAATGACTAAAGTGCAACGCCGGTCATTTTTTGCTATGATTACGCATCTAATCTGGACTAGATTATTCTGCACAGGTTGCAGAATATTTAAAACCAAATGTGTGACTCGCAAAAACTTTATTTGATTTGTGAAACTTCAGTAGGGCTTTTTTTTCCATGTACATAACATTGCAACCTCTCCAGCTGCAAACCAACCCTTTGATTTGTGAAACTTAAATTAAGGGCCATATTAGCACTTTAAAAAAATGTGAACCAGATCACAGTGAAGATGTTAAAAATAAGTGAAAACAGAAAACTAAAAAAGTATATAACAACAAATAATGCAAATAGGAGCTTCACAAATCAAAAACCGTTTTTAAATATTCTGCAGTCAGTGCAGCACAATCAGTCCAGGTTTGAAGCGACTTTTCCAAATGCAGGAAACAGCTGAAAGTGCAAGGAATTCTGGGTAAATGCAACCTAAACATAAACATGTGAGTCTGTAGTCTTTTTCCGGAGACAAAAGAAAAACCGACAACCGCTAAAATCTAACACTGCTCCATTTTCATTCAGCTTTGTGAAGCAGGAAGTTGCTTTTTTCTAAATCCTAGAAAACTTAGCAAGAGCAAAAAGTTTAAACACAATTATCTCTAATACTGAACAAATGTGTGCAAACTTCTGAATATGAAAGGAATAAAATCTCTAAAAAATGTTCCTGCTAACTGTCAGACATTTAGAAATAATTTTGGTGATTCTAACTGAAAAGTTTGGCCTGATTTACTTCAGTGAGTTGTTTCCACCTGAGCTGAATCCAGCAGCTGAATTACTTTCCCAGCTCAGGTTCTGCTAATGAACAATTCATTTGATTCAGACCGGTTGGACGTGGGAAACGTATAAAACATGCAGGCCACCATCGCGTCCAGCTCCACTTCAACGTTATAGTCTAAACTTTAAAGGAAAATCAATGTGAGAAGCTTTGGAGCAAATTTTTGTAGAACTTCACATCTTTCTGCCCAAAGTGCTGAATAAAAACAAGACAAAGAATAACAGTCAAGACGTAAAACAATGTTGCATAAAATCAAATCAGCTCTGTTGCTTCGTATTTTCAGCTGTTTGCCAATTGCTAATGTTTAGCCGTATGAAGCTTACCAGAAATCTCCTGCACTGCTAACAACAATCCTTCACTGCATAGAGAGAAGAGCCTAGACAACCAAGATGCTAATGCTAATGCTAACCAACACAGACTGAATGGCTTTTTTCACTTCCTTCACTGCCAATGCTAAAGCTGCAGGCAGCCTACAAAAACCAGCAGCATCTTTCACAACATCTTCTGCTTGCTGATTGGTCCAGTTAAGATTCTTCTGGCTATAATCCAAGTGAAAGGGAGAAATCCCAGATGGAGCAGAGAAAGGAGATTAGAATGGAGCAGAATTGCATAAGAAAGCAGCGGCCAGGCTAACAAATTACTACCAAATTATGGTTTTTTTTTTTTGATTTGACATCTTAATCTGAGTAAAAAAAAATCATCCAAAAAAAAAAAAAAAAAAGACTGCAGATCTAGTGTAGATCTATGGCAGCTAGAGATGGTTGTGAGCAGTGCAGCTGGAGGAATCCTCCTCTTCATCTGATAACAGCGGAATCATGAGGATGCTGCGCGTTTAGAGGGCGCAGAGGTCACGTCGCGCATCTGCAGGGGCGCAGCAGCGGATTTCCGCACTTTTTGATTGCGTAACATTCCGGGAGTTCCCGCTGTGGTTGGCCGCAGGGAACATCTTCCCGCCGCTGCCAGGAGCCGCAGCTCCGGAGGTTCTTCTGGGCGGAATGTCATCTGAAGGGTACCGGGAGGAACCGACGTCCCTGAAAGCACCGCCTGACGCACCGAACCGGGATCACGACCAGCGGAATGTCCTCGAACCAGCAGCGGAATCAGCGAATGAATGACTGTTTTTGGCGCAATGCTGCAGCGGATTGATCCCGCATATCCCGCACCGCACTGATGGCCCCGCGGCGCAGCACAGGACGTCTTGTCCTCTTACCTGAGTGGCTTTGTGGAATTGCTTCTTCAGTCCCGCCACAGACATGACTGCAACGCGGTGGTTCTGGTCGGGAATCGGCTCTGAGGACGGGAATCTGCTGGCTCCGAACCGGATCTGGCGGGTTGCGTGAGGGCTGCGTGAGTCGTGGCGAACCCCGGTCTACGCTGGTCTTCTCCTCAGGGATCTCCTGTGTGGGAGAGGCTGAGTAAAGCCCCGATCAGCCCATTGGACGCTGAAGCCACATGTCTGGAGACGGAGCTGACGTCGGAGCATGCTCGCTTTAAAGCGGCAGCAGGGTCGGAACCGAGCGGCACCAGAACTCCTGACTGGGAGTGAGGACTGTAATGACCAGCATGAGGCAGGGAAACACCAGCTGGTTGTACTGGGAGGCCGCTGGGAGCCTCCAGATGATGACGACTGGTGAAGCCTCAGCTGCAGCACCTTGGACAGCGACAGTCCGCTGCAGGAGGAAACAGAAAACTTTGCTGCAGCTTCGTGCAAAAGATATTTAAATTTATTCTGTTCATCAGAAAACCACTGACAGAAAAGCCAAAGAAGCTGCATGGAAATATATTAAAGCTGCAGTATTTAACTTTTATAAACCTTTACATATTTATTAAAACTGTCTCTATGTTGTGACAATGAGACAGATAATCTGTAAAAACATCAATCTTCTCCATGAGCCGCTATTGTGTCTGAAGAAATGCAAAAACAACCAGGAGGAGGGTCTTAGTGCTGTCAATCATTCTCATGTATTCACTCCTCAATTTGCTAATGGAGGAGAACAAAGCCACCTCCTAGCCTGAGCTTTCACAACAGGCTACGCTAGCTGCAGCGTAGCAGAGAGCTGGGGATGAGCAGCACCACACATGATTGATTGACAGCATTAAGATCCACCTCCTGGTTCTGATTGGTTGTTTTTAGTTTGCGCTTGAAGAAAACAATATTTTTCACAGTCTGTCTCATACGGTCACAATAAAATGTTTTCTGTATTCTCTCTATTCTCTTGAAATGAAATATTAAATATATTTTCACCCTGTCTGACTATCTTACTGTCATACAGCTGGTTGGTATAGAAAATGACGAGTAAAAATTAGAAGTGAAAATACGTGTAATGTATATTTGGATTAAACAAGTTTCATCTTCTTCCTATTCCATTTCAACGTGGATGTAGAGGTTTTGGCTTTTATGATATATGTGTACTAAATATACTAAATATATGTAAATAATTATTAACATTTTTCTGACATTTCACATGTTTTAAATAAATATTTTTATTTTGACTTCATGTAATCTGGTATCTTACAGACTAAACTGATGATTTGAATGATAAAGTCTTTAAAACACAACTGTAATCTTGAAGGTTTTAGAGTCTAGATGGCCGCATATAAACATCTGGCGGCCTGGATTTGGCCCACAGGCCTTCAGTTTGACACGTAAATGAGTAATTATTATATCAACAGAAAAAAAGTCACATTTAACTCAAAAGACAGGAAGATTCATTACAAAATAAAAGCCCGAGCTGCATTTTACCTGTTTTATTTAAAAAGGTGTTTTACAAATAAAAAGAAAAAAGTCAAATGTTTTTTTCTGCAACTGCTTTTCTCAGAAGGTTCCACCAGATGACGGTGGCGCCATCTAGTGGAGACCTTCCATATGCAGCTCTATAACAAAAAGTTCAAAACATTTAGTATGAAAAAAGAAACAATATGGAGGTTATAGAAAAGATGATTTGGAGGAAATTGTGTTTACAGAAATGTTAAGTAGTCATTTGGTAAGATACTGCCTCTTTAGTTTCTCCATCAGGGAAAATGTTTTCTAGAAAAACAGAAAAAAATAAATAAATAAAAAATTAAAGAAAGCACAGTAAATGGGGTTGTATTATTACCTCAGTGTAAAACATACAATGAGACACAAAACCACCTCAATGCAATTTTGAAAATTCTTAAGTTTATTTAGAAATATAAAAGATGTTTATTTAAACAATATTTTCATTATATTTTTTAACATAACATTTTTCAGTTTACAATTTGAATCTTATATAGAAATCTAGTTTTATCAAAATACAATTTACAACAAATAAATGTTAATAATTAGACTAATTTCTGTTTAAATTAAGTTGAGAAGAAACAAACTAAATGCAAAAAAATATTTAAAAATTTTGCTTCACAAAATTAAAAATGATGATCAAATTATTACGTTTTATTAACATAAATTTTAGTGTCTGAAGGAATTGTGGAGCTTGTCTAGACAGGAACAGAAAAGAAAAAAGTTTGTTTTAAAAGCTTCAAAATGATTGGTTTTATTTTGAAGGTCTGGTTTCCGTCGTCTCCTGTCGGTCCAGTCTGAGCAGCGACTTCTGATGCTTTGGCTCCATCTAGTGGTGAAATACGATGTTGCACACAAAAACCGGTCAGTACAAACTGGAAACCAAACCTCCAGAAACAATAAAAATTAAAATTCAAGTGAAAGTTTAGTTGGGCCAGTTTATTTCAGGAGAAATCAGACAAAAGGATCTTAAACTTTAATGTGCAAATAAAAGTGTTTCCAATCTGTTGAGTCAATTTTACCTGGTCAGGTAAAAACAGCATAAAACTGGAGCTTCCTGTTGCTGCACTGCAAAACATCTGAAGATGATTAAACTTTGAAAATGCAAGTAAAAACTAAAATAGTTTTGGTTTTAACTCAGAAATTAAAGTTTATAAAGTTGATTAAACAAATTTTCTAAACTTTTTTTTCCTGAATTCCAATTCAATCGTGAATAACTTAATATTGTAATTCAAACCAAATAATTGCACTTATTTTTAGTTTGAAGAATTAATTTCTTTTGTTTGAACTGGATGAACAAAATGTTTCATCTATTAAATTATTTCAGTAAGCTTCACACTGAAGTCTGCTTGGAAACAGTTTTTATATAAATTTCAGCAAAACTGATATAAATTAATTATGCTGTGATTATATTGGTAATTTTTTGTTGCACAGTTGATGGACAGTAAGTTTGTTTGAGTTTGTAAATACACTGGGGCAGGTTGATCTTTAAAGATCTCTGGGACATTTATTTATACCTTTAAAGGGCAGCATGATGTGTTTTCCAGGTACAAAATGCCTCATATAAAAAATATGAGTTAAAAGAAATTTGACTTGGAATTGGGCCACCGTGTCTTTAAGAAGCTCCTGCTCCTTCTGAAGCTCCACCTTCATGACGTCATCGATATCTAAATCCACCAGGTGTTTTGCTCAGCTGAATGGAGGTTAAAGGATTTCTCAAACATGCATGAAATAATCAAAGCAGCACTGATGAGGAAATAACATTAAAACATGATTTAAAGCTCAAAAAAGTTAAGTTTACATAATCCTCCCTCTTTAACATCATAGCTGTACAAACATTTGACACCATTTTTGTCTGATTTGAAGGTCGGTTCTGATCGGGTGCACAACGCCGTGTTCCGTGTTAAACATTGAGCCCGACAACCTTCTGGGCTTCCCAGCAACAAATCGTGACGTTGCCTCATAACTCAGAGCCGAAGCAGCACCTTCAGGCGGTTCTGAAGCCTTTCAACACGGCCGGCGGCGCCGGTCCGGGCCCGTCCTGCTGCCACTCCAGCCGTGACCTTTTGGGTTGCAGTGCGCTGATGCCTGACGGAGTCGCTGGAGGATCGCTCTTCCAGCTGAACAAAAGCTGTCATCCATGGAGTTTTGATAAATTTGGAGGATTCAGAACAGACAGAATGTTTCTGCACATCTCTTCTGTCGGCGATAAAATAATCAATAGATGACTTTGTGCCGGTTCCTCCAGTGGAAACGCTGAGCTCATGTTTGACAGATGAAGTGGTGATTGGGAGGTCTGCCTTTTATTCCCCACATTTCCTGTTTCAGACATCTGACAGACGAGCGTTTTTGATCAATTCAAACTAAAGCAGCTCTGCGCTGAAAGCCAGAGTTAGTTTTCTGAAATGAACTTTCCTTCCTGACTTTCTAAAAGTTTGTTTTATCAAAAGTTCCTCAAATGTTTTTCTGCCAACTCTGGATTCATTTCCAGCCGTTTATTTGACCATTTCAGAGGAATAATTATCGAAAGGATTCGAAACTCAAACCGATGTTTTCTTCTTCTGCAGAAAACCGAACAATAAATGAATTTTACATTTGATATTTAGTACATAATCAAACTTCTGACCTTTAGGCACATTTGTGGTTTTTCTTTTCAATTATTTTAATAAAATCTGGGACAGAATTTAGATAAACTTTAAAAACATATTTGCAGGATGAAAACATAGAACAACAAAAAGTTATTTGTCTTGTTTTCTAAATAAAATAAAGTTTAATAAAGTTTTAATAAGGTTTTTACCTGCTCCAGTAAATCTATACCAGCTCATAAAGGGTTAATCCTGCAGGTTTTGCCCAAGATTATTCGCTGCTGGGGTCATTTTTCCTCTTCGTGTCTGAGCCAAATGAATGAGCGATTATTTGACCGCAGCTTCTGTTCGATTATGCATAAACAGTAAAAACACAAAATCTTGCCTGGTGACTTTTCAGCAAGAAATATGAGCCTGTTCAAGTCAATAATTCCTTAATATTGATTTTTAAAAGTGCTAGCTTCACCCGGCAGACTGTTTCAATTGCAACATGGGAAAAATGTCTTGTTATGAAATTATCTGCCAGTGGAACAAATACTTTTTCATCAATATTAAGGTATTATTGACTTAAAACAAGATCCCACATCTTGCTGAAAAGTCACTTAAAGTTAGTTTCTGTAGAAACTCGACCAAATTTACTTGGTTTGTGTTTTTTCAAAGCTCGTCTTTAATCTTTGGGATCAATAAAGTATTTCTGACCTGAATGTCAGTAATTACATTCTGAACCATTTGCTTGAAGATTGTGAAGTTTTAATGTTTTCTAGGAAGATTACCTAGCAACACAACTATTCTCTTATTTCCATTCATTTCTGAGTGTTTATATGTTTCTGTAATATTTGCAGAATCTGATAGGAAAAAAAAAGTCCTGACCCGGCAGGAAACGGGGTCATTTGTCATCGGCTTGCTGTGGCACCAGAGACGCCTGGCCAGCACACACCCGGCTGTGATAACGTGTCTGTGTGTTTGGTAAGGTCCGTGGATCCCCACTCCACTCAAACATGCTAATATACCTGTGCTCTGCTCTAATTGGTCCCAGTGATGCCCGGCCTGCTCCACCTGCGTTCGCTGAAGCCTCCAGTCGGTTCTGCAGCCGGGGCCCCTGCCAGAGTGTGCGAGCATGCAGCTCTAATGTTATGCAAACAAACACTCCGGTTGTTTGGCACTTGGAGCTCCTCGCCCTGCCACGCTGGAAGAAAGGGAGAAGGTAAGTGGGGGAAATGGAGGAAGGAATCTTGAATTCATTAGCGTGATTACCTGAGGTGTGCTACTGTATGGGGGGTAATCTGCCAGCCCGCTTCATAGCCTGCAAACTTCAGCCAGTCTGCTAATGAGCGCTTGGAAAAGTTAGTCAAGGTGGAGAGGTGCTTTGAGGGCCTCGGCCCCCAGACTGAGGAGGAATTATACGGAGTGAAGCAGAAAACAATGGATGGCTGCCTGCGATGGAGCAGACAGGACAAATGAAGACTGATACGGCTTAAACGCTTTATTTGTTAAACGGTACAACAGAAAACCCAGCAGGTTCGATCTGAATGCTTAGACAAATTACACACTGAAAAAGAATTTGGTCTGGTTTCTACTGCAAATACCTTCAATACACCTGAAACAAGACAAAACCAACTCAGTTTTGTTAATCAGAAGTAACTTTTCAGAACGATAGGAGCTTGTCTTTTGTCAATAATATTGTTGTAAATGTTCAGTAACTCTTGATTTGATGGGCCGTGCAGAAGAAACATGCAGCAGTCTCCTAAACCACAGGTGTCAGACGAGCTGCTTCTCCTCAAGGCGCAGCAGCTTCTGTACCTGCAGCCGATCGGACTTTAAGAATGGAAGAGCAGGTCCATTAGTATCGGTTTGTTCTGCCCAACAGTGTCTGGAGCCTCTCATGCCATTTGTTGTGGTTGCTTTAAATTTTATCACATTACTATTTTTCTAGTGTTCATGGAGGCTAGTCAACTATTTCTCCAAAATCTAACCGACTAGCAGCAGTGGACCCGGCTTTGGACCCGGTTTTGGACCCGGCTTTGGACCCGGCTTTGGACCCGGCTTTGGACCCGGCTTTAGACCCGGTTTTGGACCCGGTTTTGTTAAAACTTTAACAAAACAGGTTTTTTATTCAGTAGGTAGAGAATACAGAAATTTCACTCCAGAGTAGAAATACTTCATAGGAAAATTGCTGAAGTAAAAGTAAAACGTGCAGCACAGTAAAAATATTCCTAAAAGTAGTTTCAAGAAAAAATGTCTCTAGTAAATGTAACTAATTACTGCACATAATTTTTGTGAACAAACATCGGAGATAATCTATGCGACGACAGAGGAAGTCGCACTGAAAGATGCTTTAGAAATCCTGTAATTCTCATTTTATCCCTTTTTCCTCCCAGTGTGGCTTTGGACAAACTTTGGACACTTCATGAGCAGAAAAACCTGACGTATAGCGATACTGTTAGATTCCCCTGTTCTTTGCTCTGTGCCTCTACTTTATCACACAACATCAAAACAGCGCTGGGTTCCCAGGAGAGGCCGGCCTTTTTATCTGCTCCCCAGCTTCCCACGGCGGGCCGCATCCACCTATAATCTACTGCCGTTTCATGTCTGGAGCAGCGCAGAGAGGATGAGGGACGTGTTCAAGTGAAGATCAATGAGGTTGTGTACACAGCATATGCGCATCTGAAGAGTCAAATTCCTTTTTTTCTTTCTGAGGTGCCATCTGATCTAATATTAAAGAACATAATAAATAGATGCATCCACCGGTCAGGTAATAAATATTGCTAGGATGGAAAACAGAGAGATTTCCGTCATCCGCAGAGAAACAGCTTCTGTCTTTTGTTACTGAGCCGCCTCTCAGAGGACAGGCAATGAAAACAGTAAACATCCTGCATTATAGATTCGTCAAAAACACATTTGGCTGTTTGTCACAAGCACCTTGTTGTTTAAGGCAGTGCCAAGTGTCTGTGCCTGGAAAAATCAAAGCCCACCGATGTATTGGCAGCAGAAGCTGGAGAGTGAAACTGTGTCAGGGAAGAGAGGGGAATCCCCCCAGCGGCTGCTTCCATCCGCTCCACATCTGGCTGCTGAAACCTGCAGCGACTCTCTGCTCTCAAGGAGCAGAAAAACAAATCTTAGGTTGTTCTCTTTGCGTCCCACCCAAGTGGCACGCACTCCAACCAGACAAAGGGATCGCATCTGGAACATTCCCCTGCAGGAATCCCCGTGAAAACGATGGATCACAGTCAGATTTTAGAGCCAGAGAAACACAAATAAATCAATCCCAGGCTGCAGTTCCAGTGTTGTTAAAACAGACTTCTCTGAGTCACAAACTCTGAAGCAGGAGGGGATTGCATGGCTGACAGATTGTTTAGAAATCCTTCATGTTAATGGAGAAATGTCTAAAGGTGGTGTGGCCTCAGTTTTCTTTTGATCATGGACGTAAACATGAGCACCGATTCCTCCTCACACACACAAAAACTGTCGGGAACAAACTTTTTACAGAATTATTAAACAATTGTTGTTGTTTGTGAGCATAAAGTTCATCAGGAAAGACAGACATTTCTGCCACTGTTGTATTTTTTTTTCCTGAAAGTTGATGCGACTTTTTAGGGCCAAAAAACTGCCTGTAGTTTTTAGGGGCAGCATTTTGTATTTTCCAGGCACATCGTGTCACAATTAACAATGTCAATTACAGTTGTTGTAAAAATGCTGTATATTTTCAAAAACATCTTGAAATTGGGCCTCTGTCTCTTTAAAAGCTCCCGCTCTTTCTAAAACTCCACCTTCAGGAAGTCATCTCAACATGGCTCCGCTATCAACCCTTTAACATGATTTTATCAGCGTTGCTCTGAGACGTAGCTCAGCAGTTTCAGCAGGTGTTTGCTAATAGTTGCCGGCTAGTTTGAAGGAGCTGAGTGGGAGGACTGTTCTGTGAGGTAGAAGCTCGTTTGCTTGGAACCTGCATCTTATGGGAGGAGTTGCACACAGGAGGCGGAGCTAGAACCAACCAGGCGTTTTGTTTAGCTGATGCCATGGAGATTTAAGGATTCCTCAAACACGTGTAAAATAATCCAAACGAGACTCCAGGTTTGTTTCTGATGAGGGAATAACATTATAACATAAAGTTAAAAAAGAAGTTGATTTGACTTTATACTGCCCCTGTAAAACAAAGCAAGCAGCGCATTGGTGGGTCTGTCAAAACAAACTGCTGATAAATTCTCTCAGACATTAATACAATAAACGATAATATTGTTTTCAACTAATGTAATTCAGGAACACATTCTGAAAGATAAGTTCCAATGAACATTTAACACTGAAACAGGAAGACATTTTAAATATTCAAAATAAATAAAATAACAAATGAAAAAAAAAAAACTGAGACTAAAGCACCAAACTGAAGACTGTCGTCATCCAGAAAAAAGAAAAAAACAACACCATGATAAAAACCTGACCACAAACCTGACAAAACGGAGGGGGATGAAATGACTGATTGTGTTGGAATGAATTAAAGGGGAAACTTTGCATCTGGAGCTGCTGATCAAAGTGGTTCCCACAGAAAATCTGCCTTAACGAGAGCGATGCAAGGAAAGAAAGGAGGAAGACGAGGAGAAGGAAAGAAGAAGATGACATCCCACTCTTACGCAGAAAAAGAGATGAATCCTGTATGTCGCCTGCTGCATGTGTGTGCGTGCGTGTGTGTGCGTGTGTGTTGTGGGCGGGTCGAAGGGCGTTTTAACGTCTTCACTGTGGGAGCGTCGGAGGCGAGGCCAGGTTAATTAAACCCAGGGGAGCATCAGCCGAGGGGGCGCGTTTGAATGTGTCACAGAAAAGCAGGAGCGTAACAGCCAAGGCCGGATGGCGAAATGTGTCGACGTCGCATTTTACACCGAAAGGAAGCGAGCGGCGGCGCAGACGGAGATCGGATCGCTCCAACTTATTAATGTTTGTCATCAGAGCGCGATACGCTGGAGGACAGGACTGGAAAACAGGCTGAAGAGTTTCTTTCATGGGACAAATATTGACAATAGTCGGCTCCTGGGTATTGGAGGAAAGATGCAAACTATGTTAATGAATGGTAATTAACCGCCGGGGTTCGTGTCTTCTGTATCCCGGCTAAATTGGTCCCCGAGTTGCAGCTGAAGACAGTCCTGGCCTAATCCTTTATTATAAAAAGATAAAGGAAAACGACATCATTAGCATATATTTGGGAAGAGAAGTGGGGGTGGGATTAAAAAGTGGAATTATTTCTTTTTAATTCCTGAACACAGGATTTTAAACAAATAAAAAAAAAAGACGGTGAGAAAGTGGAAGAAAGGAAAAGGAGGAAAGCAACTCAAGGACAGAAGAGAGCGGTGTCGGGATTTAATATTCAAAAGGAATAATAATAAGGTAGGGAAACAGGAGCAGATAAAAGAGATTTGAAGCGGCTCCCTTTAACAAAGCCCTGCTCTGTATGTGTGAATGACGTCACCAGCAGGGGGCGCTTGTCAGGAGGCCTGCAGAGGGGTCACCAGGGGTCACCAGGGGTCACCAGCGACTCCAACCGGCTGGAAACAACAAAACACGCTCAGAAAAACATCATTTCAGAATAAAACCATCTGAACATATCCTTCAAAAATACATCAAAATGTATTTACGCCTTCTTAAGACGTTAGAAATGCAGAAATATTTGACTTTACACATTTGGTAAAAATGCATAAAAAGCATGAAAAACCGTTTAATTTTAATGAAATAATAAAACCGAATCAATGAAAAAAGTCGCATATTAAGATGTTTGTATTCTAAATGTTTCCTACAGGAATAAACATAAAATGTTTATCTATATTAATATTTACCTGTCCACCAGAGGCAGTGAGGAAGATGAGATAATAAAGACAAATGATGCACAAACTGGAGTCTTGAGGTCAAAACAACTGGAAACGTAAAACCGTTCCTGTCCACCATCACAAAATAAAACTACAGAAATAAGTATGTTGAAGTTGGAAATAGATCAGAAGAGACTAAAAGCTATGACTGAAAATTAGGGCCATACTAAAAATCTGATAAAATTATCAGAACAATGAAAAAATTACAAAAACAAAGTGATGACATAACAAGAATAAAGTTGTAATATTTTGAGAATAAAGTCATAAGTGTTATGATAAAACTGACTTTATTCTCATATTGTAATATAATAATACATTTATTTGACAATGCCTTTCAAAGCACTCCAGGTCACCGGATGAGAAATAGAAACAATAAAATGGAAACTAAAAGGCATTAACTCATCTTTATTCTTGTAATTTCACTGTTTATTTTCTCAGCATGGCCCTGATGCTCAGTCAGACGTAACTGATGTGTGAAACAATCAAAAAACAAACATGAAAAAGCAGCTTGCATCCATTGTTAGCAGGGTGGAGGATCTGTGATCCTGTGGGCTCATTTCTCAATTAAGACATCGTTGAATATTGGAACAATAAAAATTCAGCAGAAAACGGCTTGCCGCTTTATTACGATGATAACCTCATTTCCAGAGACTTTTTTGTTGAATTATTCAGACATTTCCAACGTGAGTTAATGGCTCTGGAACAAAAATGATTAATTTTACACTGCAAAAACACAAAGCGTATTTTTATAACATACAGGATCCTGATTAATGTCAATAATTACTTAATATTAGTTCCACTGGCAGATTATCTCCCAATGGAACTTTTTCATCAATATTAAGTAATTATTGACTTAAAACTTTCTTGTAAGTTTGGTGTTATTTTAAGTGTACTAAGATACTTAGAATTAGACTGAAATATGTGGTTAGATTTGGTTTTTGCAGTGTAAGGCATTTTGCTTGACTTTGCCAAGGTTACCAACAGATCTGAGTTTCAAAATGTCCTTTTGGCTCCAGCAGCTCCAGGCCTTCAGCAGTCGGATGAAATAAAGGGAAAGGAAGCAGAAGGTTCATAAAGGTGTAAGTTAAAGATCAGCGTAAGCGTCTGCCATGTCCCCCCCTCCGAGTTCAGGACTGCACCGTAAATTAGTTTGGCTCCGAGGGGCCCCGCCTGACAGCCGGAGCGCGCTGAGCGCTAACACAGATGTCGAAGGCTCATTTACTAAAGTCGGGGTGCGAGTCGGAGGCCCGGAGTGAGTCGACAGCTTTCCTTCTTCTTCTTTTTTTCCACAAATATTGGTCCTGCTGCCGCGGCTCCGTGTGGCTCGGGCCGGCCAGCGCAGAGCAGGAACCGGGCGGGAAAGTCGGGAGAAGAGGCTGGTGGAGGGGGCGAAAGAGGAGAGGATGACAGTTTTCCCGGCCTCAGCCCGGGGAGTCAGGGTTTTTCGCTGACTGGTGCTGCGAGCGCGGCCAGCTCTTCTGTCAGCACTTTCCTCTCCTTCATCTTCACGCGCACAGCCTCCATTAGCTGGCCGGCAGAGGGGATCTGCAGGGGAGAGAAAAAGGTTAGAGGAGGAAAAGCAGGAAAACACATCAATGCAACACTTTAAAAAAAAAACTTTTCAGACGTCCTGTTTGCTGTTTGGTGGAACCAGAGGAACCACATGGATCCAGAGTTCGTGTCAGACTTCACAGCCTTTCACAGCGTCTGTGTCTGATTTATGGCAGTATGTGTTCCTGAACATGCAATCAGTCGTTATTCATCCTTCATTTCCAGTTTCACACAAAAACTCGGAGGGAAAGAAGGGAACCTGGAGGCAGATGCTTACACCTACCTACAGGCGACGATGCGTCAAACTCAATCCAGCTTCTTCACTGCAAAAAACAAAATCCTAAAAAGTATTTTTGATCTAGTTTCTAGTGCAAAGATCTTACACTTTTATTACCTCACCTAATCTATCGTACAGATGATTATCTTCAGCAAGAGGTAGGCGCTAGTTTCAAGTAAACCATTTCTTAAAGCAGCAGTATTGTGTGAAAACCTGTTCTTTGAGCTTTACAAACCTGCTGTATTGTTACTCCCTCATGGAAATCGTACCTGCAGTTTTACCTGGGCTCTGTTTGAGAAATCCTTTAATCTCCATGGCAACCATTGAGCTGTATCTCCGTGGCAACAAACGCCTGGGTGAACCTCGTTGAGGCGCAACTCCTCCTCAGAGCTGCAGCTTCCACACGTTACGCCTCACATGTTGCTCCCCCATTCGACTCCTTCAGACTAGCAAGCAGCAATTAGCAAACACCTCGTGGACGTGCGTCTGCTGAGCTCATCATAAAAACTGCTTTTCAGTGCAACGCTGGTAAAAACGCAGTCTAACAGTTGGTAGAGGCGGCTTGTTGTTTCAAACACAGCAGGAGTTCCTTAAAGCGACAGAGGCCTAATTCCAAGGTGTTAAATTACAAAGTCAAATTCATTTTAAGTTACATCTGATGTAAATAACATTTTTATAACAATTGAAGTTAACATATTTACTTGATTATATTAAATGGCCCCATATGCTTGGAAAACATACAGTCCTGCCCCTTTCATATTAATAAAAGAATTACCAGATTGACTATGAGATTATTTAACTTTTTTATTTATAAGGAATTACTTACTTAAAACAAGTTTCCATTTTGGTAGAAAAGTTACGTTTAAGTTAATTTTGTCTCATTTGAATGTACTAAGATATTTGCACTAGAAACTAGACCAAAAATTCTGAGTAAGACTTTTTGTTTCTGCAGCTTTCAGTTGTGTGCTTAAATAGTATTTTGTCAAATTGAATAAATTATCGGCTTACTGCAAAATCGCATCAATCAGTTGCCCCAGTTTTCTGTAATTCTGCATTTGCGGAAATTCACAAGAGACCCACACATAATTTTATAGTAACTAGTGAGATTAGTACAAATCGCCCCCCAAAAAAACACTAACAAAAAACCCAACAGATTTAAGTGGTGACCTCCAACCTGCAGGTGGCAGCATTTCTTACTTCTACTGCAGAGATGCGTCAGCCTCACCATGTTGAGCCGCAGTTTGTGATCAATATCACGTGGAACAGAAACTCACATTTATTGTCATACACAAGCACAAATAAAGCCAAATTACGTGTAAATATTTCTAAATTAGCACCACAAAAATCTGATTCTGATTGCAAAAAAATAAATTTAAGGAGTCCTTTTCAAATGCAGACAGCTATTTATTCATATTTGAACTGTTAACGGGTTTTATTAATAAATTCTGCCACAATTCTGGGAACATTTATGATTTTGATACGACCCAAAATGAAAATGAGACTTTCCCTCAGATGGACCGAAAGGTAAAAATCAACCCTTTAACTGCAGAAACATGCAGAAAGCCTGTTGGCTTTCCTTCCCGGACCTGAGGACGGGCGTCTTCCCTGGAAGACTATCGTTCTTTAACAGAAGCGCCTGCAGGCATGACTGGGAACACTGGGAACGCTTAGAGGATTGTTTGTTATGTGAATCACTGGTTGGTGTCAATAGTGGGGAGACGGGAGGACAACTGATGTCCTCTGAATCATGCATGAAGCGAGGAATTAAACATGAAGACGCGTCCTGTGTGTCTGCATGGTTGGAATAAAAGCATTAAAATGTTTATGAGTCCCGATCGCCCCGTTTTCAACTGAAACCTTGACAGTAGCGACTGCAAAAAACGCAAAAATCTCTCCAAATTTCTAGTGCAAATAACTTAATACACTTGAAATAAGATAAAACTGACTTAAAGACAACCTGATGTGGTCGTTGTGTAAGTAAATAATTCCTGAAGAAGTTTTAGTTCCATAACATCGTAAAAATGTTTTCCCATTGGAACTAGCACCTTTTCAGCAATATTAAGGAACTATAGACTCAATATTTTGCTGAAAGTTTATTTATAAGTTAGTTTTGTCCTACTTCAAGTGCACCAACATGTTTGCAATAGAAACTTAGAAACTAGAACAAAAATATTTGGTAAAAATTTGGAAAACATAAGATTCAACACAGTTCTGTTGGACTCAACAAAAAAAAAACTGTATTTTCTGTTGGATCCACAGCAGTAAAAATTTTACTCTACAGTGAAAACGTAACAAAACCTTTGAGATGTCTTTGCCTGGATCATTATGGATCATGATCTTCTCGTGGAACAAAGCAACGTACAGCTGAGCGATCAGAAACTTGGTTCATTTCCGATGTGCCTGTGGAGTGAGACCTGGGTTTAGACCCTCACAGACAGTCTTTATTGAAAGTAACAGCATCAGGAAACAGGAGGCCTTTTGTGCCAGGAAGTAGCATGCATTTGTGCAGCAGGGAGTTCGCACAAGGAAACGCGGCGCTGCTCCTCAGAGAGCGTCAACACCCGAAGTAACTGCTGAGACATCGCGCTTCGCTGCCGTCCTCCAGGGAGGACGCACTCTCTGTCGGCTGCACACGTTTCCTAATCAGCTAATTGCACTTAGAGCCACTAACTATGCAAACAAACCCACTAAAATAGAGACAGAGCCACAACACGAGGCTCAGAGGGACAGGAAAGTGGGAGACGGGATCATTAAAAGTCCCAGCAAGGGAATACGTGTAAACAACACAAACAGGTAAACATGATCTAGATAAACTTCACATGTGAATTTACGCCAAAAAAAACGATATCAAAGAAATTCAACTCTTCTTACAGTCATCTTGAGTCTTTTTAACGTCCTTTTTGTTTAATATATGAGCTCCTACAGCTGTTGTTTCAGATACAGGATCCTGTCCGCAGAGATGGGCAGAAATTAGTTACATTTACTTCAGTATCTTTATTACGCTGTATTCTTTCATTATGATTTATTTCTACTCTTACTTGAGTTAAATGTCTGCATTTTCTACCCACCAAAAGAAAAACAAACATGTTTAAACCGAAAATTCATGAGACACACGCCTGTAGTTTTTGCTAAACTTTCATAAGTTTCCTATTGAAAGAAACTGATTTGAAAACATTTTCTTTTGCTTGATTTTGTCATTTTTGTTACTTAAATGAATTATTGTCATTTTGGGTTTTAAAATACCCAAATTTCCACTTTAACTTTATATTTTAGTCCATCTGATTATGTAATTTTTATATATTAATTTGATCAGTCACTTTTAAACAATTTTTTACTGTAGTTAAATTTTTTGTTACTTTATTTAGTAATTTTATGATGAAAAGCACTTCGAACTGCCTTGTTGCTGAAATGTGATATACAAATAAACCTGATTGATTGATAGATTGTTCAGATGTGGCAGCTAAAGTCAGTTTTAACTCTTTTTAAGAGACATTTTTCACTAGGAGGACAGAGTTTGTTTCCGCTGTTTGTTTTGTACTCATGCATAAGAGCCATTTAAACATTACCAGCCAGCCTCGCTTTGGTTTCCAGGTATTCTGTTATTATTGAATTTCATCATTTATTCTTCTCCTGTTTAAACCTCAAACACGACCAAGGCTGCAGCAGAAGAGCTGAACCCCTCTGACCCCGAAAGGGACAGGAATGACTCGGAGCCGCTTTCATCTGACTGCCACGCTGGCAGGGGACTGATACCCTGCAGGATGGTTGGAGGTGAGCTCTGATGCAGCTGCTCTACCGAGTCCCCTGGGCTGCTAAAGGCGCCGTTAAGAACTGGCACTAATGTTATGCTACAGTTGATTTAGCCGGGCCCTTGTCCCCTTTGGCAGAACTAACACTAGAACCAGCAGTAAGCAACACAACCCCTGTTTTGCGAGAGACCCTGTCCCCCTTGGCAATGCTACATTAGCTACTGTAGCACTAAGCCATGTTAACTCACATCTATTACTATTCAACAGGCCCTGCAGAGGAGACCTTTTCTTCTCTCTAGGTTTGATTTCATGAGCATCTTTTCAGCGAACTGGCACACAAACCCACCAACACATATACGTGTGTGTGTGTGTGTGTGTGTGTGTATTACATCTATTTATACATGAGGCAAGATTGCTGATGTTGACGACAGCTATGAATACCTTGGGAAGCCTCGGGCGGATGGAAACCATAAAAAGGCCACAGAACAGTGAGCCATGACAAAGTACCTGAAAAGACTAAGGGAGGACCTGAAGGAACCGCCGAACAGTGAAAACAAAAGCTATCAACATGTTCGGCCTGGCAGTCATCAGATACACCACTGGTGAATTAGCCAGAGAGAGAAGCTGCGGACACCAAGGCGGGAAAGCATCAGCAGCGAACAGAGAGTTTCAGGTGAAGTGCTGAACCGGGAGACCGCAAGCCGAGTGGAAGAAACTCCAACTATCGTCTTTGGATCTGAAGAGGAACGATCTAGAGTCAACTTCAATTATTACAGCTAGAAACCGAAGATTAGGCCTGAAATCTGGGTTACTTATAAACTCTGACCTGAACTTTCAGAGTCACACAAAGACAGTTACAAACCTGGGCTTCTATCACCTGAAGAACATTTCCAGGATTAAAGCATTAATCTCCCAGATCCGGAGAAACACTGATTACTGCAGCAGTGTCTTCCCAGGTCTGACTAAAAAATAAAATAAATGCAGCTGATCCAGAACGCCACTGGCCTGTGTAGCTCAGAATAGACTTTAAAATACTGTAGTCAGCTTCAATGCACGTGAAATCCGGAACAAACTTCCGGAAAACTGCAAAACAGTCGAAACATGGGATTCCTTTAAATCAAGACTAAAAACCCACCTGGTTAGAGTTGCTTTTGGACCATAATAGGTGAAACATTGACCAACATTTTGATGAGTCACGATGGCAGTCGACAAAATAAAATGTGTACTGCTTGAGTGTTGGAGGTCTTTGTGTTTAAAGCACTTTAAACTGCCTTGCTGCTGAAATGTTCTATGCAGATAAAATTGATTGAACTTGATCGAGTATTTTAAAATGCACATAAACTCTGAAGGAAATGCGGCTAATGATGGACCCAAACACTCAGCAATATCAACGAGTACGAACGTGTGAAGCAAACACCTGTAGCTTACGTACCTAATATGCAAAAATGTATTTCTGTATAAAATAACGACTCCCTACGTCTAGGCCTGCTGCCATGTCGTTGCGTGTGTGTGTGGGTGTGTGTCAGGACCAGAACAGGAGCTGCAAGCAAAAAGGTGTTTTTATGAGCCAATTAAATGACACCACCATGCTATAGCCCGGGGCACACCTGAAGGCAAGCAGCAGCTCAAAGTTGCAGCACTCCAGTGACCTTTGTGTGATAGTGGCATTACGCACAAGAACTTCTCTTTTCTCTCTTTTTTTACATAAAGGATCGATCATCCCAGCTATTTTGTGCTTTCCCTCTGAACAGGTGAGCTCAATTATCTCCAACAGCCCAATTTGTAAGTCATTGAAGCGATGGTGTCGGGCAGATGGATCCAACTGGGGAGGGAGATGCAGAAGGGACATCTGAATGTAATCTGCACATATTGTCCTTACAGCTACCAACCAGCTGACATCCTGCATCGTGCTGGTGGGCATTTGTTGTATTTCCATTTATATTTACTTTTATGGTAAGAATTTTGATGAATCAGCATCATTATAAATTCCAATTAATCCTGTTTAAACCCCCTGAAACTCTCTGCATTGTCATGATTGTTAATTTTATCCACTGCTTGTTCAATAAGAGCATCAATAAATATCAAAACATTTGAACACTTAATGTAGGTAATGTGTGCTGGGTCAAGCTTCTTCATGTGACTGGTGACCTAAATAAAACCATTATAAATGGGAATATTTTTTGAGAGCAGAATTTGAGTTTGTGGAGCTCTGACAATAATTACAGTTAATTACACAGTAATTATGCTAAACAACATCCTGTGTGCAGTTGCTTTTGAACCATAATAAAGGGAACATTGACCAACATATTGATATGTATTGATTTTGTCTCAAAGTTTATCACTGGTTTCATTTGGGACTTGTTGCCAGCGTTGGGTAGTAACTAGATATATTTACTCGGTTACATCTACTGGAAAAAATCTCCTCGTAGGTATATTTTTTACTGAGTTGTAATTTTCTTGAGAAACTTTATCCAGAAGTAACTCTGACTTGAGTAAAATTTCTAGATATTTGGCCGAGTGTAACTTCAATGAATAAATAACGAGCTTGTTTTAAGCAAAACGTCTCCAGACGTTTTAAAGTTAATAAGTTTTATACTGAAATACATTAATTTGGAATTTTGTTATTTTATGACGTTTATATGAATTATTGTCCTTTTCATCCTTAAAATACCAACATTTCCATTTAACTTTGTATTTTGTTCCACCTGATTATGTAATTTTGAAATATTTGATTGATTATTTGATCAGTTACTCAGTACTTGAATGGACTTTTCTCCAAAATACTTTTTTACTCTTGAATAATTTCAACCTTTTACTCTTAACTTGAGTGCATTTTTTGGGCGTCTCTGCTTGCTGCTGAAATGTGGTACAAAAATAAACTTACAAGGAAGAAAAAAAGAATAAATAGTTATTGTCACTTTTATCACTATCACAATAAAACCATAGAACATCTTGATGAAACTTTAAGTCCATTCCACCCACTCCTACACCAGTGTTTGAGTAAATATATTCTGATGCAGAAGCCTTTAACCCAACCAGCAGACTCATAAAATTGTGTTTGAAGTGCCAAAGGATACCTGCAGTAAATGCGAGTCCCCGGTTGGAGAGCGATCTCCAATCTAGGCCACAAGTCAAGGTAAGAAAGTAGTTACTGTAGTTTTATCACAGAGGGGTGGAAAGCAGCTCTTTGATCTTTAGTCCTCTCACTTTTGTTTGAAAATCAAATTTACTAAACTGGGGAATAACAACAATAACAGCATAAGCAGATTAAAAAAAGCACAAAGGCATCACACTAAAAAGCCTTGCATTTGATTATCTCCAATAATGAATATGTCACATTAGCAAAGAGGGGCTCAGGTAAGAAAATCACGAAACGCCGACAAGCCTATTCTCCTGCTCTTCTTCATAATTACCTTCCCCAGCAGCACGGCACATTCCTCTGTTTCTCTCCCCTTTAGGCCACCAGGGACGGATATGAAAGGGAATTGGACACCTGGGGCCACAAATACTGTAATTAAAAATCTCTCATTTTCTTGATACGTTGTTTGGAAACATCATTTCAATGTGCAACATGGTATTTGTTAGGGATCTGACCTAAATACAGCCAAGATTAAACAGAGAACAGCACCGGGTCTTTGTTTCGGGTTCCTGCTCATTAGGTGAGGAAAGGAGGTGAGTTCAGCCACGACGGAGATAAAAACGTGGAGAGGCGATATCCATACAAAAGAGATGCAACCTTTAGGAAGACTTCAGGTCTCAGGAGCTGCACGGTGAAACAAAATGCGCAGCTTTCACATATAAGATCAAAAATGTTGGCACTTTTAGGAAATTACCAAGATTTGATCTGCATGATGTCAGAAAGAACATAATTTTGATATTACTGTTCGAGATTGTGGAATTATTACATCTAAGATTTAGCATATTCTAAATGTTCTAGAAAAGGTAGGTTAGCATCTCAAAAACCCCAATAATACCTGAACTTTGACCCCAAATTCCAGAGAAGTTTAAAAGGAAGCTTCATGGATGCAGAGCAGTCCATGAAGCCGAAACTGATCCTGCCAGTTTTGGCAGGATGAGGCTTCCATACCTTTCTTACATTGATTTTGAAATGATAAGAAATCTGGGCAGCTGTGAGGCCCACAAACGATAAAACAGCTTTGTCTTCATCACAACGTGTTTAATGAGTAACCAGCTGCATCTGTCAACTTGTTTTCACAGTTAAGCTGGTAAAAAAAAAGCCCAAAACTGAATCCACTCTGAAGCGGAGAGACTCGGCTCTCTGGGGAGCCTCCTTACCGAATCTCCTCCTCTGATCCAGTGACATATTTACAGTACAAAGGCTCGACTCGGGTCCCCTCCACACACATCCAAACGTACTCAGAGAGATAAAAGGAGTGGCTGATTTAATTAGTTCAATCATTAAATGAGGCTTAATTAGTCACTTTCCTTCAGAGAGGAGTTGAGCACTCTGTCATTACGGCGACATAATGAGCCACGCAGCACAATACGAGCCTCAAAGCACCAACAACAACAGAAGAAAAGTTTCCCCGCGCGTTGCAAAGCGTGCCGAGAAAACAGCGAAGGCTAAATCCCCGGGAGCAGCCGAGAAGCTTTCCAGAGAGACGACGTGAATACAGTCGGCCATTCAGCCCAGTTTACTGTTTAGCGGTCATTAAGGAAGAGAGCAGCAGAGTGTTGAAATTACAGGAATCATTTCAGGCCTTCGCGCCATCAATAAACGCCTTTGATGTTTTATAACAAGAGCCAGCAGATTGGAGCCGGCTGTCTCTGCCAGTCTCTTAATGTAAGGTTCACCTGCTTGTTATGGCTGGGAGGCTGATAAGAAGTGATGCCTGTACGCCTCCCTGGGGTGTGATTGCGGGGTAAATATTAGCAGGCCCTCAGCGCCACCCTGCACCACTAAAACAAACCACTGTCCTCTCATAAAGGAATCAACACACTCAATGACTTTTTAAATGTTATTGTGCTGTCATGAGGCTCGAGATAGGCATGTGCGTGCAAAATGAGTGTGAAAAATTATCTTGAGGGAGTGTGTGTGTGTTGTCCTGTTCATTATTGGCCAGCAGCAGAAGCCAGTCATTTCCCTGTCTTCATAAAGACCCAGCCCATTAAATTCTACCTCCAGTCAATAATTAGGACTCCACAAATAAACCAAAGGCAATTAAATCGATGCTTCCTTGGCCGATGCCCGGATCCCGCGGCCCACATGGACACTCCATCTTCAGCGTTGGCCTTATTCATGGTGGGCTGCGGTGAAGCCACGCTGAGCCCCCCCGGCCTGCTCAGGGTTATTAGGCAGCGCTGTCCCCTGATCCCGACTACGGCAGCGCTGTACACGGTGGCCCTCTCCGGAGAGGCATTGGCTTTGATTTCATTAACCCAACGGTGGAGGTGAGGGAAGAAGAAATGAGCGTGATGTTTCATTTCGTTTTGAGTGGACATGTGGGGAAGCAGCAGGAGGGCGGGGATGGGCGGGGCGGCGCTCGGGTTGGTAGCAGAGATGCACAGAGAAATTGACCGGTGATGACTAGAACTGGACGTTTTTACGCTCGGCTGATTGTGATTGGTGATCGGAAACTAAAGGTGCATTCACACCAGCTCTGTTTGGTCCACTTTAATCCACCTCTAGAAAGTCCGGTTCTTTTGGGGAGGAGGGACCCTGATGTAGTCGAAAAGACGAACTCTGGCCTGCTTATAAACCTCAGACTCAGTTCAATTGAATACATGCATGAACTCCAAATGGACCAGACACCGCTCCAAAAGTAGGAAGTGGACTACTGCGCAGGGCATTCTGGGTAAATACAACCAAAACAAACCAGTGTGTCTAGTGAGAAACCGCTCAGACAAGAGGGAAACCCTACAACCACCAAAATCTGACCTACTTCATTTTTGTTGCTACAGAACAGGATATTTTTTTATTCAATTACTCAATTAACCATTAGAATAATCAACTGGTTACTCAGTTATTAAAATAATCATTTACAACAACTCTGGTGCCAAAACTTCGGAGTCTGCAACATTTGGAGAAGGAGGCGTCGCAAGGTCTGATCAACCAATGAGAGATGGGATTTGGATGATGTCACACTTTACACTCAAGAAGTAATTCTATTTTTTTTCATTAGAGAATCAAAATAAACAATCAGTATAGATACATTATTATCTTCTGAGTGGAGCTGGTTTTATGTTCAAGATTCAAATATATTTATTTTTTAACAAAGATCAGTTCAGTTAAACATCAAAGGAATTAAAATCTGATCGTAAAATATGTTATTTTGACAAGTGGCAGTGATTCTGCACAATAACCTGCACACACACCACCCACCCACCCACCCACACACACACACACACACACACACACACACACACACACACACACACACACACACACACACACAGTGACTGATGGGTTTGCTATTGACAGGGCCACTGTGATAATAAAGTGCTGTCCCCCTGGCAGCTCCATTAGCTACTGACAGTGACAAGATGAGGCTGCTGCAAGTTTGCACAAATATATAGACACACACCCAGACACGCACACACACACACACACACGCACACACACACAAACACACGCCCCCCACACACGCGCTCATCCTGTTTCAGTGACAGGCCAGCCAGTTAGGGACATGGATCCCTCATCTTTCCTTTCACAGAGTCTATTTCTGTCTGTGTCTTTTCATCTGAACAAGTGTGTGAGTGCACCTCTGGCTATGATCATATTCCTGTTAGGAAAGTGTGTTATTAGTGTCACAGCGAAGGTGACAGGCCGGACCAGTCAACTTCCCCGGGTTCTGCTTGTTGAGCTTTTTATAAGCTGTGACAGAGAGCAGAGAAGCGTAGTGGGAAAGTCTTTCCACACTGTTGGAGGAAAATCCTCTGATGGATTTTTATAAACCAGTTTTGGGCTAAACTGGGGATAAGCAAAGAACCAGCGACGGCACTGGTTCTGGATCTGGAGCCTGGCTCCCGGGCAGCAAAAAAAACAACAAAAGAACAATCAAAATGTTTTGTTTTTGTGATTATGTTTCATTTTGATTTGCCTAAAATGAGACCGTAAAAGCCCTTTTGGCTAATTGAACGGAGTTAAATGACTGACAGCAGCTCAGCGTCTCCAACTGGTCGGATTGTTTCCTCCTGCTTTACATCTACATTTCTCCAGAACCAATTTTAAGATTTTCCTTTTTGAAGTTTGTTTCAATTTCAATTAAATTTATGAAGATCTTTTTTGACTTTTGTTAGCATTTAAAGTTTATACCAGAAATGTACGCACACTGTATAAAAAGTAAAAATGTTTTCTGATCATCTGACATATGATCAGAAAAAAAAACAGAAAAAAACAAACTTTCTACAGAAATCAAGCAGAAAACTCCTAACTGAAGTTCAAGCATTTCAAGGACTTAAAGCTCCAGTATAAAAAGGCCTGTCACAATAAACAATAAATCAAATCAATAAATCTCATGATCTATTAAATTGAGTTCAATCATTTCCATTTTAGTGATAAACCCATTTTTTCCTCTTTTCTCTCTTTCATCAATAAACTGGATGATAAAAGTTTTCAGTCTGGTGTTTTGATCTCAACTAAACCTTTTTAAGGAGAATTTGTTTTCCAGACTTCATAATTCATTGTATTTGTTTTTGAATTATTAAAATGCTTTCCAATGTAAAATGTTCACTACAGTTTAAAGTTTATTGATCTTTCAGAACGCGTTCTTGCATTAAATTAGTTGAAAATGGTTTCAAAACGACAATATTATCATGTATCGCAATATCTTCTGGGAGAATTTATCGGCCAGAAAACTTTGCTATCGGGACTTTGAGTAAAGAACTGGATCTGATTAATTAGACTCCTTAAAGGAAACACAACGATGATTTAGGTCACCTGAAACGATCAGGACAGTTTCATATCTACATATGAAAATACAATAATAAGAAAAAAAGAAACAGCCCACACAGAGTGAGATAAAATAAAAATATAGGCAGAATTTAGAGAAATAAAGAAAAAAACAGAAGAAGATGGACTTGAAAGGGGATAGAAAAAGTCTGATTTGGTGAAGGGGGGGATGACTGCAGCGGTCCCAGCGGTCCCTGCAGGGACCTGGGGGCAAGTCTCAGCCTTGTCATACTCTCCTCCTCCTCCACTTCCTCCTCCACTCTGCACACCATCTCCACCCCCACCGCCCCTGTTCTGCCCACGGAAAACGTCGATAGCAGGCTGCCGGTGCCGAGGTCTCTGGTGGACACTAGCTCATTCTCCCGGCATCGACAGGCCCGCCAAATCAATATTTAGTTCCCCACTAACAAGCTGCCTCGGGGTCTGAGCCAGAGAGAGAGGGAGGGAGGGAGAGGAGCGCGGGACAGAGGACGGCGGAGAGAGACAGAGCAGGGACTGAGAGCTGTCCAGCTAGAAGGGAAAAACATGGATTCAGAGTGTGTGTGTTAGTGTGTGTGTTAGTGTGTGTGTGTGGGAGGTGGAAAGGTCAGGAGAAGATCTGGGGAACAAGAGAACAGTGTCTGCTGTGTGTCGTGGTGCGGAGGCGACGCATGAGTGCCTGCAGCAGCTGCTGACATGAACACACACACACACACACACACTCCTCGACGCTCTCAATCATATGCGTATCACAGTGAGCAGACGTTGACAGTGCTCAAGCAAAGCTCCAGCAGAGAGCACTCACAGATGAGTGGCTGTGAGCACACAAAGGCTCCAGCGGTGAGGATGCACTCGCCCGTCTTTGTTACATCTTTTGAATCATTGTTTTCGAGCCTGGAGCAGGATCACCGGGGTGGGATCTCAAATTCTGCTTCTATTTACTCGATTTGCGTGAACCTGCTGCCCTAATTTTTATTTTCTCTCCATTCAACACTGACAAAGCAGGATATTTAAAACCTGAACGTACATTTATAGAAATGCAAACATCTTCAGATAAAAGCTTTGAAACTCCTAAGAGTTGAAATTATTTGTGAAACAAAAGTCTTTAGGCAAAAGTCAATGTTTTAATAAACATTCAATCCAAACTTATAGATAATCCTGAGTCAGATATTAAGATGATAACTGACTCTGTCCAACAACATAACTACATGCGCAGTAAGTAGGAGAGACTGTAAGATACCGATCAGAAAAATTTGTCTTGGTCATTAGATCCTAGAAATATTATAACTTTGTATTGTTTCATAAAATCACTTAAGCATATTTTAATTATTAATGTGTTTATATGCATTTTTCCTACAGATGTTGTTTTTCTTATACTTAATCTAAGATGCGCTGCTTTTAGTTATGTATTAAAATCTGTCACAAATGAAAGCTTCTTTTGTTCTTCTGCATGTTAATTATATTTGTTTTTACTTTTTCCATCAATCTGCTACAGATGAAAATGACCCTCTTTGGCTAAATGTTAACATATTTACATGACGTATTCATTTTGATTAATATGCACTGTCCTGTTAATCAAATAGATTAAATTCACAATTAAAGTAATCATAAAACAATTTGCACACAAAACAAAAAAATTAACAGCAGCAACAATCAGAAGAAAAAAAGGCTAAAAATCCTACATCATATTAAATGTGTTTCTTTCCCAAGAGAGTACCGCTGGGTGTCCATACCGTCCCACCAGGGATTTCATGTCCACTCATAGATTTCCAGTAAACAGATCAAGACCAGCTCTGTCCTAATTTTCCTGTGAAACCCGCAGGAGGTCCTCGCATTGATCAGAACATTTTAGCTACGCTGTAGAGAATATAATCCCAAGGATCCGCTCACTTCTCATTATGAGTTTCAGTCTCATTTAATAAACTGAGGAGGATTATTTTCTCAGCTCTGCAATCCAGAAGTGGAATATTGGACCTTCTTCATCTTTCAAAACTCTCATCATCATCATCATCTGATAGTCAGCTCAGGTTTCTGCAGGGATTTGGTTTTAACAACCAATTCTATTTATTTTAAAAAGAAAATTACACTTTTAAAAACAAACAGCCATTTTTGATTGAAAGGCCAATCAGAAACAAACCATCACTCCAAAACAAACCAAAAATAATAAAAAATGTCAATTTGCAGTCACTCAAACACAAATACTAAAATCTTTGGACATGCACCCTGTGGTCTCAAGCTAAAATGTTCGGCTGTAATGATCATCATACATATTGATGTACGAGGGTGGCAGCATCATGATGCGAGGATGGTTTGCTGCAGGAGGGACTGGAGCACTTTATAAAATACTGGTGTTATGAGGACGATTTCTTATTTAATGGAAACACTACAATTGCAAAATTGTGTTTTTTCAACATTAGTGGAATATCAAAGTTTGGAACATTTCTAGTGAAAATGTAGCTACTGAAAACAAATACTGAAGTCAACATCCGGTTCCAACTCTGTTCACGATGAAGATGTGTTTAACGCAGTGGAATAGGTAACTATTTTTGCTGGATGTGCGAGACTGACCTTCTGCTGGAGGATGAAGTTCAGGTGGTCCAACCAGTCCTGGTCTCTGGAAGTCTCTGTGCAGCTGGCCAACATCTGGAAGTACAACAGCATTTTTACTGACAGGACACAGAACAATGTACATTTTGCAGTTATACTAAAGGCCTTGAGGTGAAAGAAGGTATGAAGGGGGCTGTTCAATGACGCAAATTACCACAGAATCTTACATCAACCTATTAGGGTTTTATGTCTACAGGCAGAACTGTAGCTTCACTCAACAGAGGACCTTGAGGCAATGCATCTGCATACTGTGCAAATTTAAACAAAGCTCTCCTTGTTACGGCCAATAAACAGCGTGAAAAGTAACTGCACACATGCACAACTTAGCATTAATGCAGATACTTCAAACCTCCGGTGTTGCTGCTGAAGATGTTGTGGCAACTATTTTAAATTTTAAGGTCTGAAATGACTGAACAGTCGCTGCAAAACACAGATCACTAAATGGCAATTCATACAAAACGATACAAACTTTTTCCCTACA
The DNA here is from genome assembly GCF_027474105.1 of Poeciliopsis prolifica. Classification (NCBI taxonomy): domain Eukaryota; kingdom Metazoa; phylum Chordata; class Actinopteri; order Cyprinodontiformes; family Poeciliidae; genus Poeciliopsis; species Poeciliopsis prolifica. Next base: position 1,101,492 of record NW_026562439.1, read on the forward strand.
TAAACTGACCAGCTTACAAGAGTCAGCTGAAAAACAGTCGCGAAAGGAATCCGCAACCAATTGTATCAAGAAAATCTGAGAAACATTTCGGATGCAAAAACAACTGAAAAACTATTGTAAACTGTTTAGTTTTAAGCAACATAAATTAAATAGTCACACTGACGTCGCCATGTTTACGCTGTAACGTTCGGCCCCTCCAATTTCAATCAGAGAGCTTCAACAAGCAGAAATGATGAAGAGAAATGAAACGGATGGTGAACAAACTGCAGAAGAGGAGAAAGTTGGACAAAAAGCTGCTGGTTGTGCTGCTGCTGGTTGTGCTGCTGCTGCTTGGCCAATCCGACAATATGCTGTAAAGAGTTCCAGGTTCTAAAACAAACAGTTTACTTTTAGCATCAGGATCAAAACATTCACAAATATATGAGAATAGTTTGTTTCACTATGACTTTAAACATTGTATTCCAATCTGTTTTGATTTTGCGTTAGCTCCTCCTGGCCGTGTTAGCTCCAGCTAATGTCAGGATCTCAAGCCAATCAGGTTGGTTTGTGTCAACAGATCTTTTGTGAATAACCACATATGAAAACGTGGGAGTTTGTTTTGCGAGGTCTTGTGTTTTGTTGACAGGCTTGAGTTCACGATAACCTGGTCTCGTCTTCGCCACCGCATGGATTGTGTGAGTGAAAAAAATCTGTTGGCGAAAAATGTAAGAACCATAATTTTTTATTTTTGTAGCAATTGTGAGTAAATGTTAGGTTGATGGAATAGGGAAACTGAAATATATTTAGGCCAACATGCTCAACTGGTTGAGTCAGGAAATCCTTCCATCGGTTTACAAAGCCCAACTCTGAGTCTCTAACTGGACTAGACTCGTTTATAAAACATATATTTTCATAGACATACCTTTTTATTTTATTATATTTACATATGTCATATTCAAACTATTCATAATTTGACTATTTACATTTTTATAGCACTTATGCTTATATTTTGTAATATTTAAACTTTTTTGATGGGAGTAACTGTCAACAAATAAGCAATTTCCTGTTGGGGATCACTGCAGTGTTTCTGATATCATTTCACCTCCTTGGTTTAGGACTGTCTCTGTCTGTCTGCAGCATTATTCTAAAGCCAGCATTTCTGAAACTTGGTAGCAAGTTGGGAGAAAGAAAAAGGAAGAACCCATAAAACTTAGATGATTACAATCTTTCAAAAATGCCTAATGGGACATTTCCCTTGGCTCCGGACTGAGCTCTACCAGTTTCCTCCTGGTGCATAATCTATGGCCGCTGTATTTACTTTATCAAACAGCTGCATAACTCCACTAATACAGCTGACTTCACAGGGTTTGGACACAGAAGCTCTGAGGGTTTTCCTTTTGGACCTGGCAGTGAGACATTTTCACCTGCATGTTTATTGCTCGAGACATCTGCCACTGAACAGAGAGTCCTTGGATCAGGGTTATTTTCACATAACCATACTGGAACCTGGAGAGGTTTAGATGCTTTTTGTTGCAGCTTGTTTACCTTTTCAGATCATAAAACCAAACTAGAACAAGAAAACGCATAACCTTAAATTTACTTGACTAAATTTCTTTCGACATGATAGAAAAGTGATGCACTAAAAACAAAAACTAAGACAAAGCAGATTGCTTGTGGCTGAAAAAAAACTCAGTAAGTGTGCGTCCACCCTTGGTAGATATATAACAAATAACTGACCCTTCATCTAACATTAGGGTGTAGAAACAAACTGGTCTGGCAATTAGAGTCTTATTACATCTGGATCATTAACTCCACAAGTCACCCAGGGAGCCTGGAGCAGCTCAGGTCTGTGCTGCGTTTCACACCACGGAACGAACGGAGGCAAAAAAACAAAACAAAAAAACCAGGAGAGCCGCATGATGCAAGAGTTCAAGTATGAGGGGAGCAGGTGTTTTTCAGCAGACCTCGTTCGCTGCATGCATGCAGCTTCGTCCCATTAATACTTCCGTTTATAGAGGCGGCTTTAGTGTCATCAGCTGACAAGTTGAACTCTTTAGGGAATAATCTGATGACCAACTTTTAACTTCTACACTGAACCAACATGCCAACACTAAAAACAACACAGATGCACACAGATGTGCTTATAAAACTTAACTTATGCCTAAACAAAAAACATAAAACATCACTTTCTATTGAGGATTCAGCACAACAAAATAAAAAGAACTGACAGAATAATAACTTTGTTCCCTTTGTTCTATACAGTAAAACAATTAAACTACAAGCTGATCAGAATCAAGGCTGATAATTTAAATGTAAAAAAGTCTGTTATCAGATTTTAGACATGAGACTCTTCTGGAAACTGATTAAAGCGAATCTATTCTCACCAAATTCAGACACCAGCAAACGATAAATAATTAACACGAGCTTATAAATATGACACAAATATTAAGCCAGTATGTGCAATTTTGACCCTGAGGGGTTTAGAAAAAAAATTATGCTTCATTTAAGCCTATGAACCAAATTCTTACTTTTAAAAATTATTATTTCATTATTATTTAACCAGGAAGTTGAAATAATTCTCCTTAAAAAATGTGAAGCAACACAAATCAGAATTACACAAATTAATGAAATAATTCATAATTAATAAAAAAAATAACACAAACCTGCAAAGTAAAAAAAATGACATTCCTCCTTCACTGCGTTTTACAAAACTCTTAAAAGCACAGTAAAAACACTTTTCTTTGTACAATGAAAAGACTAGAACTAGCCTTGCAAAGACAATATGCAATAAACATCTATTTTCTTGTCTCTTTCTCTTTTCTGCTTCTTTTCTGTGACCCGCAGCATTTTGAGATATTATTATCTGCTTTTTAGACTTGGTCTAACTGCACTTAACAAAACTTTGTCTTGCTGAAAAGTTACTTGCATGTTTGTTTTTCTCTTATTTCTAGTGGACTGAGATATTTGCATGAGAAACCAAAATCACTTGGTACCATTGTGTTTTTGCAGTGTTAGCATGAAAAATGCAAGCTCATAGCACATGGAATATATTATTCCACTCCAAACATGCTATACATACGCAGATATATTCGCGACACAAAGAGCAACCCGACTGATGAGCGTATGTAAACTTCTGACCAGAACTGTAAGCGGGTGATGAGAGAAACTTACTCTCAACCTGTTCTCTGTCATACAGGGGTGGAGCCGCTGGGCAACGGCTTCAAATTGGTTTCAAGTGTGAGTGAGTGCCTGGTGAGCTCCTTCTAATCTAGTGATAGATGAGGGGAAGTCCCCAGAGATCCCAGGCTGATTGTAACACGGCTGTTAATTGATGACTTTGTTGTGAATGATCTATGGTGGAGAAAGGGCCTCACCAAGTTGGAAAACAGTTGGAAACACTTCTGCAAGCGTCCGGCAGTCAATAACGGGAGCTTCAGCTCGGTGACGGCTTTGATGCCGGCAACAGAGCTGCACTTTGTGAAAACTTGGAATGAGTTTCCAGATTGAAATCAAACAGCTGCTTTCTCCACGTTACCTGAACTCATGACCTCATCGGTGCGTTTTACACATCAACAAAACTCAAACAAAAGCAGACATTACTGAAAGGCACTACTGACAAATCACTACTAGAAGAGCTTCAATGTTCAGTCTTTGCAAAACATCCTTAAAAAAGAAAAGATACTGTTGGAATTAGTAGGACATACTGGAAAAAAGAATAAGAAAGACATGAAATGGTGGAACAAAAAGCATCAATGTTGTTGCAGTTCCTCTGTTTTTCTGACAGCTTCAACACCAGGAAGACTTCAACAATAAAAAAAACTATTTCTTCATCAACCCGTTTCCAGCGTCTTCGTACTTCGGCTGACAGGATCCAGGATTCAGGCTCGTCACTCACTTTTGGTTTACAAAAATTCCACCTCAAATTTCCAGCCAGATTGAAATTCGGAGTGTTTGCAGGACGTCTCGCTGAGTTTACCTGCCTGTTTTGAAGAGAAAGTTTGAACCCCATTTGCTGAGTCAGGTGTATTAATGTCCATCATCAGCAAACGTAGTTTGGACTGGTGGATCGAGAAAATGTCCGCCGACGTGTTTCTTGTACACACCTGTCCAGTCGTTAAATATTTAATTGGAATTGTACCAAACACAAAGTTGTTTCATTGAAAAATAAAATATTTATTGATAAATGATTATTAAACACATTTCAAGAACTTAAATGAAATCTTGTTACATTCTGACTCAGTTGAACTAAGGCCTGTAGTTGAAGACGTTGCCGTTCATTTGAATATTTTCTTCTAATTATCATAATAATCATGTCTGTTGCTTGGTTCTTTTTTCCCTTTTCTTCTCATTCTCAATTATATTTCCCTCCAAAGTAACAATTTTTAGTAGGTCAAATTGGTGTTTAAATCCACTAAGCCTGAGTTTGTGTTGTTCTTAGATCACTGATAGAAAGGCAGCAGCTTTAACCACAGAGGGATCCGAACTGTGACATTTCTGGAGACTTTTTGGCCTCTTGGCAGCAGCTTTGTGCTTCTCATGCTGCATATGTCTCTCTATGGCCTTAACCCCCACAGTGCCCAGCTTTTTCAAATGAATGGGTTTGGCAACAACAATCGTATGAGTTGGCAAAAGAAGTGAGCCAATGGCAAAGATAAATCTCCACTTACCCATGATAGACGCAAAAAGTTAAATAAAGTTACAGAATGCAGTGAAGTGTCCAACTCCAACTAAAACTTCTGACTGACAAAAATAAATATTTAAGCCCTGTGATTATCGTATTTATGGACATTTTAAGGCCTCAATTTTAGATACATAAATTAAAGATCTTTTAAGGATGTGATACCACCAGCCCTGTTACACGCTTTAGGTTGTTTTACAAGGTCATCAACCTGATGAGTTGCATCATTTCTGTGACATAAGAAACAAAGTATCTCACTGAACATCCTCAGAGTCGTGAGTCCACATTGTTTTTAAGTGTTGGCATTTCTCACTTTTCACCCTTGAAGTCTTGAGTTAATTTGGAGTTTCCTGAGGTCACGGCACACCTTCACATCGACGTTGATGGTACGGTATTTTTTCAGGTTGTAGGTGCAAACGCCAATCAAAAACTTTCAAAATTTTATAGCAGGAAACTGTCATGTGTGAAGAGTTCTGTAGGTTTTTCTAAACAAGATATAGGAAGAATAAAAATGCTGTCCTTTGGCCTTACCTGATCCGTTCCCATTATATCTGCCAGATCATTCTCTGACATATTGAGGATGGAGGCAGCGATGGACTTGGCTTTGATCATGGACTTGGCGGAGAGGCTGCTCTTGTCCGCCACAGAGCTGGCCTGCCTCTGCCTCCTCCTGCTCATCAGCTGCTGTTTGACCTCTTGAACGTCTAAAAGTATTTCACTGGCCAGGGTCTGAGAAGGGAGGAGAAGAAGAGGAAGAAAGAGGGAGGAGAAGAGGATGATGAAATGGATGTAGAAAAACAAGAGGGATAGCGCTGCCCGGCAGATGAATAAATGAAATTGATCAAGCATGCGCCAGAGAGGCCTAGTACATTATGGAGGAATATTGAGTTTGACAAAGTCAGATTCTCCTCGGTTTTGCCTCACACTACCCTGCAGGAGTGTGGACCTCAGGGTTTGTTGCCCCGTTGATTGAAAGCTGAGGGAACACGGCTTTGATATTAAACACACCCCAAGTTTCTCAGAAATCTCCACAGGCAGAGAATCACGCTTTGGAGAGGGAGAAAGATGGAGCGCTATGAAAATACAGCCATTCTTTTATTTATTTGCTTTCTGAAACGTCTTACAGTACAACAGGGCAGCATAACAGTGTTAATAATTAAGCTAAAGAGGGGCTGTCTCAAATGGTGCCTGAGTGGGCGGCGAGCGAGACGAGGAAGGCCTGGGGTGGCACGGCTGTCAGGCACTAAATGGGAGTACGCTCTAAATACAGAGACAATTAAATGTTAAAACTGCCACTGTACACTAGGAAGTCAATAAAGTAAACTCCCCTTTGCTTCATTTTGAGCTTATTGATCGAGGCAATAATCTTCTGCATCATTCCCTGACCTTGGGTGGATTGTCAGGTGAGAGAAAGCTAGAGACAACAGAACTCACAGAGAAAGAAAAGCACCGGCAACAACTTGTTCTGCAACAGGAAACGATATAAAGAGAGAAGCTGGTTTACGCTGTTGATACAAACACAAAGTCCAGCCGAGGGACCCGAGCTAAAAAGCTGGTCTCACATGCACTACATAACTCAAATCTTTTGAATTTCACACACATGTACCAGATGTGGTTTGCATCACAAGACAGAACAAAAACAGCATCTCCCATATTGTTTGAAAATACAGAAAAAGGCAGTTTATGTATAATTTCAGACCACAAATCTTGTACAAACTGTTATAGGTGAACAACTTGGTAGAAAAAACAAAATACGCTGCAATCGCTTCAATTTGACTAGCAGTCAGATTTAACTTCATATAATTTTTACACCAAGTAAAAATAATACCTGTGTTTTTTTCACACCTGACACTCCAGTAGATTCACTGTGACTAGAAATTAAAATTGCAACATTTGTTACATTTTCAGCAGATGCAATTCACTTTCAACCTGCACTGCTAAACAAACCCGTCGAGCAAGACTTTCACTTTTCTTTTGGTTTTATTTACCCAGCATGCCCTGCACTGTAGTCCACTTCCTGCTTTTGGAGCGGGCTCTGGTTGTCTTGGCGTTCACATTTGCATTTGAATCGCACCAGAGTTCACTTCAAACAAAACGACATCTAGATTTGTATGCGGACCAAAATTAGTAGTTCTTGTATGGAGACATCCTTAGACATTATTCGCTGCAGCCCTGATGATCATTTTAAGTTTTCCTTACCATCAGCAAGCTCCTGTTTTTGATATCTTCAGTTGAGATTTGCAGGCACTACATGGGACATTGATTTTAGATGCATTGTTTCGTGCGTGTCCTGTGAAACAATCATGTTTCTACCACAGCTTAACACTGTTCCTATCAGGAGCGGCCATATTGAATCCAGAACTTGTGACTGGGTTCAGTTGGAGTTGGTCCTGCTTCAGTAGCGTTCCAGTTGATCTTTCTGGCCGGGAAGTCGGAATTTTCCAACTCAAAGTTCAACTGGAACGCAGCATTAGTTCATACTATCTGAAAGCCATCTCCAGTCTTTTGAGGCCTCTGGATGCTATTACTTTAGCTAGTGCAGCCTAATATCTATTGAAGCATTTCCTCTACATCTTTGGCTAAATTAAAAGCATCTGCACATTTTTGACCAAACATAAACCCCACAAATAATAACACATACTCTTAAGGTTACTGGACAGATTGGAAAAATAAAGAATGATGACAGAATGCAGCTGTAAAACATTTTAGTTTTGGTCAACAGAAAACATAGGAGCTGTATGTTACAGGAAACACAAATTGCACAGCAGATATAACTGGAAACAGTAAGAGCACATTCTGTGTTTGAAAGACTGTAACTGCAGCCTACCTTGACTTGAACTTTTCCAGCAGGCAGTAAAACTTTCCTAATTCAGTATGTGTCATGACAGAGAGGTTAAAAGCCCAGAAGCATAACGCATAATGTCTTTTTAAGTTACCGTCTTTGGGAACAGTGCAAATTCTCTACAAAACAATTGCTTCTCAAACATCCACTGTTCATGCAGTTTTATTTGACAAGTTGTATTAATATAAAAGTTCATCATGAATTTATGCAAGATGTTTCTGCATAATTTAGACAAAAACCAGGAAGGAAAGAACAGAAGAAGAGAGGCATGGACGGACGGATGGATCCTTGTTTCCTCTGACTAACAGTAAATAAACAACTGATATCAAAATGAGCTGAATGGATGTTTTAGTTTGACTGGGAGAGTCTGACTGGCCAGCTACTGGTGAAGCTGACCGAGCAGAAAACCAGTTAGTTTAACTGGTGAATCGCCGTTTGTTTCCCTTAAACAGTGCTACATTGAATTTATAAACACAAGGAGCCCAACTCATTAATTATTCAACATCCTGTTCAAAAAGTAATGCCTAAATATCCAACAAATGTAACCTGTTCTGCTCTACAGAAGCCTCCACAAGATCAAATTTAATTGGCTGCTAATCATTTCGATAGATAATAGATCAGTATTTCAACAGAAAACACAGCGCAGTGCAGAAACTGACCATAATAGTGTGTTTTTCAGCGTGGATAAAAAGTTGAAGCTTTCTTTGGAGGAGAATAATCTCAGCATGTGTATCTGTGTACTGTGGATTGGTCGCAATACTCAGGGCCACTGTTTAGCAGTTCAAGAGCAGTGCTTACAGCCTGGGGCGTGTGCAGGGGCCAAAAGGGTTTGCTGGCACACAATAGAAAAACACACACACACACACACACACACACACACACACACACACACACACACACACACACACACACACACACACACACACACACACACACACACACACACACACACAGAAAGAGAGAACAAAAAAATAAGCTCATAAAGACACTGAGATCTCTGCACACACAAACACACACGCAGCCCTCCGGTCCTGATCAATACATGACAAGAGTAAATCTCCTCCGGACGTCAGGCAGTCCAATCAAAGGGCTCGCTGTTCTTATAGGGGATCACAAGAGCCGGGGGGAGACAAACAATGATGTGAATCCTCAACAACAAGACGACGGCCTCGGCAGCTCGGGGTTATGGGAACGGAGGAGACGAGCATGACACGCATTTCTGTACAGTAGCGTGTCGTTTCCAGGCTCCATGTGGATCCGAGGTGTCCAAACATTTTGGGATAAAATCGTTATGATGAAAACACGAGGGGCCAACATTCCTAAAACAAACTTTTTGTGCCTTTTTTAAAATTTGTATTTACTCTGAAATCAAAATAGTCAGCCTTTTGCAGAAAACGGATCAGTAGAGCATGGTAGATAGAAAACATAAAAAGCGTCCAGTTTAAGGCAGATCCAGAGTTTGATTGTTTTCTGAGTTGCAGAATTTGCTTTTCAATAAAAGCAGGTCAATAATTCTGACTCTTGTTATTCTGAAATTACAACTGCAAAAACTTTGTTAGTAAAAAGGAATCTATCTTTTGCATCTAATATTATTTTAAGAAGATGTTATTTATCTTTATGTTATTTAAGTTCCATCTGCATCGACTAACTATGTTGGCCAGATTTGCTCAACTCAAAAGTTGGTCGAGGGGCCGCAAATGGCCCCCGCGCCGCACTTTGGACACCTCTGGAGCTTATTGACAAATGATTATTGTACATATATGAAAAACTATTTTACAATGTAAAGCTATTCACACACCTGGCAGGTTTAGATTTCAGATCCTCATCATTAGAAATTGGACAGCAAAACACATTAAATGTAATTTAATGTGCTTTTATTTTCGTTTTATTTGAAAATTGCATATAAAAAGGGCATTTTTGTTGTATTTTGATGGTTTGTCTTTGGTGATGAGCTCCTAGTCTATGACAATGGATGGTCTCCTTGCCATCACCCTAATCCTTTCCACAGATTCAAGAACAAACATGTTGGTAAAATTTGAAACTTAAATCCTCCAGGCTTACGAATACTTTTGGGCTCAACTACGATGTTTGACATCTTTGCATCATATTTGCTCAGTATTGAAGTTAATATTAGATTATTTGGATAAAACTCAGTAATTCCCTGCAGGAAGTTAAAAGTGCTTTCTGTCCATAATCTGTCTGCCACCTGGTGTATTTGTGAGCAGAAAACTTCCACCGTTGTTATCTATCTGTCAGCTATTTCTCTTTCGACAGACAGGTGTGAGCTGAACTCAGGTGATGGACAGTCTTTATCACTTTCAGGCAGATTGACACAAACACAACAGCGGGTGATGAATTGGGCCCAGAGAAGGAGAAGGGCAGCTGCTCCAGATTCTCAGATTTTCTCCACGGTGGTCTGTTTTAACCAGATACTCGCTGCAGAAAGACACAACCTTATATCTCACTGTCCAACACTTCTCTAAACATTTCCTGTTTTTGATCAGGTGGATCTATTAATAATATTTCTTTCTATTTGCTGGAACAATAAGGAAGCTGAGTGTCGCACACAGTCTCTCGGGGTTTGGTAAAATTAACATTTTCTGATATTCTTCCGTAAATTCACTCAATAAGATGTTGATTTACCATTTCTAGATAATGTTCTTTCCTCATGATGTTTTAAAGTGTATCAGTCACTCCCACAGCATGACGTTACCACCACCATACCTCACAGTTTGAGAAGTGTTCTCAGGTGTGCATGTATTCTGCAATATGTTATCTGTAATTTCTGGCTTCGTCCTCTGTGAGCGGCCTTTCGGGCTCATTGTGGATTATGACACTCTTACCAAACTCAGAAGGTATTTTGCTTCTAATTTGCACACTTCGCATCAAAGCACACTCTGACTCTAAAGGAAGTAATACGAGACTCTCTAAAAGAAATGCTCTCTCCCATTATTTAGCAAACAAAAGTAATTCTGGTAAACTGACCTAAAACACTAAACATTTAATGTGATTTAATGTTAATTAGAGAGAGAGAAAAAATGCTTTCATTTATCTGGTTGTAAATGGAAACAGATAATGTCATGAAGGTGTTAAAATTCAAGGTAAATACAGTAACACAGCTTTAAAATTAGATCTCAAAGCTTCCCAGTGGAGATCCAAATAAGTCTGAACAGCAGGGGGAGACGTATCATTACCGCTTCTTCCTGCTGGAATCACGAGATCACACAACTGTGCAAAACTCTAGAGTCAGAATTTTGATTATTTGTGTCTGGATCAATCGATCTCCAGGCTTTATGAAGGTCTGAGTATTTTTCTTTGGACTGCGTCAACATTTTTAGTCCAATATCTGAAGATTTTTAGAGGAATGTTTTTTCTTTGCTGAGGCCAATAAGCCATCAGGTCTCAGTTAGCGCTGCACAGACAGAAAGCTCTTCAGTGTTACTTCGTTTGTGTCGAACAGATTAAACCTTTGCATAATCGCTTCTAAAACTTTCTGAAGCAGACAAGCGGCTCTCTGCTGTACCTTGATGAAGTAGTGAAGCTGCTCCACCTGCGAGCCCGCCTGGCCCAGCCGTCTCTGAAGCCGGTCCAGGGCCTGGGAGCTGTGCTGGGTCAACCCCTCCATTTGCTCGGAGGCGGTCTGCTCCAGGACGGCCAGGGCCTGCTCACCAGCCCCAACACGGGCCTGCAGGGCCTGGATCTGCTGCTCCTGAAAGAAGCAAAAATAATCCATCTACACAAAAATACCCTGATCATATTAGAGATAAAAATGTCAAATATCAGCAGAAAATCTCCATGTGAAGACCAACCAAACAAAACAATGATGTGCTTTAAATTTGTGTCTATTTCTATACTGTGCTTCAACAGAACAACTGAATTAAATGTAGAAAGCATCAGATATACAGATAATACCAGATGTTTACTTGATAAAAAGACACATTTTTATCTCATTCTGTAGTTAAATCAGATCAAACGTCTCTTGTTTTCAGTTAGTCGAAATTACCTAAATTATTTCTATTTGCTAACTGCCCAAAAACTTATTGAGAACATTTTTCAGAGATTTTCTTTTGTAACTTTCTTCAGATTCAGAAGTTCACATACATTTGTTCAGTATCAGGGATAAATATCTTTGCATCAGATCCTTTTGGGTTTCCTTAATCAAAGTTCCCAATAGTTTGATGGAGTTCTGGTCCGGTCCACCTGAACTGGATCAGGTTTGTGGGCTGCGTCACTCTCACACACCTTTTCAGATTTACCCACAACTTACCCAAAAGATTATTAAGAAGTTTCCAAAGACATGATATCATCATGGAGTAGTGATGGACTCTGACCTGAACCTTCAGAGCCACATAAAGACAGTTTCAAAGTCGGCCTTCTGCCACCTGAAGAACATCTCCAGGATCAGAGGACTAATGTCTGATCTAGAGAAACTCATCCATGCATTTATCTTTAGTTGCATTGATTACTTCACAGGTTTGCCCAACAAATCAATCAGCTGATTCAGAACGCTGCTGCTGGCGTTCTCACTAAAACCAGGAAGACAGAGCAATAACACCAGTTTTAAAGTCCCTCCACTGGCTCCCTGTAGCTCAGAGAATAGACTTCAGCCCCACAATACATTAAAGATCTGCTGTTGTTGTATCAATCTTCCAGACCTCTCAGGTCTTCTAGCTCTGGTTCTGCTCTGCATCCCCAGAACCAAACAAGGAGAAACAGCATTCAGCTTCTACGCACCACAGATTTGGAACAAACTTCCAGAAAACTGCAAAGCAGCCGAAACACAGAGTTCTTTTAAATCTTGACTAAAAACCCACCTGTTTAGAGTTGCTTTTAAAATGTGAACAATTATAAATTTAACATGGTACTTGACTTAATATCATGTTTTGATTGTTGACACTATGTTGCATGGCTTTGTGTTTGTTATGATGTAAATCACTTTGAAATGCTTTGCTGCAGAAATGTGCTATACAAATCAAATTTGATTGATTTGATATGGGCTTTCCCTCCTTTCTATGGACATAGTCGTCATTCTATGTGTAAGTTTTGCAGCATGTAGCAAATAGAAATAATTTTGGCTATTCTGACGAAGAGAAGTTTGGTCTGATTTAACCTCAGACGGTGAGTCTTATTTTTCAGTGCACGTAATCTTCTAGTTAGTAGAGCAAGGACAATAACATCCAGATAATAAACAGAATTTGCTTGTTTTCCGCCCGGAACACAAAATAGCAGCTAATATATTCCAAACTGCCTCCCACTGAAAGCTGTGAACACTGATGAGCAACAAGCATCTGCTTTGGTGGTTTCTAACCTTTTTCTCCATGTCCTCTTTCAGTTTTGCACAGGACGCCTCATGCTGGCCTTTCTCTGTTGTTGCAACATTTAACCTCCTCTTCAGGGATTCAATCAGCGCCTTCCTGTTGGAGGCCTCGTCCGACAGCGTTTTTACCTGGACGGACAGAGGGAACAGTTAAATGTACACAATTTAATTTTATACAGTGTACTGTTCCCTGCAGAAGTATTCACACCCTCCAAAGTTTATGTTTTTATTATCTTAATTAGATTTTTTTTTTTTGCAAAGTTTAAATGTGAAGTGTGAGACACATTGGAAGTCAACCCTCTTTACTTTAATACCCCTAAATAAAATCCGCTGCAGCCAATTCCCTGCAGTTATTCATGTACCACTTTAGTAAATGCCAAATTTTCCAGCTTCCACCATCTTGGCAGCCATTTTAAAACAAAACTTGTTTTGTTCAGTTTGTGGTGCACATCATAAATATAAAATAAATAAAAACCAGCATCTAGTCCACTGGTTCCAGTTTTACTCAAACATTCAAGTTTCTTCTCGTTCACTGGTGTTTTTGCCTGTTGCACGTAAACAAGTTCCACAAAAGCTTGAACACCAGATTTTGAGAACCACTGCTTAGAATCAAAACACATCCGTGCGTTTCAATGTCTCAGAAAACATCTAGATTTTGATCCAAGGAAGAATTTGAAGCAAGGCTTTGAAATAGCTTCTTTTCAGACTTTCTCTATCCAGTGTGATGGAGAATCAGCAAACATTTCAGTCCAAAGAGCTGCACGGCTGGCAGAGAAAACAAAAACCCTGCAGCTGTTTTTCTACTGAAAGGTTTGTCTACAATCTGTTGACTCAGTGCAACAGATTTCACTCTTTTTTATTATTTGTAGTAAAAGCAACAGCTGTAATGACATCTAATGATGGTTGTTTGCCTGTGTGTGTGTGTGTGTGTGTGTGTGTGTGTGTGTGTGTGTGTGTGTGTGTGTGTGTGTGTGTGTGTGTGTGTGTGTGTGTGTGTGTGTGTGTGTGTGTGTGTGTGTGTGTGTGTGTGTGTGTGTGTGTTGCCATGGTGACAGGTCCAGGATATCCATTAAAAACACTAAGAATAAAGTTAATTGAAAAACAAAATAAAAATAAGAGTCCTGGTTGTTACCTTGGCTCTGTGACACTAGTGATGCATTCACACCAGACCTGCACTCACTGTTATAGTGGCTCTAAATATGCAATCAGAAGGTTTTTGATGTGTTTTGTGAAAAGAGTTCAACCGTGATGAGACAGAGATGTTTGCCCACCTTCTTCTCCAGGTCTTCCACCTGAGCCCGGTAACTTCTCTCCATGTCCTGCAGGACCTTTAATCTGGTCTTCAGGTCCTCCACCAGCTGCCTTTTCATGGCCACATCTCGCTCAGCGTGCATCACCCTGAAAAAAGATGCAAAAACTTAACAGAAATAACAGAGAGCGACACACACACACCCAAACACACACGAGTAGAGCTGGCAGACGTGGCGTCCCAATGCGCTGCATCAGCCATGACAGCTCATTATGACAACTAAATACACTGGCATGCTGCTTGGGTAAGTGGAGGGGCGTAAAACGGGGATGCATGTATAATTCTAGCTGGCATATTTTATGACAAAATGCTCTGGCACCGAGCGCCGCTTTAAGTGTGACTGGGGAGTCCTTTTTGACAAATGGCGTCTCGAATCAGCCGCGACTGCAACATTAAACATTTTAATGCTTATCATTTTACAGCTCAGACACATAAATGCTTCAAAGGGAGGTTTTTTGCAGAGGAGGCTGCTTATAAGGGAGACTTCCTGTTTGTCTCAGAGGGATTTCCCAGGAGTCAAGGGGTATGAAATCCAAACAGACAATTTACCTTCGGGCCTGCTAAGTAAAACCCGCTTAGAGCCGCTAACATCACCTGACCTTTCAAAGTATGACATTTTAGAATTTTGAATGTAAAATCAACTTTTTGAGATTTACATCATGCTATGATGTTATTCCCTTCTAAAATACATTTATTGCCTGAATTTTTTTATGCATGCTTGTGAAATCCTTTAATCTTCGTGGTAAACATGCAGCTGTGCAAAACGCTTGGTTGGATCTAGCCCCGCCTTCAAGGCACAGCTCCTCCTCAAAGCTGCAGTTTCCAAGCTGTTGCCTCACAGAGCAATCCTCCCCCACTCAGCTCATTCAGACTAGCCAGCAGCAATTAGCAAACACCAGGTGGAGCTACTTTTAGTGCTGTTCTATTGTGGAAAATCAATACCATTATTCCATTAAAAACTTGATGATTCTTTATCATTTTAACCAAAGTTATTAAGACATGTTCTGAAAGGTCCAAAGAGCCATTTGTGGCTGTGGAGCCGCAAGTTGCAGAAAGACAAACAATCCCCTTTATGTTGTAAACTGTTTACGCCTGAACTGTAGCAATCATGCAGCGCGTGTCACTTCCTGTCTCTCTTTACATGCTTAATATTCTTGATTTCTTCTTTTAAGTGGTCTGAGTGTGTTAGCATGTTTTATTCTGTTTTCATAAAAGGCAGATATAAGACATTTTCATGGTTGTCTAAACCTCAGGGAGCTGGAACAAATAGAATAAAGATCATAAGGATGCAGTTAATTAAGTGGATTTTTTTAATTTCAAAGATGTAGTGGCTTCTCTTCTCTCTCTCACACACACACACTCAGAGTGTTGCGTGTGTTTTAAATAAACAGATGACTCAACGATCCGGCAAATGCCTCCATGTGAGCAAATGTCCCCATTTCTCTAGGAGGGTGGGCTGGTTAAATAAGTGAGAGCTTGTCCTATTGGAGTGACATTAAATTAAATGAGAGCCGAGTCTAGCCTGGGGACTTCGGGGGGGGAGCAGCGCTGGCTGGTTACCCCATGGGTTTGGCCATTAATGAGAAAACCCATATTGAACCTTTCAGATGACTGTCTGCTGTTGACTTAAAGACGGAGAGCAGCAATAAGCGCCCCGGCAGCTCCCCCTGCCCCGCTGCTAATGGCAATTAGACCCACAACATTTATTCTGGATGTTCTTTTTTCTCTCCCACACCCCAAAAAGAATAGAGGATAAAAAAGAATGAGCGATATGCGGAACTTCTGCCGGATCGTATGATCTCTATTTATGAGCGTTAGTGGGAGCGAGAAGACGAGAAGCCTCCGACTGCATCGCGATCATTCACACGTTTGTTCCCTTTGTTCTGCGCTTGTTGCTGATATTGTTCATCAAACATGCGTGTATTGTAATAACAACAGTCAGCGGTGTGCGGAGCGTTGGCGAGGAGCGAGAGAGCACTTTTCTGTGTATGTTGTTAGGAGTGAAGACAGGGTGGATGTTTCATGTGGCTGATAGACAACAGGGCTAAAGATGAAAGCAGCAGCTTCATAAATAAGGCAGGGCCATAGTGCCGGATATTGACTGAGGACATGCCGGTGTACTTTGAAATTCATTTCTTTTTTTTTTACCCCCCTCTTCTTCTCTTCTTTAAGGCGAAGCAGCCTTGCTCCCCGTGCGTGTGCTGAGATGTATATTTCAGAGACGTCTAGACATGCCTTTCATTCTGAGAAAGAGTCCCTCCACGGAGGAGCGGCAGGCCGAAACTTACATCCAGAGTTGCGGTTGAGCGACAAAAAGATGAAGGAGAGGCAAAGGATGTCGCGAGAAAACGGAGCTGTGATCCTTTGTGCGTTGGTCGCACACAAACGCGTCTGCGCCCGGCTCTGATCACCAGCACAACCTGGATGTATTATTGAGAATGTCAGGCAGAGGACAGAGCACAGCGGACAAACACAACCGGAGGAAAGCCAAGTAGTTCTTTCTGAAAGTGCAAATGCAAGACGTGCGTCAGATCTCAACAGCGAATCGTCTTCAGCGACGCATGCGGACTAGTAATGCAGTAAAAGCTGAACTGAGTGGCGCAACAGGGGCTGCTGCCATGTGGCAGATCCTCTCTGTTTCCCTAAACACCGCAAAGGTAGCAAAATCCATTTATTGAACACAATCGATTAGATTGGCAGCTGACTGAATTCATTTACGTCGCTGCAGGAGCGAAGGCCGGAACTAACAAACTCCAAACAACAACATGGCGGCCAACGCAGTGGACAGGATGGCCTGGTCTGCAATCAAACTGCAAAAACACAAAATCTGACCAAGTATTTTTGGTCTAATTTCTAATGCAAATATATTAGTACACTTTAAATAAGATAAAACTAACTTAAAAGTAACTTGTTTGATGTCATTTGTTTTTTTATAGTTTTGAAAAGTCTTATTGTTAGTGGCACTTTATGATTTCACTTGTAATGAGACATTTTTCCCCTGCTGCAGGTGAAATAGTGTTCCAGTGGAAGCGGTTTTTAATGCACAGAGGAAATGCATCAGTTGTTTCAGCAGAATGATCGTGATTTCTCAGACCTGCAAGTATGCAGGAATTTGACTGGCAAAAGGCAAGGCCGAAATGTGCAGAAAATATTTATTCAGGCCTAATAACTCATAAATTAACAGTTGTACATGCCGTGTCTTTGTTTGTAAATGCTGAAATAAATGTACTTTCACAACAAGTGTTAGATGTTTCTTAATGGGTAGAGAAAGTTGTTTGAATTGGCTATTTATCAATCCTGAAGCCAGTTGCTAGTCAGGTTGAGTGGATCAGTTACATTTACTAGAATAATCTATTGGAAAAAATGTACTTTTTACTTTTAATGAGTAACTTTCTTATGACATATCGCTGCTCTTACTTGAGTAAAGTTTTTGAATTCTCTACTCTGAGTAAATTCACTGAATGAAGAACAAACTTGTTTAGAAAAAAATCCCCAGACACAAACCTGCAGTTTCTTTTAATGTTTCATGGGTTCAATATTTTAAAACTGATTTAGGAAAATGTTTTCTTTGCATAGTTTTGTTGCGTTATTTGTATAAAGTATTTTGAGTGAAATATTTCATATTCGTATTTAGATATTTTAAATCCCAAAATTTTCACACAACTTTACATTCAAGTATTTTAAAAATGTCAAATGATTGATGTTTCGTACTTCGGTAGCTGCTTTACCACATACTTTATTCTTACTTGAGTAATTTTTGGAACAATTACTTTTTAGTCTTAGTTGAGTAAAAACATGTTGAAGTCGTGCTACTCTTCCTTCAGTAAAATTATTAGATACTTTGCTTTTTCGCTCCACTTCACGACACAATGTGACATAAGTTTGTAGCTTTAATGCAACAAAACACAGAAAAATCTTAAGGGGTAAACTCTCTGTTATCTTTAGCTGCTTATATTAACGTCACACACTGTTTTCTTTGAGTTGCTGATGAAGCTGCAGCAGAGAGAGGCTCACCACATGGTGGAATCAAACACAGCAGATGAGAGCTGCACAGAATGCATTAAGACACACAGACAGAGGGATGGAGAGACAAAGAGGTGCAGAAAAAAAAAAAAGGTGCAGAGCAACAACAACAAACAGCCGGGATCACGAAGAGGACAAGCAGCACTAATTAAGACAAAGGTGTGTAACTAACTTGTCCTGCAGCTGGCTGAGCTTGTCGTCCTTCTCCTGGAGTTGTCCTCGCAGGGCTTTGTTAGCCGCCATCTGCTTTGTGACTTCAGCGTTCGAGCTCTGGGGAGAGGGCACACGGTACGAGCGTTTGTTAATGTGTTTCAGCCCGACTGATGGCGGGTCAAGCACAGCATGCCTTCTCATTATGGAAACAGTGGAAGGGAAGAAGGTGCTAAAAGAGGTTAAAGAGAATAATACATTTTATAAAGTGGAAAAAATAACCCACACCTACAATACTGATGAAAAAAAGGCACATGTAAAACATAAACATGTCTTGGTGTTACTGTTTTATAAGGAGTATTCAATATCACTGAAAGAGTAATTGGAATAATTTTGATAAATTGATTATTGAAATCAACTAATTTAGTGATTGATTAATCATTAAGTGGAATATAAAAAGGCCAATTTGCTGAAACAACAACACACTCATGAAGAAAAAGCCGTGCAAACATCGTACATTTTACATTTCAGAAAACTTTTGTTTGTAAATGTTTTACTCTGAACTTCTCAAGTGGCAGTTTTAGCTTCACTCCACTCAAAAAGCACAAAACAAATCTTTTTTTAGACATGTTTAGATATTCAATTATTAATCAGCTTCTCCTAAATCTTACCTCGCTGCATGTTAAAGTAATTTTTTAGCTGCAGATGCATGCTTTGTTGCAAATGAACAAGCGTTCACTAAAGGAATGCTGTTACGAAATTTTAGGCCATAAAACTACAGTTTAAAAAGGGGAATTTAATCATTTTAATGTATTTCTAATATTATATAAAAAGGTTTAAATAAAAAATCTGCATGATTGGTCAAATTTTTATCGATTAATCGTTGCAGCCCTAGTGTTAACCACTCGTGCCTGCAAAACAAAGGATGCAGCTTATAAAAATGATGAAGTCTTGGTTTGAAGGCCGCTGTCTGCGGGGAAATGCTCCACTGCAAGCTGTTGTTAAACATGCACCTCCGTCACCTCCCTCTCTGTTAAGGTGTCACCTGCCATGACTTCCTGAGACGTGTGCACCGACAGCAGCAATCTGCTCGGTGACACTGATGAGCGGGCTGCTGAGAGGGTGATAATGTCGCGTCACCGCTCGAACCTCCTTCCCCGCCTCTCACCCTCCATTTCTCATCTTTCTGACAGCTACTCTGAAATAAGATCAATTGGTATGAAATGCTAATTCATGTTGAAATCACATGCAATTTCAGGTGATGCAGTGTGTAAATTAAAAAGGCGGAAAATTTTGTGCTTTTTTTTCCTTCTTACTTGATCTGAAAAGTAAAACCTTGATAGAGTTTCTTGCAGAAGCTTCAAGGACTTTGAGGCTTTCAGTGAAATGTTAAAGTGCCTCAGAAATTGATATTTGATGAAATCTGAGAGACTTTTTTTCCTCAACTAAAAATGCATGTTTAATCCTGCACTGCTGGGCTGTGGAACAGTGCTGCAGCTAAAATGGCCACAAGAATAGTAAAGAAATACACATATTTTAACAAGAGATGTCATCGTTAACGCATGCGACTAATCTAATAATATAACACATTATTATGACATAATCCAGATGAATCACATGATCACTTTTGACCTAAAAGCCTCTCATGCAAAGGGTTAAGTACACAGAAGCAATTTGCACGATCATGTACAGAATTCAACAATGTAGAGTCACAAAGGCAAGTAAAAAGATGAGAGTCTGATATGCTAAGCAGAATTATTTCCCTTTAAATAACTGCCACAGTGGGAGCGGATGCCCCGTACACAGAGGTTATTCTCTCAGATGCAGCCGTCACAGGTTTGAGTCCCAGGTTTGGTTACTTAATTGATAAAGGAACAAATAAAGTCCATTAGTGCCAAAAATTCTCTGAAACAAAAATAACAACAAAAAAAAGCAAAACAAAACAAGAAACATTGCGATGAACGTTTGGAAAAAAACAAGGCAGCATGTCGCCTGCTTATTGCAACACTGAAACACAATCAGTTTTAATTAACATTTCTTGAACACATTTGAAATAAAATACCTTCTTTTAAACCTACCTGTATATTGTCATCTTCCTAAAATAACAGCCTAAGGAATTTTTAGCCAAAAGTGATTTTATTTACTTTTGTCTGAGTCCTTTCCTGGTGATAAAAAAGGGTAGATTTTTTTGTTGTTGTTGCTAAAATCACTAAAAAGTGACTTGGACTTTTATTTTAGGGAGTGACTTGGACTTTTATTTTAGGGAGATGACAATATGAAAATCTGGAAAACTGAGATGCTTAATTTGAGACAATCTTAAACATTTTTGACAAAGTATATTTATACATTTGAATGAAGGTAAGCGTAGTGGTTAATCTAGATAAATCCCAGTGGTAGATTGCGATTAATCTGACTGAACTATGTAATCAATTGACAGGACTCATTTTAACATTTGTCTAGAATCCAGATATCAATGCAGATTTCCTTTAAAATCACACAATCGGATTTGACATTTTTACACTTTATTCATTCATGCCCCACAGAGCAAAAAATTAGAAATGAACACATTATTTAATGCTATCATCCTATTAGGAGATTTATCCTAAGAGGCATGCACAGCAAGGTGGAGAATGAGGGGAGATGATTAACTCAATAAGCACTGACCTTAAGTTTGACTTGAAGCTGTTTGACCTCCGCCTCCAGGGACTGGAGGGCCGGTCCGGTTCTGCCCTGACAGGAACACTCACTGCTTGCTGGTGCGGTGGGTGGTGCTGCTGGTTGAGGTGCTGCTTTTGGGGGGAGAGTAATCCGCTTCCACTGCTCCAGCTCCATCTCCAAAACCTTTTTCTGCTGCTCCACACCAGCCAGGTCAGAGGTCAGCTTCTGCAGAGTTAGCCACAACAGGAAAGGTGAGCTAGTCATGCCGGTGACAAAACAAATAAAAGTTGAAGTTGGGCCTACTTGTAAAAAAAAAAGGTGGAAATATTTATTTCTGTTTTGGCGTGGAGGGAACTGAAGTGCGATAACGAGCTGCAACATATTGTTGATGATCCGACCAACAATAACAGACTGAGCTAATGAAGGAAACTGTATCCTATTACCTGCAGAGATGCTGTAGGGCGAGGGCATATACATTCACAGAACAGTGTGTGCAAACAGAACTATAAGAATTTAAATTAATAATCTCGTATATTAAGATTTATGACATGTCCACAACACTGTATATCTATTCACTTGAGAGCAAATCAACTTAATCAGTTATATTTTTCTATAGGTTTACAACACATTTTTCACTTATAAAATTCCAACACTTTCCAGACTCAAATTCCCAGATTTTCCTGTCAATTTTTAGTAAATAAAACAGTTGACTGTAAATGTGAAGTTTTTTTATTCGGAGAAAAGGCTTCCAATACATCTCAGTATTCTGCAGACATAAGAAGACAAACTGAAGTTAGAAAGTAAGTAAAAATGTTAATATGCTAGTTCTAAACTAAAAAAACTGAAAGGTAGACATCATTAAGTCAGTGGGTGAAATAGTTAACTGCATTATTAGGTAGTGAATAAGATTAGTAACTATGTTGGTTGTTAATTGTGTAAACTAGTAAATACACATTCTAGTGATTTGGAAAGCACATTAGTAATTTATTAAGTCAGTAAAGATAGAGTAAGTTAGTTGTGAGTAAGCAGGTAGGAAAATAAATGAGGTAAATTAGTTATTAAGTACATATGTTTTGGTTTCAAGTAAGTGAGAAAGTTGTTTTTAAACTTTTTAGTTGGTCATTAGGAAAGTAAATTAGTTGTCAAAACTAATACTATGATATTAGTTTTGCAGTAAGTAACCTAGTTAGCTATTATGCAACTTACTTAACTAAACCTCGCTACTAAATCTAGGTTTAGTAGCTAGATTTAGTATTATCTAGCTACTAAACTAGTTTAGTAGCTAGATAATACAATTAGACATACAAGCCTTGCAGAAAACTTTAATGTATCACGTGTTTCAACGCATTTATTGTGGTAACTAAGTAACAATCATATTATTGTCTGGTTTATTATTGTGACTTCTCTTTTAGATTTTAGGTATGTGTAATTAAAATAAAAACATTTTGACTTCTTGGAAGAACCAATTAGAATAAATGTGTGGATTGTCGACATAATAATCTTTTAACATGTTGTTACAGGTGCACAAGTTGCATGAACCTGAGCTGTAGGACTGTCCACTAGAATATAATAGTATTAGTTTTGCATTTGAATGACTGAGTTTAGATTAAATAATAATAATGCTATCATTTGATCAGGTACAGCTCAGTGTATCAATGGTTCTAAAGAGATCAAGATAAACCACATCTGTGGCAAATATTAAAGTGAGTTCCTGTCTTCCTTATTAGGAAATACGACCTATAATCACATCACTGCAACTTTGGCTCAATATTGCAATGATTAACTGATATGGTATTGTGTCAAACATGAAAAATGCTTAATGGCACAAATAGGAGACATGATACATGGAAATACTTCTGACCGTGTAAAGCAAAGCTGGAAAACACAGCGAGCCAACACACACGAATGAAACCACAGATTCCCCAGGGTTTGCTCTCTGCTCTGCATACATGGAGGTTATTGATATCTGGTTGCTGGCTGACACCTTTTAATAGAATCTCTCTTGTTTTAGGTTTCCTCTGCTCTGCTGAAGGCACACACGCCGCCTCCCCTGGGAGCGTGGGGGAGAGGAGTGGGGAATAGAAAGTGGGGATATGGCCTCAGTGGCAGCAGAGCACGAATTAAGAGAGGCATTGATGACACTTCCTGTAAGACGAGCTTTGATTTCACAGGCCATTTTCAGCACTGGAGAGAAATGACACTGACACAGACGGATATACAGGGAGGAGGAGAGGACTCCTCCATCTGTGGCGCTCCTTTCTCTCAGCCTTATGGAATCACTGGGATCAACAGAGGCCGGATAAATAATCTGAATATTTGCAGAAATGCACAGTGGAGCAGTGAGCAGCGCTGCTGAAAGACAGTTCTGGGCAGATGTGGACAGAGGACCCAAAAATTAAACTCAATAAAGAGCAGCACTACTTCAACATATTTTTACTCAAGTAAGAGTAAAAAACTCTTTGTTAAAAAGTCTACTTTAGTACTGAGTAACTGATAAAATCATTTAAAATAACATAATCAAACAGACCAAAATATAAAGAAGAAATTTTGGAATTTTAAGGACCAAAATGACAATAATTCACAACAAAAAATGACATCAGGCAAAAGAAAATGTTCCCAAACCAGTTTCTTTCAATAAGAAACTTGTGAAACTTTAACAAAAACTGCAGGTGTGTCTGTGGAGTTTTTGTTTTTTATTCAGTGGGTAGAAAATCCAGAAGTTTTAGGTAAGAGTGGAGACATTTCATAATAAAACCACTCAAAAGTAAAAAGTACAGGATAGTAAAAATACTCCTAAAAGTATTTTTTTTTTTTTTCAAAAACAGTTACTTGAGCAATTGTAATTGAGTAAGCGTAAAAATAGTCCAGGATCTTCCTACATGGAGTTTGCATGATGTTCTCCCAATGCCTGCGTCATTTATCGTTACACATTTCTGATGTTAAGATTTTTATTTATTGTCACAATAAATTCCAATTAATGTTTTTTTATTAAAATAAAATAAAATTGTGTTTTACAACTTTTTTCTCTATTGTTTGTTCAATAAAGACATACCAATAAATACGATTTATTGTAGTTTATTCACACTTTTTTATGTGACTGGTGTCCTAAAGTAGAACATTAGAAAAGGGAATGTTTTTAAAGTTGCATTTGTTTGTGGGGCAAAGATTGTTCTGCCATCCATTTATCTAAAAAAGTACTAACAAAGAGTTCTCATAGTCACTTTTATTGTTATTAAAATACTCCCACAACATACTATAAAACTTTGAGTCCACATTACCTACCTCTACTTTCTCCCACAGGTCAAACTGTGTGGTTAATTGTCTGTAGGTGTGAGTGTGTGTATGCGTGTTTGTCTCTGTTTCCCTGCATGGAAAACATGCAAACTTCATGCAGAAAAACTCTCAGGATGGGATTTTACCACCAAACCTATTTAAACACTCATAGTCGGATCCAGTTTAAGGTTTTTAAATGTGTGAGCTGGAAGAACTACCTGGGAAGAAAAATAATGGAAGACACAAGACAAGAGTGTATGACTTTATAAGGCAGTGAGGCAGGAAAAGAGGAGGACAGAATGGCTGAAGAATCAGGAGACAGAGCAACACAAACAAGTCTCTGGGAAGCTGTCATGCTACCTATCACATGATGGCCCCTGTGGAGCCTGTCCTAAGCCAATTACAAGCAGAGTTTTAGTTGGAGAGTGGGCCAGAACCTGCTGGAACAAGTCCAAAGTCTATCACCTCTTGGCCTTTTCAGAGAGGGCAACAAGATCCGGCTTTGACCAGCCGGTCGGCTCCAACTTTCTCTGGTGGAGTGGCATTAATACTGCAGGAGGAGAGAGGAAACAAACAGGAAGACAGCAATTCCCCCTCTGTCCACTCATTCACTCCCTTTTGTGTGTGTGTGTGCGTGTGTGTGTGTGTGCATGTGCGTGTGTGTGTGTGTGTGTGTGTGTGTGCCTCCTCTGCTGTGTCTGAGTCTAAGGTCTCGCTGGGTTTCAGCAATCAGAGGCCTGTTGGGTGCACCAGGGCCACTTCCTGGGTGGCACCGTTGTGAGAGCTGCACTCTTGACTTGTATACAAGTCCACCGAATTGCAACGTTACAAAAAGACACACAGCCTCATCTGGTGTTTGTAGCTATTCACTCTTCACTCTATCAGGTTAATGACTGTTTCTGTCGACATGTTGGTGTGCGTAGTTTGTTTCCTTTCAGACTGACTAACCACTGAATAACTCGACAGGTGAGTGAAGCTCACCTGTAGAAAACAGTTAGCTCGTCTCTATTAGAGGGAGGCTGGATGAATGTAACTGGGCACCTGGTTTTTCATGTACAACTGGCTTGACAAGAGCAACTACAGGAGAAAACTATGAAACAGCGGTAGCAAGACGCTACAGAAGGATTTAGATTTTAATCTCAAAATTCAGACTTTATTTTCTCCAAATTTATACTTTAGAATTCAGAATTGTCAGAATTCTGAGTTCAGACGTTTTCTCAGATTTCAGTCACATAATTTAGATCTTAATGTCAGACTTGTGACTTTAATTTATTAAATTGGGCTATAAAGAGATGAAATATAGGTTCTATATATTTCAATGTGTTTTGATCTTGTATTAGCTCCTGCTGATGTTGAGTTTTGTTTTCATGGTCGGCTCCACCAAAACCAGAGATGAAAAAACTGCAACTTCCACAATAGAGAAATATAATAAAGATCATTATTGAAATAATTATGAGTTCTTATGGACGTTTAGGCTAATAGGAAAATGACAAGATATTTATGTGTTCAGTTCCCTGTTGTAAGAGATCTTGAAATGTTTCTGATGTTCTATGAAGCACCAAACGGTTTCGGCCCTAAACAGCCTTCAGAGTTGCTGGTCAGGTATGAACCTCTGGGTTTCCTGACACCTCTTTCATATCAAACGAGGCCATTTTCTTTCTAAGCTCCTCAGTTCTGAACACCTGAGATATGTAGAAACTGTTGGGACTAAAAACTCTGAACCCATAATACAATTTCTTTACCTCTGCTCCTTTATTTTTCTGAGGAACACTTGTGTAAAAATAAACTTGTCTTGCTTGCTGCTCTTCTCTGCTCTGTGGTTGTAACCTCCACAGAAGAGAGCAGGGCTGTCAGCTGTCTCATTAAAAATATTCACCCACCCCCCCACCAAAAAAAACAAACAAAAAGTGAAATACTTCCAAACCAGCTTTGCTAGTTTACTCCTGTGTTACCTGCGTGAGCTGCTTGCTGCTGTTGAGCTGCACAGTGAGAGAGCCGAGCTGCACCTTGATCACTTCATTGGCCTCTTGCAGCTCTCTAGCTGCAAGCAGAGCATCCTTCTTGGCACTTTGCAGGACGTCTATGTGGCGCTGCAGAGACTCGACGCGCTGCTGTAGAGAGGAGGAGGAGCAGCGCTGGGTCTTCATCAGCCTCTTCTTCCTCCTCTGTTTCTCCCCTCTTGTCCCTCGCTCCCAGGGCTCCTGCTGTTTATCATCTAACAGGAGGGAGAACAAGCAGCTGCCTCAGAGGTGACGTGAGCGGGAAAACTCAGGAATCTGTTTTTAGACGCTCCGGCTGGGAGTTTACCGGCGCATATAGACATGTATGTGCTTCATGTTTTGGCTTTTTCATTACAGTTCAGTTTTATTTAGCTTTTAGTTTTTGTTTGTCAAATTAAATTAGTTTTAGGTAGTTTTTAGAATTTGTTTGCAAGTTTTTATTAATTAAAAAATTGGTTTTAATTAAGCTTTGATTTATAAAAATAGTCCTTTTAGTTTTTTAAAAATTTGGTAAATTCATAGGTCAAAGCATTGTGATGTGATTACGAACAAATCGTATTGGGCAATGAATACTTTAGAAATATATTCAGAATTTTACCAAATGGAAAAGATTACATATTTATTTCCAAAAGCTGCTTTTAGTTGAGCTGGGGGCCAGAAGAAGCTCCATTCATGTAAATAAGTCAGACAAGTTGGACTTGTTAGACTGTATAATTGCTCTGTAAAAATTCATAAAATTTAAGTTCTAAAAAAGAAAAATGGGATTAAATTATCGTTGAACACGGGAAGTCAAAACTGTCCTCAACAAGAAGAAGGTTGCCTTCAGGAGAGGAGACAGGGAGGCCATGAAGGCAGCACAGCAGGAGGTGAAGCAGTGTGTGAGGGAAGCAAAAGACAGCTACAGGAGAAAGGTGGAGCAGAAGCTGAGAGAGAACAACATGAGGGAGGTCTGGGAAGGTGTGAGGACCATCACTGGCCTCAACACAAAGACCAGAGTCGTTGAGGGAACAATGGAGAGGGCAAACCAACTGAACAACTTCTTCAACAGGTTCAACCAGTCTGTGCCCCCCCAACCCCCTCTCTCACTGCAGCCACCTCTGCTCCTTACCACACACCTCCCCACAGACAACAAAACACTGACAACCCCCCCACACACCTCAGCACAACCTCCACCCCACATCACCACAGACCAGGTCAGAGAACAGCTGAGGAAGCTCAAGCCCAGGAAAGCAGCAGGGCCGGACCAGGTGTGTCCAAGGCTGCTGAAGACCTGCGCTGCTGAACTGGGAGAGCCACTACAGCGGATCTTCAACCTCAGCCTGCAGCTAAGGGAAGTGCCCACCCTCTGGAAGACATCCTGCATCGTCCCAGTGCCCAAGAAGAACAGGCCCAGCGAGCTGAATGACTTTCGGCCCGTGGCACTCACTTCACACCTGATGAAGACGTTGGAGCGGCTCTTCCTCGGCCTCCTCAGACCTCAGGTGGAACATGCTCAGGACCTCCTGCAATTCGCCTACCAGGCAGATGTTGGTGTGGAGGATGCCATCCTCTACCTGCTGCACCGGGCCCACTCCCACCTGGATAAGGGCAGTGGCACAGTGAGGATCCTTTTCTTGGACTTCTCCAGTGCCTTTAATACAATCCAGCCCCTTCTGCTCCAGGACAAACTAAATAGCATGGGAGTGGACCAGCACCTGGTCACCTGGATCCATAGTTACCTCACCAACAGGCCGCAGTATGTCAAGCTAAAGGACACCGTGTCTGACACTGTGGTCAGCAGCACAGGAGCCCCTCAGGGCACAGTGCTGGCCCCTCTTCTCTTCACCCTGTACTCCTCTGACTTCCACTACAACTCGGAGCTGTGTCACATACAGAAGTATGCTGATGACACAGCCATAGTCGGATGTATCAGGGACGACGGAGAGGAGGAATATCGCTGTCTGGTGAGGGACTTTGCTCTCTGGTGCCACACAAACCACCTGGAACTCAACACCTCTAAGACAAAGGAGCTGGTTATAGACTTTGGGAGGTCCAGACCAAAGCCGAGACCAGTCGTACTAGAGGGAGGAGGTTGAGGTCGTGGGCTCCTACAAGTACCTCGGGCTGTGGCTGGACAGTAAACTGGATTGGTCAAAACACACCAGCCACCTGTACGGGAAGGTGCAGAGCAGGATGTACTTCCTGAGGAGACTGCGGTCCTTTAACATCTGCAGCAAACTGCTGTGGATGTTCTACCAGTCAGTGATCGCCAGTGTCCTCTTCTACACCGTGGTGTGCTGGGGAGGCAGCACATCCAAGAAGGACACGTCCAGACTGGACAAACTGATCAGGCGTGCCGGCTCTGTGGTCGGCATGAAGCTGGACTCTCTGGTGACGGTGGCAGAGGCGAGGACACTGAACAAACTGCTGGACATCATGGACGATAGCAGCCACCCTCTACACGCCGTCATCAGCAGCCAGAGGAGCCTGTTCAGTGACAGACTGCTGCTTCCCAAGTGCCGGACCAATAGATTCAAGAACTCCTTTGTCCCCCACGCCTTCAGACTGTACAACTCCTCACTGGGGGGTCGGAGGTGACACAGGACAGAGGGAAGAAGGAGTAGTTTTTCTACAAATGTGAACTCCATATTTATCAGGCCAAACCATACAGTGCAATACCATATCACTGGTCAATCTATCGACCAAATTGCTATAATTTCCTTTTGTGTTGTATTTATATTCTTTGTTTTGTATTTAATTTGTATTTTTTTGTATTTTGTGTATGCTTACTGTGTGCCACATTTTTGCCTGTGAGCTGCTGGTAACTATAATTTCCTGAGGGAGTCTTCCCAAGGGATCAATAAAGTCAAGTCTAAGTCTAAGTCTAAGTCTAACAACCAACTGACTTGTGTTTTTTTAAAACCTTTGCTGCCACAAGGATTACAGTGTGCCGTAATTTGACGAATTAAACTGCTTGTGTGGAAAAAATAAGTCAATTTCACATCAGTTTGTGTTTATACTTCAATACCATGAAAATTAAGGATATTATAATTGTGATTTCAATACGTTTTAGTTAGTTTTATAAACGCACAACATAGTTCCAGTTAGCCATTGTTTTTCTCTATAATTATGTTTTTATTTATTTCAGTTAACAAAAGAGTTATTTGAATTTGAGTTTTTGTAATTTTGTTAGCTTTAGTTAATTATAATAAACTTGATGTGCACATGTGAAAACTCAGACACATCGAACTCCTAGAATGAGTTACACTTCTGATTTATACCTACTTAAAGAGTTGAGAGGAAAAAACTGAACAGCAGCAAATTAAATATTTTCGAACACTTAAGAAAGAAAGTGAAAATCTGAAAGGTGTGGCATGTTTTTGTGTTCAGCCCATTTGAGTCACCATATTGTAAAACTGTCTTTCAATGCAGCTGCATTTGGATTCAAGTCTGGACGTCTGGAGTTCAGGGAATATTCTATATATTGAATATCTGAGATTTTATCATTTTATTTCCATTTCACATCTACGCATGTTGAAAACTGCGGCTGTAACGTGACAAAATGTGGAAAACTTAAACGACTTGAATACATCTGTGAGGCACTGTGACTGTATTTAGTTGCTTTGGGTGTGAAAACTTGTGCTGACCTTGTTTTCTGTTGCATCCAGTCGCTGGTGCGTCTGTGCTGAAGCTAATCGACCGCCTGTAGGGCTAGAAGCAGAAAGTCGGTGAGCGTGGCGATAAAACGTCGTTTAATGGAACACAACAGTTGACAAGCTTTGGTTGGCTGACATGGGGATCGCGGTGACACTGTGATCACACACTCTGCTCGGCTTAACACAACAAGACAAATCATCCTGCGCCTAAATAATTCACCTGAACATGTTCAACAAACTCCTACAGTCCCCGACTCAGAGCGTGTAGATCAGCTCTGACAGCTGCTTGCTTTGTTCAATCACCGTCTGAGGGATTCGATTCATCCCACGCCACCAAAGCTACGAGTGTGTCGTCATTTACAAGCAAAAATAATAATGTGCATGCAAGTGTCTGTGACACCTCCCAATGCAAAACAGTTTGTAGTGACATCAAACGAGCCAGGTAGGGTTTAATCAGAGGCAGGTTTGATCAGAGAGGGGAAACGAGGCGTTTGGTTTGTGGCGCGGTGGGTTGTGTGGGGACCTGGGCTGCCACAGCAATGAGGATGGAAGGGTTGACGGGAAAATGAAAGGATCAGGAAAGACGAGTCCTGACAGCTCGCAGGTTATACACTGCAGGCACCGCTTTCAACTTCATGACTCTAATAAAGAGGTGGAAAAAAACACCTTAAATCAAATTATTGATTTGATCTGATATCTGAACATGCTTCATACGAAAACATCCAGACAGCATGGACTTGATCAACTTTGGCAGGTCAAACTGAAGCCAAACTGACAAAATCAGTTCTCAATGTCGCAACTGTGTGAGGAAAATCACATCATTTTGTTCTCAGTCTCTCGCCGTCTGGCCTTTCTTATTAACCTCCCTGGCGAACTTTTCATCCCCCTCTCCATGTTAAACTATGTTTATGTAGAAAAATGACGCTCAATTTGCTAACTCTGTTCAATAATTAGGA
The DNA here is from genome assembly GCF_027474105.1 of Poeciliopsis prolifica. NCBI lineage: Eukaryota > Metazoa > Chordata > Actinopteri > Cyprinodontiformes > Poeciliidae > Poeciliopsis > Poeciliopsis prolifica. The sequence goes on from NW_026562439.1 coordinate 1,132,312, forward strand.
CTGATCTGGATGTTCATCTGACTGTATGAAAGAGAATCACATTCTGTGTGATAAAGTATGAACCGTTCACACGTAAATACCTGGACGGTCGATGTGAATCGATGCCTCACTATGTTGATGCAGTATTTCATGAAAACGGAACCCCAACCAAGAAGTGAACAGAAATGAAAATTTTCTCAAGCCTGAAATTTCTGGCTAAAATATATATATATTTATCTTATTAGATATTCAACTTTTCCAAGACACTCATTTTGGGTTTTCATCCTCTGTGAGCCAGTCATCAAAATTGCAAGAAAAAATGCCTGAAATTTCTTCTTTTTTTTACTCAAACTTGATTTACAATTTTAATCCATTTGTTTTAACCTTTTAGAAAAAAAAAATTGGCCTTTTTTTTCAAAAATGGCTTTTATTTCAAACATTGGCTCTGTGATTTAACCTGAAGCTGTAAAACATGTTTGTCAAACTTGGTGGGCTGAAGGAGACAATGGTGGGAAAAAAACTCCAGATTTCCAAAAATTAGATCTTCAAAAACAGAAAATTTGATTAATCGATCACAGGAAGCAAATCCAGTGATCTAATCTGACTGGAAATTTGAGCTTTAAAAAAACAGAAGAAATATGAATGAGGACCAACCTGTCCTTGAGTTTGCCGCGTGTGAAGCTCAGTCCCAGAGGACTCCCCGTTCAGACTGTCCGAGTACTCCTCAACACTGTCACTGTAGAGAAAGGTAAAGTTTATTACTGGCTCTCAGAGTACCACCATTGGACAAAAAAATATCCAATTTACCTTTTATGGTTGATTTAGTTGACATCAAGCAAAAATATGTGCATTCCTACCCCCCTCCATCCAACAGAAAATCAATGTCCCGTCCAATTTCTGAGCAGGAAGTGTAAATGTGGGCGTAAATTAAGTGAAAAGCTGCTGGCGAATGCATCAACATGTATGAGAGTGGCTGTGGCCTTCATTAGCTCTCCGAGTGTGACAGACGTGTGTGAGAGGCATGGATGAGCGGAGCGCAGCAAACTTGCATCTGATAGACGCACAGCGAGGGCTTCACAAAACACACACACACGCGCACACACACACAGGTCTATTGACAGTGACCTTTGACGTGAAGGTGGAAGCCAGTGACATTTACGCTGGCGGGTTTATTAAGGTGGGGTCTGGGAGCAGCAGCAGAGGTAAAGAGCGCTGAGTAGAGGCTCTAACTGGGGGATGACATGGCTGGGGGGTTAAATCCAGCCTGGTGAGGACCGGGGACTTGTTGAGGATTACTGATCACCACCAGGGAAACCAAACTTGCATTAATTTGAGAAAGAACCACCAACTTTATGGAGCGGAAACACACCGACCTACAGTTAGTCATTGCAAATTAGAGCTGCAGCTCATGATTAATGTTATAATCGATTATTCTGATGCAAACCAGTCAGAAAAATTTAAAACTACTACTATAACTATTAAAAACTAAACTAAAACTAAACAATATGTAACTACAAACTAGCAAACACTCTAAAAACTAACCAAAACTAACAGAATTAGACAAACACAAAGGCACAAAGAACAAAAACTAAGCTATAATGAAAAACTCAAAAATAACCCTGAAACACACTCAGACCAAAGGACAGTTTGTCAACAAATCAACCTAACAGTCATGTTTTTGGAAAACAGGTCTGATCCAGCATTTCTATCTGGATGCAGCGATTGTGTCCTGCATCCAGCAGGACACATGACTTGATCAAGCTTTTTCTTTCATCCACAATACAAAATAAGTAATAAATATGTAAGATTCCTACTGATATTGTTAATATCAGTACAGTAGATCTGGACAAAATGGCTGCAAAATGAATCGATATAGGCATTTCACATCAGTTGATATCAATATCTGTTTAGTCTTTTGTTTTAAAGATCTGAAATAATCCCAGATTAGAGGTGTGACCTTTCCTTTGTTCGCTCCACAACGTTGTTTTTTATTTTTAAGGTACGGTGACAAAACCTTAAACTGCTGCTGGGCAACTTACTCAACAAGTTGTAGGTAACCAAAGAGTGAATAAGTTAGTTGATGCCACCAACCATGAGAAGTTCAGTGGCTAATAGCTTTTCCTCTACCAGTCTCCCAGAATGCTGTGCGGTTCTGGATCAGAGTACAATGAACATTCTATATATTGAACATTATATATTATATATATTGTTATATTGTGATCTATTGATATTGATCACAATATAAGGTGCTTTACTGTATTGTATCGGAAGTGAAAAAGTGTTATCAGAGCAGCCGTATTAAAAATGTCATAGTTTGCCGATTTAAAGTGACAAAATACAAAAAAATTAAGGTTTTCATATTTTTGCGAGGCTCTCTAGGCCTGACATCTTTATCAGACGACACAGAGCAACGTGTCTGAAAAGAGGATTCCTGTAACATCAGAAAGGCCAAAGGCTTTAAAGTATCAAATCGGTTGACAGGCGCCTTAAATAAGACAACATGTCGGTTTAAACACTCTTGTTCACAAATCCGCTTAGATCCTCCTCTCAGGTAAAGCATTTATTAGACCGCCGCTTATTAGCCACATGGAGGGGTATTAGGCAAGCTGGGCGTTGGTGCACCCAGTCGCTGTTAAATGGCCTCTTGCGGATAGAGCTGGGGAGGATTACGGCGTGATGAATTAGCTGGTGAAGAGGTGGTGAGCGAGCGGGATGGACGGAAAGGCAGCGGCGTTCAGGAAACGGCTTATTTTTGCATAAAACATACATGAAATAATTACTGTCGATGGCTGTTAATTTAGAGGCTGTTAAGCATCTTGTAGACATCTGGTACTGATCCGAGTTGGGTCATTCAAAATTTATCCAACAGAATTAAGGCGAGCAGAGAGGAGAAGACATACACACCGACATGCCACGAGATAACCAGCATAACTACACACAAGGTGGGGTAAGCCTCCGCGCGCGCGTGTGTGTGTGTGTGTGCGTGCGTGCGTGCGTGCGTGCGTGGTGTGTGTGTGTGGGTGTGTGTGGGAGGGGTCCTTGCAGGGGGATCCTTAGTGCTGTCAGGGGGGGTTTGTAAATATGCAAAGAACCAGTAAATTAAATCAAACTGCCAAACTGTCAATTTCGGGGTAGCGTGACTAGTGCATGAAAATGGCATCACTGGAAGGTGTGGAGGCTTCGGCGGCCCCTTATCCCTGGGCTTTTCTGGCACAGGTTCAGCTCTGCGCAGAGAGGTGGCTAATTCTGCATGCAAATTTCAGTCAATAAGCTGCGAGCAAGTCGTCCCAGGATATTTCAAAGGATCTGACAGTAGGCTCTCCCTCCTCTCTCCTTCTCTCTATCATTCTTGCTCACATTCTTGTTTTTGGCTTCTGAATACCAACTAGACAGACAATGAAATTCAATCAGCCGTTTGCTTACGGTTTTTGCATATGCACATTGTCCCCCTTGATGCCGTATCCCCACCGTTCAGAGGACCCGTCCTCTCGTCTCAAACCGACTGAAAATAATGAGGGGGACAGAGAGGGGAATCATTACCTCTCTGCGCTCATGTCCTCCCACTCGTCCTTAGTGGGGCTGAGGTTATGGCCGTGCCAGCTGATGGCTTGATTGGAGCTGACTGTTGGGTGGCGGCGCGGGCGTGGAAGGCCTCTGTGCCAGGTTGTCTTCGGTTTGACCTTGGCGCTGATGTTGGCGGTGCCGGCCGGCCGCGCCGGGCCTGCTGCTCGGTTCCTGTAGAAGTCCCTGGCTGCTCTGGCGATACCCAGCTCCTGCTTCAGCTTCAGCAAGTGATTGTTGAGCCTGGCGATTTCTTTTTGAGCCGCGGCCAGTCGGGATTCCAGAGCCGTGACCTCGCCACGGTGCTGCTCATCACAGACCCGGGTCCGGACCCGGGCCTCCTCCTCCCGGTCAGCTTCCTGGTTCCTCAGAAAGTCGATGGAGGCTTGGAGTCGTCGGCAGTTGTTGGCCAGGTCTTCGTTGGCCTTACGCAGCTTCTGCCTCTCTTCCTTCAGCGCCGCTGTCTGCTCCTCCAACAGCATCAACCTCTGCTCCAAAGAATTCATCTGGAAGAACCAAACACATTGACATGGAACCAACCCGTTCCCCAAGACACACACTCCCTACGTTTCAAAACTCAAATTTGCATTTGAATATTTTCTAAATATTCTGAACAATGAAATACAAATCATTTAACTTGAAAATGCAGCAGTACTCAGCCTTATTATTTGTCCAGTTCACAATTTGTACGTCATAAAGTAGCTATCAATTCAGACATAAAGCAAGACTGTGAGCAGATAACAGTAAGGTTGGGAACAGTGAGAAAACCCAGGCCGACATCAACTAACTGTGATTATTCTAACATTAAATATTCATTAATATAATGTTTCTACTATTGTACAGCAAAATGTAACACCACCACATCCCACACTGAATCTATTTATTGTGTCATAACTTCTGAAAAAACTGAAAATCTCTCTTTGTGAAGTCAAATCATGGTGAAAATGTTGCTTTTCTGCACAAATAACAGAATCTATGAGGATGGACAGTTTGGCATTAAGTCTGTAATCAGCAATGCTTTATATTTCTGGGTGGGGGTGTGGACATTTGACTGCCGCGCCCTGATCTGCCTTAACCCAGACAGCAACCAGCCACTCTTAGTCTTTTTGTTAGATCTTCAATGGAGGCTGTTTAAGAGAACAGGGGCTGCCTGCTGGGTTTGTGCCTCCAGGCATTTTCCCCCCTTTATTTATGTTCTCACACTCTTCCTGCTGGTAGAGCTTGATACCTTTCAAACAAAATTAGACAGCTATCGCCAGCTGTGATGATTCACTGTCATGAAACCAAAACCGAAGCATCGCATGAACTCATGCAAGCAAGATTTTAAAACAAATGCAACCTACCAACACCTCCACTATGAAGTTTAGAACAAAATACTATTTTCTGGTGTAATATTTCTGGCTGCTTATTATAGAGTTCTTCTTGGTAAATCTGAGAAAAACAAAGTACTTACCGGCTGACACTTGACTTTGAAATAACCACAAAGTGATAAAAGACCTTCAAATCTTCCTTGAAAGAGCAAAGCCAAATTTTCCAGGAGACATCTTGCGGGAGATGGCTCTGTCGGGTTTCTTTTATTGGTAATGACACGGAGCACTTAGCGAAGGCACGGTGCCGTACCTTTTTAAAAGACTGTTTCAGCCGACTCGAAGAGAGAGGAGGTTTGATCGGAGTGCTGCTCTTGACCTGCTGCTCCTCTGCCATTTTCTGAAGCAGCTCTGCAAAGAGGAACAAAGCTTCTTATTGTGACACTCTGTGTCAAATCCTGCAGAGGCAATCAATAGAATTATTAAAAGAGGACACATTAAATCAATTAACATTAGTATAGTCTAATTTCCTTCCTCAGGTCTGTGTTTTTTTTCTTTCTTTAGTCAATTATGGCTTAAAGTCACTTTTCCCTCCTTAAAATTCAAGCACTTTTCTAGCATTTTCAAGGTATGTTTTAAAACTTTTCCAACATCACACTGTGAAAACTGTTTCAACTCACTATTATATTCCATTTATTACTGTTATTATTATTTTTTTTTGTCACAGTATTCTACAGTTTGTAGAAGAGATAAGGTAAACTGAAATATTATGTTTTGAAATGTCTCCCTCACCCAAAAAACTGACTGGTCCAGGAGAAAAACACAACTTTAACAAAAGGGTCATGCAATTTCATTAAGGAATAATAAATATTCGTTACACTGAAACAAGTTTTTTGGCATTTAGCACATAGAATAATTTTGGTCACTTCAAATGATCTAAAACAATAAAAGCTTCATCTGATTTAACTTCAGGCAGTGAGAAGAAAAATGGGAAATTAAAATATTTGGTTTCAATATTTTCCAAATTGAGGCTTTTAATCAAGTATTAGATTACACATTATTGCAAAACTGAGCAACTTGACTATAAAGTACTTTGATTCAAGGATTTTACATCAAAATCAAGCACTTTCCAAACCTTGAAAACACAGATTTCAAGTCCCTGCATTAACTCTGTAAAAGTCTTATCATTCACAGGCCCTTTAACTCCAGATTAACAGGAAATTGTTTTATTTTATCGCTTGTAAGGAAATGAAAAAACAGTCTTCAAAGGCACACAGTAGTTCTGAGTATGTGCAACTTTTCTCAGGGGATCTTAAACAAACAGCAGAAGTGCTTGAATCCCAGGTGAGCACATTGCCCCAGGCTGCGTTGCTTTGTACTCCTCTGTGTTTCCTCAGAGCACCTCTATTCTCCACAGACATGCATGCTGCCTTATTGCGGAAACATCAATGATAGCAGTGGCCAGCATCTGATTTCAGGTGATAAAAACAGAATGAATTCAAAAGTCTTGGTGCTCAAGGGCTTAATGCACAAAAAACACACACTGTTAAAGCTTTTGTGTCACTATTTAAAAGGCAGCATATACCTGCCAAGGTGGAAGTAAATGCAAAGGGCAACACAAAACAATCTAAAACTTTCTACCTTTCCTTCTCCATTTTTAAGGATTTATGACAAGACGACCAAAATAATTTGTACAATGAGCTGGAAACATTAAATATTCAGGATCTTGACTTTTCAGGTCAGTTGGATATTTTTTGAGGGAGAAAGAGGGAGGAAAAGGGAAAGATGGCTACGTTGTGGAAAAGCTGCCGCTCCCTTTCTTTGCGTTGACGCCTTGCCCAGGGAAGTTTGTTACATTGAATTAGCCTGGCCTTTTGTCTTCCTTACGTGTCACATTAAATCACACAGAGCACCAAATCGGACAGGAGGGCTGCTGTGTTCGTTGGGTACATAACCAGGCTGAGAGACAATTACCCGGCTGCCGTGTTAGTGGCATGGGAGTTGGCACCTCAGCACTACCTTGATAAGAAGACGTGGTGGCTCCCTAGTCACCTGCAGTTGAAGGAGGTTCTGGCACCGCCGCATACATTAACGTCCCTCCCATGACTCCTCACAGGAAGCAGCTCAAAGGCCCCGTTCCTTTCATCTGCCCCCTTTCGTTAGCGTGATCTCAGAGTGAGCGCTTCAAGCCCACAGCCGTCTGATTGGGTCGCACAAGTTCCTCTCCACTAAAACGCTGTGGCCTTTCTCAAGGTTTTTGTAATAATCTTCCAATTCCCACAGAGTTCTTCTCATACGGGTCGCAGTTAACTTGACAAGGAAAAGAGCAGATTCTCCAGATAAACATGTTCATGAATTCACATACACTTAACTGCTTTCACCAAGGTCATTACATCCTTGCTGCACTGCAAAACACAAAATCTTGCTTGCCAAGTATTTTTATTTAATTTCTAGAGGAAATATCTCGGTACACTTGGAATAAGACAAACCTGACTTACAAGGAACTTTTCAGCAACATATAGGAGCTTGTTTTAAGTCAATAATTTCTAAAGAAGTGCTACTTTCACAGGTAGACTGGCAGAAAATATGCTTAAATGCCAGTTCTCTGGACCAGCAAGGAGCCGTAGTATAACTGGGGTTATGCTACTATTATATCTTTATTATATCTTTATTCAGATATTATTTCTCAATCAAGAATGGTTGGAGTTTTGCTTTGTGGAGAGTTACAGGCAAATATTACCAAGTATTTTTATCTAGTATCTAGTGGAAATATTTTAGTACACGTGCAATAAATCAAAAATAAGTTACAAGTAACTTTTCAATGGAAGTTCTTATCAAAATTAAGGAATTATTTACTTTAAACAAACTCCTATAGCTTTCCGAAAAGTTACGTTTAAATAAGGTTGGAACTTATTTCAAGAGCACTAACATATTTGCTCCAGACAGTTTTTTTGCTTTGAATCAGAACTTTTAACTGGTCTGGACAACTTTTTCCAGTCATTCCAGCTGGAAAAAAGGAATCAGAACCACAGGTCCAGAAACCTTCGTCATCTTAATCTGCTAATGTGGTTTTCTGGTAAAAAGGGGCATAAAAGGACGTTTAAATTTAAATGTTTAATCAATTTAGATGATAGTGAACTTTCACTGTTTTTACTTGTAACAGCAGAGTTTTCTGATTTGTTTTCTAACAAATAAAATCTTTGGGAGAGACATTAGGGTGATAAAAAATAAAATTAATTCTTGTCAAGGTTAATAGTTCAGAGAGCTTTTTCCTATATCATCATTTTACTGTCAATGAATCTTCAGTCTGACAAATATAAATATTTTAATGAAATCACTTCCATTTGATTTGAAATGATGTAACCAATTAGATGATATGAATAGAAAATTAATGACATTAATAAAGTTCAATGTGTCGTATCAACTGCTAAACTTTTCAGAAAAACTGATGCATAACTGTCTTTCTTTTTCTGCCTGACTTCCTAACAAAGCCATCAATAAAAGCAAATTAGCTAATTAGTTCTCTCCTTTGTAGCAAATCATTGCAGCGTAAGACAAAGTCTCTAGTTGTGGAGAAAATGAAAGTGATCTCAAACAGATCTGTTATTGAACTAATTAATTAAATCCACAGGATGAAGTGGACAGCATGTGATGGTGTCATTGAGTGGATTAAAAGAGATGTGCTTTTTAACACAGAGAATGATGCATGTAGACAAAGCTGACGCTGTTTGATCTCCCAATCAATGGGAGAGGAGTTGATCAAGTCTTAATTGACTTGTTCTGTTAATTCCGCAGAGGGGAGTTGTATTAATTCTCCTGATTAATACACATTTCCCAGAGGGGAACGGCTAGCTACCAGCATGCACTTCACCATGAGAGGCGACACCTTGACATATTAATCCTTATTTTTTGTCTGTAGAGGCTTGGTGAGGGATTTGAAATGAATCCATTGTGGTGATGTGGTGGCACAGGGGCAAAGCACGGCCCACGTATTGAGGCCTTAATTCTCGTGCTGGCGGTCACAGGTTTGACTCCCAGTCTGGTGACGTTTGCCACGTCTTCTCCCTCATTACTTTCTTTCCTGTCTAACTACCTCCAAATAAAGACCGCTGGAGCCAACAAAATCTTTTGAAATAAATAAATTAACTATGTAGTAGAATAATTCAAACTAATATAGAGAAAGCTACGGATCGAGATACACAAACAACAATGAAAACAAGAGGGAGTTGACCTTGATGATCATTACTGAGACACATGCGGAGCTCCTTCGCTGTGGTTCGGTCCATAGCAGACTGGACTCGCAGCATGTCCAGCTCCTCTTCTAGGGCAACTCTGCAGAAGAAAAACAACTTTTTACTATTTCACCCATCAATCTGTGATAAGGATGAGAATATTTTGAATTGGAGATGGGATTGTGTAGAGAGTAAAAGAGATTAAAAACAATATTGAAAGCACAATGTTCCGTTTTCAGAAAGACCATAAAATTATTTTGTATTTTTGAGCAAATGTGTGGATCAGGTGAGAGCAGTAACGTTTATGATTTTTAGTTACAGCAAAAAACTCAAATGTTTGAACCGCTGCTTTGAACGACAATTGTTGTAATGCCTCACTGCCACCACATGAGGGCAGTAATGTGCAAAGTTGTTTGCCATTAAGCTGTAAATATGAACCTTGACTAGTCTAAGGCCCAATACTGACTATAGACTATTACCAGTTTCACTTGCAAGTATCAGTCAATTTACACAAAGTTAAAGAAATCTGAGCTGATTTATCATTGCACCCCAAGTTAAAGCACAGACACTTTATGACCTCCACCAAGAAACTTCTCCACGTTTTCATGCCGGTTTTCCAACACGAAAGAGAAAACAACGGCATGACGAGGAAATCATCTAATTAAAATACTTTTTAACACATCTGGAAATCAAAGTGACAAGCAACATGAAACGGTGAGGAAGCAAAGTACGCTGTGCAATATGAATGTGTGTGAGTGTTAACAGGGAGGGAAAAAAACCAAGGTGTACCCAATTACCTCTGTGCAATTAGCTTGATTCCTGCTAAAGGCTAATTATGTGGAGCCATGCTCTCGTCTTTGCACTTTCAAGTTATTATTAGGACCCCAACTGTAGTCTTTTGAGGATACACACAGGCCCACGGAGACAACCACACCTGAAACACACACCTAATTTCCCTCCCCTCTGCTCCAGAGAGTCGGAGAAAAACACAAGAATCAAACTCCAGCGATTCTAGTGGCATTCTTCCCAAAGTTAACCTCATTACAAACAGTAGGCCTTTTCTAGGATCGACGTCTAATGATCCATTTGGACTGCAAAACTTTAATTTTCTTACAGAAATCAAGAGAGTTTTTATATGGTCTGCACAGTCCAGATAATTACCTCAGAGATGTTTCTGCTGTTGCAGAGGGAAGAGAAGTAATAAGTACATTTTAACCCACACAGTCCAGAGTCCTGATCTTCTGGCTGCAGCCTAAATAAGAACACAAATGGCTCTCCCCAGAGAAATGAGGAAGCAGATGGATATGTGTCGCTTCTTTATAGATTTTCCTCCATAAATGAACTCAAGTCGATGAGACGCCGGCACTGCCTTATGTGTCCGGGCTGTTAATGGGACCAGTGAGCTGAAATATGCAGCATGTAGAGAGAGCCTGTTCCATCTCATGTTTCTCTTTTATGCCTTTTCAGATGCTGATAGTATTGATGCTGAACACAAGTCCATGTGCCAAACATTGGGCTGCGCTGAAGGATAAGCACAGTTTCCCCAACAGAACAAAAGATTGGATTTCAGATGGAGTTCATTGGTGCAGGTCGTCACGTTTCCCAACGTCACATTGTGGAGATGGAGCACCACTGCAAGCTTATTTACTAACACCTAGATGGAGCAGCGATTGCTTTGCCTGTGAGAGATGGGGAGTTAACCAAGATGGAGATGTTCTGAGAATACATGCTCCTGAGATGCAACACGAACAATTAAATATATAAAAAAATGATTACTGTATTTATACCACTTGAAACTGCGACTGAAATATTTCAATGTAGTAGAACTTTGCACTATTAGATGCTGCTTGCAAAGCAGCCAATCCAGGAGTGCCATTCATTTTCCTTAGTGCTGACTGGCTGAGATACTGAAGACAGTAGATTTTAGCTTTCAAGATACCAAGTTGGCTTCCACTCTGCATACTGATGCATATTAATTATATTTGGGCTTTGAACAATCCCTGGCCAAAAATCTAAAGTTTATTTGAGCTTCCTATTATATCTTCAATGCATGGACAACTGATTTTTAACACTAAAGAACATTATTTCTATGTGATGCACCCACCATGCAGTGTGTCTAAGTATGTGAAGCCAGTACTGTGATCTGGGATTGCTGCAGTTGGTCAGGTCAAAGTTCAGCATCATCATGAGGTCAGCTAACTATATGACAATATTGGATGACCAGGTTATTTCATTAATGGATGTTTTCCTCCATCATGACACGGTGATATTAATACATCACTGGATGGAAATAAATCTGGAGATGTTGCAGAAGCTTACAGAAACAACGCCACAGAAAATTTGATTTATACTCAAGATTAAAGGCAGTACAACTAAATATTACAATGGGTGATCTTTATTGTTTTTGCTGTGGTGGTGGTGACTTATTTTGGCCAAGCAGTGTATTAAAATAGGTAGCTATAATTGTTTTTAAATGGAGTTTCAAGTATTTCCATATTTTATATATTTTACTTAATAATTATGTATAATTTTAATGTGTTAAGCATAAAAAAATCTGATGTTTACAAAAATTAAACATTTAATCAGCTATCAGATTTTTAAGTCCGAGTATAGATGGGAACAATGTTTAGTTTTTGAGCTGTGACTTTTAAAATAACTTTCAGACACGCTGAACCTCACTGAACCTCACTGAACCTCAGATCACAATTACTTTCTATGAATAAAGATTTTTCTTTCTTTGACGTGCCAACTGTTTTTAAAGTAATAATGAGGGGGGGAAAAAACTCACTTTACTAATTAAAAAACATGCATAAATCATTCTGTTTGTGTTTGAGCATGTGCACAAATGTGTCCCTCCTTCAGCTAATCCCTGGTCCAAAGGGGCAAAAGACTCTCATTACCTCTAATACCTTTTAGCAAATCAAGATGAAAAGAAACAAAATAGTGGAATACGGCGGACATTAGGGCAAACTTTATTAGACTTAATTAGAGTCAACGTCGCTTATTGGGGAGGTTCACATCCATAATGGTCACTCTGTGCAGAGGAGCAGTGCAAAAGATCTCAAAGGCTTTTCCCACCAGTAATCGCTATCTAACCCGAGCTTTGATGTCGTCTGAGTGTAGCATCTTCAGTCTGAGGGTGCACTGCGTGTGTTTATTCTGTTTATGGAGCCTAAATAAACCCTGCCTCTTTTCACCAACAGACCTTTAACAACAATTAGCAAGCATGGACATGGAGCGCCACAGACAGAAGCATAATGAGATGGATAAGGAGATTTTCTCACCCATTCTGCCCGGAGTTACCAGGAATGGCATAAAGAAAACCTTAATTTTAGGGGCTTTTTTCTCTAAAAGTACCGGCAAAGCAAAAAGATATTCAACTAGAAGCAGCTTAAAATGTGCAAAGTGATACATCAGGGTGATATGTGATCAAACAAGAGTAATAATAATAATAGAAGATTGTTCTCAGTAATGCTTGGACTTGTTGGTTAAATGGCAAAACTATGTTCTCACAGCTGGTTGTGGTGATCAAACCAGAACAGTAGCAAGTCATCAGACATTATCTCTGCAATTTACCAAAGATAATCTAACAATGGATTTTGAAATCTGACCAGATTCTTTCCGATTTACTGGAAGCTGAAGTGCAAGTTTAAAACACCAGAGAACATTTTATCCCTCTCCAGTTACAGTCGCTATGTGACCGTTTGCTGAAGTGAAGGAAGCTATTGCATGGGGATTTGATTAAAATTTGTTGAAACTCTTATTTTCAAGTATTAAACAAAATAATTCTCAAGTTGACTGTTTATGTTGACAGAATCAACAAATAAAAACCAACTTTAGATCATTCTGTTAAAAGCATGATTGGTATGCATTAAGAAAAGTAAAACAAAAACAGAAAAAGGAGAGAAAAGAAAAGGTCCCAACACTTTGGTCTGCTGAATGTGACCCACCACAATCCATTACCACTCATGGTATCATTGCTGGGTAGAAGACATAACAGAACCGAGAAGCAAATAATCTGTAAGCACAATGGAAGCGATGATACAGTTAGTGTCTGTTAGACAGAAAGGAGAATATGTCTAATGCTTCTGGTTCTGAAAAGTGCATATCTATTGGAATTAAGGGTGTGGATTTCCAAACGTTCATCTGTGTCAGGACGCGGTACACAGCTTCTGCTGTGACGTTGTCCTTCCATTCTGATTAATAAGTAAGTTCTTCCAAGTGATCAGTTAATAGAAACGTTCATCAAAATATATGTGAAGCTCTTAATGAAAATACTGTCAGTATTCTGATTCAGAAGTTGCTGAAACTTAAGTCACAAGTTCAGCAACATGAATTTGGCTTCATGCTGTCAAAAACATGGTCTATTTTAATGATTATCAGGAACTCCACATAGAAGAATGGCAGCTTCACATACAGGTTATGTTTAAAATCCAAATTATGAAGCAAATCTTTATTAATTTTTTTTTACCAAGATGGTTTGCAGATTAGTCAGACTGAAATCACTGCAGAGTAGTTAAAGGCTCAGGAATTTATACATGAACATATATGTGCCATCAAAATGAGACAGAAGCATGTTGCCTTCTCTGAGGCAGCTTTGTGTCATTAAATTAAGCTGCAGCAGGGGGGCTGCAGATCAACCATAAAAGCAGATCTGTTTCACCTTCCTCAATCTTTTCATAACTTTCTCCTGACACAGTGGGAGACCTATTGGGCAGGAATCATCAGAGCCATATTCATACTGGGTCATCTGGCCATGCAAACATTGCTTCACAAGTGCAGTTTATGCAGAAGGTTAAAGGACACATCTGTGAATCATAACATAACAATGAAGAACAAAAACGAGAGTTTAAAGCCACTCCCCATTAAAAGCCCTGAATTGTTCATTAGCCGTTAGGTAATTAGTGGATCATTGCAAACACTTGTCCAGCATAACCTTCACAAGCATTTATTATGGAACAGTTGATGGAAAAACAAACTTTAAATGTGAGTTTTCTGTTAAACTACTTGCTTTTTCTGCACTATATTTGTTTTTGCTGTTCTGACTCATTGCTTCCACTTTAAAAAAAATAATAAGGTCAATTGGGTGGAGCAAAACAATTTAATAGCTTGGTTAACAATGGTTTATCCCACCACCTTGCAACAGATAAATATGTCAGCGTAGAAGAGAGGCTGTGTGTGTGAAAATACATGCCCTAGGATGAAGAGTTTCCAAAGCACAAGTTTAAAGATTTCAGCTAAGTTTACTTTGCACCAGCCACCTGGGTAAGGAGAGGTCCCTGGGCCAGGAATAAAGGAAATGAGGTGGAGCTGGGCAGAGGCACATAAAGGGAATCAACAGCAACCCCGGCGGACTTCCCTACTCCACGTCTAGGAAAGAGGCCAGACACTCTGCGGTCCCTTGTGGCTTTCTCCGCAGGTCAGATCCAAGGACCCTGCAGGTCTGCAGTAGTCCGTTCTCCCCTACGCACCCCGCCCTCAGCCCGTCTTCGGCTCGGCTCTGGTCGCGGCCAGGCAGGAAGGCGGACGGACATCCCTTAACAGGCAGCATTGGCGGCACTAGAGCTGCTAGCCTTGTAATTAGCTCGGACAGCTCAGGCTTGGAGAGAGGCAGCCGGGCTAGATCATAATGAGCTCAGCTGGGATTAGGAGGACAGGGCAGTGGGGGTGAGCAGAGGGGAGGGCAGCGAGAGAGAGGGGTGGGGGGCAAGTACCAGAACCCTGGCCTCAACCGGCTGCAGCATCACAGAGGGCCAGAGGGAGGCAACTGAGCAGACGAGCAGAAAACGGGGAAGAAGAGGGTACAGAGGCACAGGATGGAGTTGGGGCGACGCGCTGAGAGGTGAAGGTGAAAAGAAGAAGGGAGAAGAAGACAGCAGCTTTAGGCGAAGCTTTCTGGAGCAGTCGGGTTTGAGATAGAGCTACGGATTCTGGATCAAGAACACAAAGGCTAAAAATGTCTGCAGACAGAGTGAAGATAAAAACAAGAGCAGAGGCCGAATGAAAAGAACATCCAAACACAACGGGAAAGCATCTGGTACAATGAAAAGACTGACTCATTCAGTCTGTCAGTGTGGAATAAATAGTTTCAGATTGTCCACAATCCTCTGCAGATCATGAACATCTGGATAATTATACGCCTTTTTTGTTCTACATAAAGATCTCCAACATGTCTGCAGGCTGGTCCTGCAGCTCTTTACCTGAACTGTGGGTTTCCACGATCAGCAAGTCTAAAAATGGGATTGTTCTTTGCACCAGCAACCATAATCAATTTCTATTTATGAGGAGTTTACTTTGAAGACCAACACAAAGCAGTTTTTAATGTTCTTAAATTATGTTTTAGTATGTAGCGCACCGTGTTCTGACCGGATCATTATTTGTGGAGGGCAGTACTCTTACTTCCGCCTGCGAGTTGGTGTGAAGTGCTAGCAGCACGGTGTTGCATTGTGCTGGGTTTTGCCAGGGTGTGGGGGACAAATAAGAATTGTTGAACTTTGCGGTACGATGGTTGGACTACGACAGCTTTTCAGGCGTCGGAATCGTGTCGTCGCATTTCGGAGCGAACGGTCGGAATGGCACAGAGAGAGAGAGAAAGATCTGATTCCTCGGATAATCCTAAAAATATTCTATACAGTACTCGATTACTAAAATATTCTTTTACAACAGCCCTACTCAGAACTTCATGGTTATGTTTCTTTTCTCAGCAATTTTGATTGCAAAAATAAAATCACAAAACAATCGCAAAGTTCTGGTGGGACTGGCTTGTCAGAAAATTGATACAACACATCACGCTGCATCACCAGCATTATGCTTATGCTTTTCTTTCCATCAGTGACAAGAAAACTGCTCAGTTGACTATTTTATAGCTTAAAAGAGCCAAAATCAAAGAATCTGACTTGAAATCATGTAAAACAGACACACCCCATCTAGTCAGATTACCTCTGAGTCACAAGAAAACAAGAAAAAGCTCAAATTGCCATTTGATTCTAAGGTGCTGAAAACAAACATTCAGATTTCTATTTCTAGAGTGAAAATATTCTAAACAATTAAACGTTTTCCTTCCACTTCACTATTTTACATTAATGTGAGCTGCTCTGTCAAACAAAATCCATAAGAAATAAACAAAAGTTTGTCGTTGCAACTTGACAAAATATGAAAAGTTCAAGAGTGAAAAATATTTTTGTCTGACTTCTGGAAATCCAGCTTTAGAAATGAAGTTCATGACGCTCATGGATTCGTTGCTTCTGCTTTCTGCTGTTTATGGATAACATGCATGATGTGAAGCCATATAACACTGTGTGTGTGTGTGTGTGTGTGTGTGTGTGTGTGTGTGTGTGTGTGTGTGTGTGTGTGTGTGTGTGTGTGTGTGTGTGTTGTGTGTGTGTGTGTGTGTGTGTGTGGAAATTTGGGAACTTCACTGCAGTGCTGCCAGTGATTCTGAATGCAGGTCACTTACTTTTCAGCAGTGAGTTTTTTGTTGAGGTTTTTCATGTAGGCCAGCTCGTTCCACACAGCGTCACTGTTCTCTTGTCGAAGCTGCCACGGCTCTGGGCGCTGTTTCCTTCCACCTGCCCTGCACACACAAACAAACACACACAGCATGGAAGAGGATGCACGAGAAACTGTAGAGGCAAGCAAATGCTGAGATAAAAACTGAACAAACAACTCCACTCGCACACGTACAACGCAAACGTATAACAAGGGAAAATCGCTGGTACTGTACATCACCTTGCTGCCGTTGGCAACCCACATGGGGGTAATGAGGCTCCCTCTGTTTTTGTTATTCAGCCATATTTAGCGGTATTCAAATGAGCAGCCTTGACTTTGACACTTCATGTACACATCTGTGTGTGTTGGTTTGAAGCTCAGGGCACTGCCCGTGTGGCAGGGCAGTGGAGCATTCCCTGAGCACCATGCAAATGTAAATAGTGGCAAAAACACACTCGCAAACGAGGTCATTCGAATGTCTACACCTCACTTATGAATACTTAATGACACTTTGAGCTCAGTAGCTGCTGCCTCCGTTGAATTCCCCCCTCTACTCCCCACACACACACACACACACACACACACACACACACACACACACACACACACACACACACACACACACACACACACACACACACCTCTGCTCAGCCCCAACTGCATCCAACTCATCAATCAGCCTAAGCGCAACATATTCAATTCCAATTAGGCTTTCATTTACAAACTGAAACAGGATTTAGTGAGAAATCCACAAATTGCAAAAGAAGCTGATGAGAAGACGTTCCTCTCCATCTCACACTCATACGACAGTCTCCCATTTTCGCTCAATCAATGTGATAGAGGTGTGGAAATGGATTGTGGGGGTCACAAAGCTCTCTTTCCTGCGGTCGTTATTGGCGATGAGGACGCCTTCACGCTACGCTAATACTAGTTAAGCCCGGGTACCTGGGAGTTAGAGGCTGCAGTGGAATGGCAAATGTTTTCATTTAATACTGCAACTGCCCCTGTGAGCAATTTGAAGCTACAGGACGACTCTGCGGTGTGTAAGTGTGATTATGGTGTGTATGCACAGTTTTTCACAGTCAAACGTTGGGAAATGTTTTTCTTATGGAATGAATTTCTAATGCGACGTTTGACATGAAAAGTACACAAAGTCAGTAAAAACACAGGAAATTCTCAGACAACAGAAAATAAACTCGACAGGAAGCTGTTAAAAAGGTTGAAATGTGTTGCATTTTTGCCAGTTCATATTCAGTTGTTTAGTCCTAACTAAACCTGTAGTTAGGACTCTCATGACCAAAGTATTGCAAAAAGCATCTCATGGGCCTGGAGAGCTCATAATCCAGAAGAGAAATCACATAATTTCATCATCAACTACTTGTTTTCTGGATGAGGAGTCAAAACAAGAACCAGAGAAGATGTTCAAAAGCCAAGGACCAACAACAAGCAGAAACTGTTTTTTAATTTAATGACAGCCTCCTCTATGCTTTGTCACTGCACTAGACTCCACGGTTTAAGAAAAACCACACTGAACCTTTGGAAAAATGTATACAACTCAAACACAGTCTTCTGACGGGAGACTGTTTGGACATCACTGCTCACAACTCGCAGAGAGGACAAATGGACACCAACCCACAACAACTTCAAAGTTTGAGGTGAGAACATCCAGTCAGGATGTTTGTCTCGCATGTCTTATTAGAACACTTCCTGTCGTCGAACGTTTGACACTAAAGTGGTTTTAGACAGTGGTTGATGCCAATCAATAAAAGTTAGACAGATTAACCCTGAAAGAATGGGTCAACATCACACTAGTTTATCCAGGACACATCTTCACGCTGTAATTATCAAAGGTCATTAAGCGTATTCAAGACTTCATCCCTTTATCATTCCTCTTTATTACACATATGTTTGTTTGGTTTTAATTATGAGAATGGCAATTTTGTGAAGATTTTATGTGAACAGCCTCATTTGAAACACAGAGGAACGCGTTGATGGGGGATAGAGCTATAAAAGTATCGAGACCACCTGCTGTTGTGAAAGTAAATGATAATTTATTCACAGCTCTGTTTTAATTCTTTCTGTGTGACTTCTAATGGAACAACTTCAGTTATTAGGGAATATGCACAAAGCATTCCTAACCGACGGTAAATCTGCAGGACCTGTGATTTGTTTACAGTGCGCCTTAAAGCTGTTGAACACGGAGCCAGGAGAGCGCTATCTTTCTCTGGCCTCGGAGCTCGTTCCCTCATGGCCGCGCAGTTTCCATTATTAAGCAGGAGGAGATAGAAAGAACTTTTCCACGCTGCTGCAGCTAATTGCTCTGAAACAGGGGGAATCTGTTTATGGGCGCAACTTTGATCAGTGTGCGGATGCTTTAATAACCTTTAATTTTATTTGCTCACCCCCATCATTCCCAGTCTAATTTAAAAAAAAAAAACTTTTTCCTTCTTTAATATAAATAAGAACTTGATTTTTCTCTCTCCATGTTATTTTGAGGAAATCCGGTGATACAGTAATAGTAAATGGCAGGGTGGTTTCAGTGGGACTGGCCAATTGCACACAGCATGCATGCTGATAAGACCACTGGTATTATTCCTGATTTCCCAGTATGTGATTCCAGGCTGGTACTCGTGTCAAAGCAGATACATTTCTGTATTTAAAAAAAACAAATACCTGCACAAGTTTTGGGATTGTAAACTATCAGAATACCTTCAAGAAGATAACTCAACAAGGAGTATGGCTGATGTTGATTGTTCCCATTCACATGGGTCAAAACTGGGTCAAAAATTTGGAGTAAGTCCACAGAAAATGGGAAGTAAAACATCCAGGTACAACATGGAAGACATCAAAACTTCAGGATAGAAAACTCAAAGTCAAAATGAAATAAAACGAGAACAAAGAGGCAGAAACGGTAGTCGAGATGCATTTCTAATTTACTGCAGGTATAAATTTCTGCAGTGAAAATCCAGAAGTAGACGAGTCCATCAGGGATTAAATGCTGAGGCAAAATAAGCAGAGCAGAAATGAGGCGCACTTCCATGTTTACTCATCTGCTCAGTGGTTAAGGCATGTTATCAAGCTGACTGTAATTGATTACCAAAGAAAATATGATGCAAAACTGAACAGGGCCGCTGCTGTATGCAGCAGATATATGTCTACACTTAAAAAATGCAATTTCTCAATTAGCAGCACAACCAAATCAAGGAACATACTTTCATATATTAATTTAAATCCAGAGACACTTTTTTCACCCAGAAGGGCAATTAAATGTTGTCAAAAACTCAAATCATCCAAGTATCTTCAGAGTCGTAGATGGTGATGCTGTTGGCAGAAAGAAGCCCAGTAGCAGTCAGACCTGCAACGCTTCTAAAGAGGCCTCTGACTGAAGGTGGTTACTGTACGACAGGCTCATGACTGTCACAAACAACTACATTTCTGGGAAGCAGAGATGATATTTCACTGTAACATGTTCTGGATTACACCGTCTGCTAATCCACCTCATTTGCTTTTGTCACTCTTTAAATCTGCTTCATTGTGCAATTAGGAAGTCAATCAGAAACGTCAAAGTCTTGTTCTCCTCTCTGGTTTTGGTCCTGTTCTTCATCTATGAAGCCTCGTTTTCAACTCCTCTGGGTTTAGGGGTCAGAGTTCAGGTATTATTAAGATGCAAAGCACCTTCCTCCAGTTATAAACAAAAAACAACAACAAAACACCTTGTCACAGTTATAAATCTTCACTGTCAAAAGCTAAAAAGAAAAAATATTTCTAAATAAATAGAAAATAATTGTCAAAAATAAAACTCCTTAACCAAAGTCTTCAAACGGATCAATCAGAACAAACGTTACAGTCAAACATGCTAATTATTGTGCATTTACCATTAATATAGTCTAAAACTGCAGAGCTCATACAAAAACAAAAAAAGAAGGTTTGATGGTTTGATAGCATTTTCAGTTTCAAGACAAATACTGAAGAGTTCTGCTTAAAAAATTATATTTTAATTTTCTTCATTTGGTAAAAGCAGTAAGTTTGGTTCTGATAAAGTCTCCATAACTGGGTTGCTGAAGAGTGACGAGAAAATCCATTTGTCAGACATAGAGAGGCCTAACTATCTGCTGAAACCTTCCCACAAGCGACAGCAGCAACAGTTTCTACTCTCAGTCCTGCACAGAACAAAATGGGGAGCAAAATCAACACTTGAGCCTCTTTCCAAAAAGGCAACAACACAGCAGGGAAGCTACAGGAAGATCCCTAACAAGCTCAAAATGCAATGAGACTGTGTGCCGATCCCCACTGACTTGTTAGGGCCCTGATTTCCTCACACTAATGGGAGTTTTTAAATCATTTTCTATTGTCTCTCATTCAGGCTAGCATCACCCCAGTGGGTTTAATGGCTGTTTAAGAATGTGGCTTAATGCCAAATGAATGCCAAGATCATAACACGGAGTGAGTGGCTGCTGCCATGGAAGGTTCTG
The DNA here is from genome assembly GCF_027474105.1 of Poeciliopsis prolifica. Taxonomy (NCBI): domain Eukaryota; kingdom Metazoa; phylum Chordata; class Actinopteri; order Cyprinodontiformes; family Poeciliidae; genus Poeciliopsis; species Poeciliopsis prolifica. Next base: position 1,153,351 of record NW_026562439.1, read on the forward strand.
ACTGAAAAGGGCAAAGCTGCCTAATATATCAATATCACATCAAAGCAGTTTGGAAATACAGAAACACTGACAGCAAACCCTAAAACCTTCCATACACATAAATAAAAAACAGAGAAAAGTAATGTTTTACTTTCACTTCATCAGAGATAATGTTCACTCTTAACCATTTCTGTGATAACCTGCTAAAACGTGCAGCGGCAGTGTTCCTGGTGTTGACGTTTCCCCTACGTCTCCGTCTCAGACACATGCTCAGAGCTGCAGTGAGCCAACATGAGCCGAGTCAAGCCCAGGGCTGAACGTGCTTCTCTCGCTGGCTGCACTTTCACACGGGCTCACATTGCACCGCTGTTTTCTTTAATTAACCCGGAGAGAAAACAGCTGACAAAGTTAACACTTGGCTCCCTCGTGGCCACCAAATATACACATCTTTACCTACACTTTAAATGGTCTCTGTGACGACGGGTTGCAGGGAGAAAAGGAAAAAAGTGATAAAAGACATGGAGCCAAAAGAGAAAATGAGAGCATATGTTAATGACATTTTGCAGAATATTTTCCACTTTTGTGTAAAATAAATCCTGTGGTTTCTGCTGGAGATAACAGGTTGAAGCAGGAAATGGTCGTCTACCCTCCTTCCCCCGCCCTCCACAGGCCTTCTCAAACACCTTGCACCCCCAGGACCAGACACCTCCAGCCTCTGGCTCTCACATCTTAATGAACGCTGAGGGAGGAGAGACGCAGAAGCACACATACGCTCGGCACAAAACGCACCAAATTGACTGGCCTTAAAACCTCTGAGCTTTTCAAAGGCAAGAGGAAGAATTCCTCCTACTCTTCTAAATCCAGCACTCCAGTCTTGTCAGACAGCATGTGGAGAGAAATGGGCCCTAAGACAATTTGTGAAGGTTTCAGGGAGCTTTCAGCTTGAGGTAGAGTGAGTTAGGTGTTTCTGCTGGGTTGAACCAGAAGTCATTCTTGTTGCGTTGTGTTGTGTTAATGTTTCTGTCACCTCTGGGTAATGAGACCTTCCAGATGCTAAGGTGAACTTCGTACTCACAAGCCATGTGATTTCTCCATCTCTTTCATCTGATCTCGGATGGTCTTATAGTTGGTTTGGACCAGGCGAAGACGTTCACGGCGTTTTTCATGAGCTTTCTTTAGCTCCTCGTTCTCGCCGGTCTGCAAACAGAAAGAACAAAACAGTCTGCTGCTTTCAGGAATATAAAAACAGCAAAGGTGGCTTAGCTTTCCATTTGAACCATGTGCATAAACTCCGGGAAGTATTTAACTGTTTTACATCTTGGCTCATTTCAACCACAAACAGGGATTTAATGTTACAGAGCAACAATAAATGGCTCTAAGGTCCAAAAAATAAAACTCTTTCTTCGTTGTCTACGTCTTATTTGACCAGAAACACATAAAGCCAAGTACAAAGTCAGCCTTTTATCACCTGATGACATTTCCAGGATTAAAGGACTAATGTCGCAGCAAAATCTAAAGAAAGTCAGCTATGAGTTTTTCTTTAGTTGCATTGATTACTGCAATATTGTCTTTACAGGTCTACCTGAAGAATCAATCAGACAGCTGCTGCTGACCCAGAATGAATGTGAATGCCAAGCGGACCAAAGACCTCTCCAAAAACTAGAAGTGGACTGTAATGTAAGGCAATATGGGTAAATACAATCAAAATAAACGCACCAGACCAGCACTGGCGAAAGATACAGCTCATGGTTTTACAGGAAATGTCAGAAATCCCCCAGCTGCTAAAATCAAATGCCACTACATGTTTGTTTAGGTTTCCTAATGAAGGAAGTTGCACTCAGTGTCTTTTTTCAGAGGCTTTTCTGTAGTTTCTTTGAATAGCTCTTGGTGCAGTGCCCCCACAGGTGAGGAGGGGAACAGGTTTCTGAAGTGCAGTGTAATGCAAAATGCAGCAGCTGAAAATATGACAAGAGTTGCAGTTTTGGTCCCCAATCGAACCGACTCTCCCAAACTATCAGGCCAAAAACCTGTCGTTTAAGGGGGTTTTAAGAAGAGGAACTAAAGCAAGGCTGGTATGCGCACTTTAAACAATCAGAGAAATGTAGTGGAGTTACAAGCTGATGCCCTGGAAGGGCAGCAGTTCTGATGCTGACATTGTTGTTGACAGCTATTAAAATCGCTCCAAGTTCGGGCTACTGCGCTGCAGAAGGAGCGTGAGAAGACAACGTATGGATTTTTCTTGTCAGCGTTCCCCCTCCTCCCCATCACGCTGACCTTAACAACGAGGGCAACCGAGAAAATACTTTCAGCCTACATGACAGAGCTGAGGGGAGAGAAAAGGAGCGGAGAAAGTCGGCTCATAAAAGTGGAGGAAAGAGTAAGACGGAAAACAGAGAAATTAGAAACGGAAGAGGGAGAGAGAAAAGGAAAAGTGAGGAGGAGTGCAGGACAGGTTTCTGCTTGAGTGGCCAGGGCTGGCGAGAGTTGTCGAGAGCTTTCTGAAGGGAAAGGAGCTTGTTTACTGCTGATATGACACGGCTACCCTGCAGAGAGGGAAATGCAAGCCCTCAGCCCTGTTATTATTAACAAGGACAAAGAGAACAGAGAGAGCACACAAACATGCACCGGACACACAACAACATGCAATGTGCATCTACGCTGACAATGTGACAAGTATGGATTTTCCCCCAGTGTGGATTATTCACAAAGGACATCTGCCCCCCCGCTTTCAAAAACAAGGCTCTAATGAAAGGGGCCAGGCCGGAGCACTGCGGGGCTGGGAGTAAGCAAGTGGCAGGGCATTAGCCACATCATGGCTTCCCAGGCTCCTAACTGAACTCCCCCGGGCCGCTGCGCTCTGGTCATCAGACCCTCGCCCTCCGATCGATACACACCCGTGGACGATCAAGCCGAAAAATAATTACACTCAAACAAGTACTTTTCACTTTAAACTGAACTGAAGGAAAGGAGACATAAAAAAACGAAGCCAGTGTTAAGAGAAATGTTTGTTTGTCTCCTGTTAATAACCGGGGTCGACGCGTCGGCGCTCGGATCCGGTGCGAAAAGGCGTTCTGTAAATGAGAAATGTGAAAAGAGCCGACACAATACCAGCTAAAAGGACAAAACCTCTTAATCCCACCCTGAACTAATGCCCTCATTAATGCGGTTACATTTTTCTGTGCATGCCTTCACTAAACGCTCTTCAACTGGTCGACAACTAAATGGCACCATTAACCAACACAGTCATGCATGCTGGCTGAATTTACATCGGGCATTAGCTGTCTGCTGGTGATGTAATTCAGGTGCTTCTCATCTGACAAGGAAATGATGCCTGATGTATTTCTGAGGATTGTGCTCAGAGCAAAGACGACCTTTGTTTAATCAGTCAGTCACTGGCCAGCTGCGGAGGGGGAGAGGATGAAGAACCAGAAAGTTCAAAATAAAACAGGGAAACGTCCTGTGCTGCATTTACAAGTACAAAAATCAAACTGTTAAACTGCAAAAGACAAAAACTTAGTATAACAGTTGATGAGAGGAAGAACTGAAGGTTAAGAAACCAATAATTTGCTAAAGGAGGATAAAAACATACTGCTGCTTCTACTTTTACTGAATGAGTTTTTCTCTTCTCATCTCCCTGCCTAAACACCGTCACTCTGAAACGATTAATCGGATTAATTGTGATTAACCGATTACTGAAATAATTGCAAACTAGTTTAATAAATCATTAATTGTTGACTGGAGTATACAGACTCTAAAACATCCCATTTACTGAAATCACTGCAATTAAACCAAAACTGTATAAAAATATATGTATTTTGCATTTAAGAGAAGAAAAAAATTCCTCTGTAAATATGTTCTACTGAGAACTAATCAAGTGTCAGTTGTAGCTTTACCCGATTCAAATTCTGCGAAAACAAATCTTTTAATCACCTTTCGATATCCAGTTATCAATTGTTTAATCCAGAAACCATTAGCCTTACACTGTATTGATGTTAAGATAAGCAATAAGAGCTACATTTTGCACATGCTTATGTAGATTTTGCATGAATTTCTGCAATCACGGAAAAACAAAAAATTGGAGCAACTGACTGATGTACTTTGGTTGTAAACAGATAAAAACTGCTTTGACTTGATTTATAGAATAATATTTAAGCACACAACAGCTAGAAGCAGGTAATTATTACATTGTTTAAAATTTATTGTGATAAATATCTTGTGATAAGATTTTGATTTGTTGTCAAAACAAATTCTAGTTAATGTTTAAAAAATGGACTAAAAGGTCTTTTCACAAAGTTCTCCACAATTTTTTCAATGAAAGCATCAATATATCAGTGAAATCAAAAATATGATAAAATAAAGTCTCTATATGCAGTTTAGAAATATAAAAAAAATCATAAATGTTTAAATCCTGAAAATAAGCTTATTTAAAATAGGAATATTTTCAAGAGCAACATTATGTTTATGGGGTATGAATTCTGTCAATAGTTTTTTTCAATCATTTAAATTTTTTTTATCATTATCACAACAGCACTCTAAAATATTGTGATAAAAGTCCATGTTGCCTGAACCCAACAACAGTTTTCTTTATTGCTGCCCTGAAACACAGAGTTCCTTTAAATCAAAGCTAAACCTGTTCAAAGAGCTGCTTTCAACCCATAATCAATGGATCATTGACCAACATATTTGATGTGTATTGATGATTGTGATTATGGAACTTGACAAAATGTAATGTTACTGGTTTCTCAAACTGGCGACTGGCTTTTTTATGGCTTTTGATTTTTATGTTTTTGTGATGTAAAGCACTTTGAATTACCTTGTTGCTAAAATGTTCTTTACAAGTGAACTTGATTGATTAAAGAGCCGCCATATAAGAAGCTCCCCCTTCCTCACTAAAAAGATAAGTTGTGTGTTTTAATGGCTCATTGTTGCTCTCTGAAGCTGAGCCAGGAGCGACTCTTTGAGAATAGGGCTCTGAAAGTTAAATTTTACTCCGTTCTTTCTGGCAGAACTCGTAAAGCTCTGGGACCGGCGGTGAACTGCGCTTTTCAAGTCCTGCCACCAAGTGTGGATGGGAAAAGGACTGAAGGCTCTCAGTCAGTGACTTGATGCATTCTGTTGAGTTTCCTTCGTTCGCTGGTAAAGATCCTAAAATAGATTTTTTAGTTTTTTTTCTGTTTTAATAATTCCCTGCTATGTGTCAACACAGCACTGGTTCATCCCCTGCGTTTAGGAGCGCTTTATGCCTCCGGACTTTTTGCACAGAGCTGCTTGTGCTAAAATATTTAGTCAGTGGTTACCTTGAGTTGCAGCAGCTCCTCCAGGTCTCGAATTCTTTGTTCTGCTTCGATCCTCCTCCCACTTCCCAACCTCACGCTGCCGGCTGGGGACAGAGACCTGGACCGCTGCACAGGTGCACCCTGGGAGAAGGCGAGCACAGGAAGCAGTGAGCTGAAAACTTCACTTACAAAGACATCCACCAACCCATGCAGCAATTAACATGTGTGGAAACGCTGAGTGAATGCCAATAACAGAATCATCTGCGTTCATCCCGTTCCCTTCTCACCTCGAGGAAAAGGCGAACATCGCCCGGCGCCCGTAATGCACACACGCACAAACAAATACGCTGCCAGAGGAGCGAGGGGAGCCGGTGCAGCAGTCGGCGCACATCTGTGTGTGTGTCTGCGTGTTTGGAGGCAGCAGTTGCAAGCTGAGAGCGGCGAAGGTTTCTCCCTGCAACTGGCTAATGAGTATGTTCATTTCCATTTACATTGTTTCTTTGACAATAATGATGTCCCATTAGGGGAGACTAAAGGGGCTATAGATTCCAGAATGTGCTGGGCTTCATTACAAGAGGTGGGCAGGGAGGCCGCTCTAATTGCTCTACGAGGGGCCTCCAGGTTACACTTGATAGGACAACTGGAAGAGCTGCCGATTAGGAGCGGGGGTGCGGTTCACTAGCCAGTCTCTTCTGCAGAAATAAATAAAGAAATGGAGAAGTGCTGGGGCTGTGCTGTACAAAAGCAGTGGGAACAATATGCTAGTGGAATATGAATATGAGAGGATGGGAGGCCCCATGCGGTGCCAAGGAGGGCTGACCAGATGGCAGGCTAAAATATGCAATGCGACTAAATGCCCAACAGTCCTTGGGCAGAAGAGGATGAGGAGCAGAGGAGAAAGTGAGGAGGTTAAGGATGAGATTGTGTACAAGTTCAACGCGTCGGCCAGAATCGAGTTTAAATCAACGCTTCGAAGTTCTTAAAGTCACTGAGCAGAAAGAGGAAGTGGTCTCTTCATCATCACTGTAGTGGTGAAATAAGCAGCCAGCAAATGTTTTCAAACCTCCAAGTTCTTCCAATTTTTCCAAGTTATGTCAACAAATTTCAAAGGAGCAACATTATGTAAAATCAACTTTTTTGAGCATGTTATAATATTATTGCCTCATCAAAAGCACATCTGAAGTGATTCTTTCATGCATGTTTAAGAAAACCAATAATCTCAGTTGTGTAAAATGCCTGGGTGGACCTAGCCCCACCTTCAAGGTGCAGTGCCTCCTCAGAGATGCCGTTTCCATAAAAGAAAATCTTTTGAACCGGTTTGAATAATCACCTGAACTTGACTACATTGTTTGATATGGAACGCATGCTACAAGTTGGTAAAAGGCTGAACTGACTACAAATCTAATACGTAACTAAGAAAATTGTAGATTTTAGGTGAAAATTGTCCAAACTGATTTGTCAAAAACAAGACTGTATTTGAAATCAGATGTTACTATTTGAGCATTTATTTTTGAAATATCTTTGTATATCGCTGATTTTCACATATACATAATGTTTGGGAATGTGCCTGGAAGTTGACTCTGGTGACCTGCAGTGCCAGGTTCTGCGAACATGCCTGCGTGGGTACCAACCATGTGTTCTGACTCGGCCTTAATGACTTCATGCAACCAATTAGCAGATTGATCTGCATATTCCTGACAAGTGGCGGGCCAACTGGCTTAGCCTTCAAGTACAACAGGGAAAACACAGACGCCAGAAAAGAAAATCCAAACCTAATCTTTAAAGAGGAGATGACCAATTATAAAGTCTAGGAGAGTTTTTATGCAGCGTGAAAAGTCTTTGACCCTGTACAGATATCGTTTGACTTTGCTTTTCAGTTACATGTTTCAGAACAAAGAAATTGTATTTTCAGACAGAGAACTGGAGTAAATACAAAAAACTGTTTTTAAGTAATGGTGTAAGTTAAGAGCCAACCAGTGTTTAGTGGCGTCTTTGCTAAATTGTTTTATTTTATTCAACATTTGAGGGGATTTTGCTTAAAATCGGTCCATTGCATCTCCATTGGCTTTAAAACTTTGACTAAACCGCTTCCTTTTATCATTCTGAGAGCGCATGGCAGAGAGGAGAATTCATCGTTTCATCTTCTGTTCAGTCTTTGAATGTTACTACATATTTTAAAAAAAAACTTACAGAAAAACAAACAAACAAAAATCTCCAAAATACTTTTGTAAGATTGAAAAAAAAATGTTTCTATATTCGGGGCTTTCAGCGTGCAACAATGAAGCCATCATTGAAAACCTTTTGCAAGAAGTTGTTTTTTTCTGACCTTAAAATGTGATGATTTGAAATCTTTAAATGTGATAAAATAATAAAAATGAAAAACGGCACTGAAACGCTTCAGCAGGTTTGCTGAAAAATGACAGGGCAGCACTGATGGGTGACTGAGCTGTGATGCTTTGAGCTCCACAAGACGGACAGGAAGAGAAAAAAGGTCTGGCCACTGTTCTTCAGATAAACATTGGTTCTGGTCATGACCTGACCCGGGCTTAGAACCGGGTAACGGATGCATAAACAACACAGGGTCACGCAGATCAATCTGTGTGGGGCGAACAATGAAGAAACAAGGAAAAAAGATTTAAAGCTAAACAGTTTACAAGCAAGCAGAGGTGAAGCTGTTCTTCAGAAGGGCTCAGTGTCACTGGAGATGAAACATTTTATCAACTTCCTTTCTTTACGCTCCCTCTTTCTCTCTCCAGCTTTCAGAAACTCGGGTCACCGTCATCTGCGGACTTCTTTATGTCTGCAGCAGCATGTCATGGGTCAGTGGGGAGCACTTAAAATAGTTCTGTTCTCTCAGGGAATGTAAAAGTTGTATAAATGTGCACAAAAGTAATACAAATGAATGAAAAGCACAAATCTATTCACAAAGCAAAGTCACAAGAGAAAGTAGAAGGATTTATGAAAACGTTACAGGAAATCTCACTAAAATACAATCTCTTCTGATTGAAAGCAGTTATAGTAAATTAAAATATCATCTTCGTGCCAGAGTTCCTACAGATCAGATGTGTAGGAGTTTCCAGCAGAACCTTTTAGGAGAAGCAGTATCATTATACTCCACATGTAAAAACAAGCAGAGAGGTGCTTCATTTAAGACATAATGAGGACATGTGAATAAATCAGGCACTGTTTCTTAAGGCCATCCATTAGTGAGTGAGGCCATCTAGAAACTTGTCCTGCCAAACTTATGAAAGGGATACTGAGAAGATCAAAAGCTTTTCTTCTCGCTCATAATGTTCGGCTGAAGCGGTAAATTAGCTGGTGTCTGAGCCCAAGGCATGCGTGAAACCAGCAGCACACGCCGGCCTGGTCACAGTAGGAGGGGCCTCCGAGTGTGTGTGTGTGTGTGTGTGTGTGTGTGTGTGTGTGTGTGTGTGTGTGTGTGTGCGTGCGTGCGTGCGTGCGTGCGTGCGTGCGTGCGTGCGTGCGTCCGTGCGTCCGTGTGCGTGCGTGCGTGTTGGGAAGTCCGGGACAAAGGTTGTCCTGGACTGGATCTGATGTCTGATGAATCACATGGCTCTGTCTCAATAGACTGTTCTCTTTCCATCCCTCCGCTACGGCTTTGATCTAATCAGAGCGAATGGAGTGGGCACGCTCACCCACGTGCTGCCTTTGCTGTAATTGCCGGTGGTGTTCGTTTGCCTACCTGCAGTCTTTTCACACTGCTGGGGGATTGCTGAGGGAGACGTCTGTCCTCTGGCTTTGGATCTGAACTCTGAGTGGAGGCCCGATCGGACGGAGCAGCGGCGAATTGCTGGAAGAAAACAGAGGCTGTGACCTTTATATTAGCAAAACAAACATTCAGACAGGCAGTTTCAACTTGTTTTTAATAAAAAATTAAATACTGGAAACTAAAACAAAGTCAGAGAGAAATGTTCTTGGATCACATGGTAAGATATTTGTCCCGATTTTTCACTTCCGACATTCTTAAAATCTCTCCGACTATTGTGACAGTCCGACAGATAATCTTAAGAGATTTTTCTGTTGCGTCTTAAAAGTGATCTGGTCCACTCAGAACGACATCAGGACCATTTCGATATAAAATCGGGGCTTATCAATATGTTGGATTGGCATTGTTCCCCTGTTGAATGTGACACGAAGCCAATCAGAAAGACAGAACTACTGCCTCAAAAGCCCGGTCGACATTGCAGACATCTTTGTATTGTTTGTTCTTTGTTCTGTTAAATACATTCCACAAACTATCGCCATTGTTTCTTCCCAGTTGGCCATGTTTGATTTCTCTGAAATCGCGCTTGATCTTGAGAGGTTTTGCAATAAATGCTGGTGAGTGAAATCTGTGTTTTTCTCACTCCCGTATACGCCATGCCCTAAACGTCCTCCCAAATTTCACCTGAAGCGTCACCAAAAGCTCTCATTGATGTAATCAGGTGATGAAAATTGTGCCATTTGGTCTGTAGGGAGGTGTTCTCCTCCTCTTCTTGGATCACACTATTTCACAGAGCTCTGTCCAAAGTGTGTGATTGGTCAGAAACCTGTGGACATGTTTTATGCTGAAATTTGTTCGGACAGTAACGTCGACATTTCACTTCAACTACTCCACTTCCACTATCTGGTGACCCAGACAGCAACAAAAAACTGGTTTGCATCTAGACTTTTGTACACTTGTAAGTCTCCTCTGGTGTAAGAGGAAACAACATTTATGGCATAATTTTATGACCCGTAAATTCAGGCAAAGTCAATTTGATTAAATCAACAAACATGTCAACGGGGAAATGCTATGGATTGCTTTCTAAGCTAGCTACTTCCAGGTTGAGTAAAAACTGCTGCCTGTCAGCCACAAGTAGGTGTGCAACTTTCACAGTCTGTTGAGAGCACCTTCACCAGAGTTTATTGCTGCGACTGCACCACCATGCTGCTCAATTTGGTTACAAAAAAATCTAACCAGTTTTACAAATTTTTATTCTACGTTAATGTTTGACAAAGTTTGTTGATTTTTTAAAACATTTTTCTACGTTTATTCATGTAAATAGAGTCCGTACGCCATCATCTAGAAATATTAACATCTGTTTTTTTCTTCAGCGTTTGATTAAAAAAAAAAAGTGTGACAGCCATAAACGAAAATGTAAGTTTATAGACAAACAAAAGCATTCATAACGTGCTATAGTTGGTCGTGAAGAAAGCTGTGCAGGATGTCATCACCTTTTCCCTCCAACAAGTCCTTATTGTATTATCAGAAACCTGGCATCTGGGCGTGACCTTGTTAACTGCCAGGGTAATCAACTTTAACCAAATGGGAGGAGAGGGGATGATAAATTATTAGTGAGGAAGATTTTGTTCATGTTTTATTAAATTGGCCTGTCAAAGGGGGCTGGTCAAATTATCTTGGGCCTCGTTTATTGGAGGCCGGCCATATTGGCGCATCTGTTACAATTATTTATAATTTCCAGGCAGGCAGCAGGACCAAGTGGGTTTTTTTCAGCATCAGCCACATAAAGCAATTTAGAAATTAACTAATGTGGGAGTGTCTGACTTTTCCTCAGTCAATCTTTCTTCACGTGCTGATTTTGAAACTTAACTGAGGAAGTGGGGGAGGGAGAGACATAAAAAGGGAAAATACAAACACAATCCAACTATCAGACAGGGGAGATGATGTGATTGAAAGGAAAAGAAGAGAATATGCAGGTGCAAGGCGGAAAAAAAGGACTGAAGAGGAGGATGAGTGTGAGAGAAAACGCCGGTCTCGGTAATTACTGAACACGATTAGGTTCTTGGGGGATCTTGTCTGGCACTCGCGGCCCTCGCTGGTGAGGCTGCGGCAAGCGAGACCATATGGAGCGAGGCTGGTGATTGTGCTCCCTGAAGCTCGTGACCCGTCTGCTGCCGAGCCCCTGAGCTGAATCCGAAATGAGACTTGCCAGGCCTAATGTTCTACACATGCACCATTTATGCCACAAAACAAATCTGATCACTGTTAATTATGGAGCAGCTATAATCAGGAGGTAAACCCATCTCCCTGCACCGCACACACACACACGCACGCACACACACACACACATTTGCTCCATCAGCTCTGCAGAAATGAGCGGAGTGACAGTAGAGATCGGATGGACCTGAGGAGTGAGGGCGACGGGGTTCCTGCTCCCGACCAGACCCACTGCACTTCATATTCATGCTGGTGTTTCTTCAAAGAATGTGCATGTGAATAAATGTATGAGCGTCGGCGTTAACCGGTTGCGTGGTGGGAAGGGACAGCACGCGGGGCGTTGGATGTTTTCTGTGTGTACGCAGCCCGGAGTCCTCCCACGCAGTTTGTTTGACCCGCTCGGCTTTGCTTTAACGAGTGAGCGCGGCGCTCTGCGGCGGCGGCGGCAGCACATGGCTGTGCTTCATTAATGAGGCGGCCTGTGCTACACGGAGGCTCTCATCTAATGAGAGCTGTTGAGTTTGTAAAACACACCGCTGGCATCAGCGCTGTTAGTGTGTCTCCTGCTCTGGACGAAGGCCCAGCTTAAAACACACCTAAACTTCTGTTCATCACGTTATTTACTGAAACCGGGAGTTCATACAAGATTACACACTGATAAAAATAAATGAACACTAGTTAAATCTGTGCAACATAAAGTATGATTAATGTATATTATTAATTAGAACCATTATCCGGTTCTAATTATTCATTAAAGCAGATACAATATATTAATGAGATGATTACAATCATATTCTTTAGAGAAAAAAAAAGTAGTTTTGTTTTGTTGATGTTTTTGTGCTGATTCCAATCTCCTATGTCTGTAAAGTTTTGTAAGATGCACTGTAAAACCCAGTTTTGTTTATTTAACAGGTTTTATTGGCTCTAGTGGTCTTTAGATGATAGTGAACTGACAGAATCGAACCTGCGACAGCCGTGTTGAGGACTAAGGCCTCCATGTGTGGGTTGTGCTCCACCCCTGCGCCACCACAGCACTTCGATGACGCAGTTTTTATGCATTTCCCCATAGAGAGACACAAATATGAAAATTTGGACCGATAGATATCAATATTAATAATGTTGTTATGGCCGAAAACCAATGTTTACCCATATTATATATATTTCGATACAGTTTTGACATCTTTGCAAAAAAAGGAACAGACAAGTTAAAATAAATATTGGTATTTTATATATTAAAAAATTACTGATATCAGCCGTCACCGATATTAGTGATGATATATGGTGCATTCCTACTTCCCAAGTGCTTACAGTTGCCTTTCAAAGTGGTTTCCGCAACTCTCGAAAGAGAAAATCCAAGATGGCCGAATGTAACTCCAAATTTGTCATTTGTTTAAATCACACCACTCAGTGAAGCTCTTATCAAGTGACGTTAAATGACTCTAGTTTGATGTTGGCTACCTAAGGAGACAGTGGCTGATTTTCAGACTTTTACGGAGGCAGATAAGATTGGAAGATAAGATTGGTTTCACATTTAAGCATTAGTATTTATTTTCTGCTGTATACATAATTTATATCACAGTACCTTTTTTTATGGATTTATAATTCTTATTTAATTTATTGGTGAATTAAACTAGTCGTAATAAAAATGAATCTGTTTGTCTTATCGTCTTTCAAAGGAAGTAAGAACCATCTCATCACACATCAGAGAAACCTTGAAATTATTATTGGCTAGTCAAAACCTGTGTGGACCATCCAATCCTACCTATATTAAGACTTCATAAAGCATTTTTGAAACAATAATAAAATTGTAATTGGGTAAGAAATGATTTGTAGAAGCTAGTTTTCTTGGTGAACATGCCTGCTGTATTTCCTGTTGCAGGAATGGTGAGAACCTCGGAGAGATTTGAACGACTGCCCACCCTATTACCAGCGTAGCGCTCATTCAGCCTGGTGCTACATCCAAAAGGCCCAAGGTCTGTAATGGATTCTAATGTTCGTCTTTAATCACAGCTCAGACCTGTTAGCAGCCAAGAATCAGACAACTGTAAATAATTTTGATGCAGTTTGGGAGGCAGTTAGGAACTGTTCATTCAGGCCACCCATCCTTTTTATTTTTATCATGCCCCCTTAATGTCTTTACACAGCCCTCTTTGTTTCAGCAGAACTTTAAGTGTTGCTAGTCTGATTAAAGTTTTTTTTAACAGTATAATTAAAAAACAAAAAAGACAGGCAATATCTGTGCACAACATGTAAATATAATCCACAACGGGTGTTCTTCCTCTCCCTCACCCTCCTCCTCCTCCGCCGGTTTTACTGTGGGAGGGGTGTTCAAAGCAGTCGCTCTGGTGCATATTTAAATGAGCACTGCGTCTCCCGCCTGTGCTCCTGTTGTGATCACCACTTTGATCACCTCCAATGTAACTCTCGCCGAAAACATTTAAAATTAAAATGGAATCTGCCCTAACAACCTTAGCATTGGAAATTTAACAGGTGTTCGCAGGGAAGTTGTGAAAGAATCTGGGATTATGCGCTCGGATAGACGCACCTTTAGTGAGACGGGCGCCCGTACGGACCCGGGCCGGCATGCATACAATCTGTCAGTGAAATTACAGGGAGGGAAACAGAAAGCCTTCCAGACTCAGAGCTGTACCTTGGCATACCTGATATGTTTGCTTTGATGGAAGTAAAACAGAAAAAAAACAAAAAATCTAAATCAGGCTGACAGCATGTCTAAACTGTTACTAGCTCACAATTATGAACTAGATATTTTAACTAATTTATTACAAAAATTTGTTTTACAACAAAAACATAGAGAAGAAAATTGTTACCTGCTGAAGACCAGATAAGAGGTCGGCTGGTAATTCATTTTAAATCACAACACTGTGTGAATAAGGTGGCCAACTCAAACAGTCCGTTACAAGATTCAAACCCCGTCAACTGGTCATGCTACACCCACAGACTTATCTGAAGGAGTATTTTAATGTCTTGAAATTTGGCCCCAGTCTCCTTATAAATTCCTGCTCTTTCTGAAACTCCACCGTCACAAAGTCATCACAATATGGCTCCTCTATTAACCCTTAAGCAACCAGCATTAGACTGAGAAGTAGCTCCTATAATGAGCTCAGCAGAAGATCAGTTGCAACAGGTGTTTGCTAATTGGTGCTGGCTAGTCTGAAGGAGCCGAGTGGCCGAGGTCTGCTCTGTGAGACAGAAAAACTGCAGCTCAGAGGTGGAGTTATGCCTCAAAAGTGGAGCTAAGTCCAACCAGACGTTTCGCAAAGCTGAATAGTTGCCATGGAAATTAAATGAATTCTCAAACACGCATGAAAGAATCGAGCCAGCGCGCCAGGATTGTTTGGATGGATTTTGATGGATGGAAGAGATGGTTGAGCTTCCTCCAACTCTCACTGTTCTGCATCCATAAAGCCTCCTTTTCAACTTCTCTGGGATTGGGGGTCATAGTTCAGCTATTAGTCGAGATTTTGAGATGCCAATCAGAACATGATGCGCCCACCACCATGCATCATAGTCGTGTTCTCAATGCCATCTCGATGCCTTCTGAAGGCTACTGGTTGCACTAATTGCAACTGCTTTTGTGATTTTATGTTTGAAGTGAAAATGACTGATTTTGTGATGCTACTTCAGAAATATTTCAAGGAATTGTGCAATATTTTTCCCTATACCAACATATAAAAGAAAAAACATGAGAAAATAAGCAGAAAGGCTGAGGACAAATATTTTCATTCTTTAAAGAACTTGTGCTTTTTGTTCCTTGCCTTATCTACTGTGGATTACAACTTAATGTCAAGGGAGGCTGAGGCAGCAGCATAGTAAAAGTAAAAAATACTGCCACCTGCAGATGGGAATTAGAATCACTTAACCCAAATGTTGAAGTGAAGTGCAAAGTTTAAAGTGCAAAAAAATGTGGTGATCTGCTGAGATTCCATGATCACAGAATCTGGGATTGACTAGATTTTATTTAGAGGTATCAGAGTAAAGGTGCTAATGAGACCAAATTAGCTTCCCTGGAAACCTGTTGTACTAACATATATGTATGCCCAAGCTTACCCACCATTCATACACACATCCACACACAGAGCACTATCTGCATCTCCTCTAAATGTACTGTAGTATTAATTACTGAGGGAATGCTGCAGAACTGTATTTAATTACTGACTAAATGAACCATTTAGACTTTACTGCGGGTTTAATTAACCGGGTTAAGTGAGATACGGTGATTGTAACTCACTTAACATTTGAGCTGATATCTTTTGACTTCCACAGTCTGGGGGCAGCAATTTCAGGAAATATCAACCGATGATCAAATTAAATAATTACTGTCTGTGGAGGGAGAGATATTGCACGACTCCTGGAAAATGTTATCTTTAGCTGAGATAGGTTCAAACTGAATCAAGTTAGAGCAGATTAGGCGACGACTTCTGCAAACTGCAGTCTTCAGAAAGCTACGTGTGTGGTCTTTACCCTAACTCTGTTTATACTTATGAAAACTATGCAAAAAAAATTAAAAATAAGTAAAATAATCAGAAATTGTGCTCTGTTGTCATTGGTAGCAATGTTTAGATGTTGCAGTTTTTCATGAAGATTCTTGATTTTGACTTGAGGTTTTTTTTAGTCATTTCTGACTGCATCCTCTCCGTTTTGTGCATTAAATAAGTGTTAGCTAGCATTTAACGGTACACACAAATCTGACGTGGACAATCTCATGCAAAATTTGTACCACATAAGCTTCAGTTTATTGATTACTCCACTACTTTGCTGGAATAAGCATGAGCTAATTTTCATATTCAGATCATTCAGTTTTGGTCTGCATGAAGTTGAACTGCAATGCTTTGGTCTGGACCCTCTTTTAACCCCGATCTGACGTGTGTGGTTTTGGTGCCATCTCTTTAAATACAAATGAGGTATGACAATTTATCATGCAATTGATTATTGCGACAAACTTACCGCCATCCACAATGGCCCTAAAAAATGTTTGAATGATATGAGTGGGAAATAAAGTATTTCTGATTTGGCATTAGTAATCCTGACTCCTCCCACTGTAGTGACTACTGCGGCAAGTGAAGCTAGTGTCTTCGTTGCACCGAAACTTTAGATAAAGGATAAGAAACCCTCCCAAACTGTCAAAGTATAACAGCAGTGTTGCTAAAGCAGGTGCGCCGATCTCCATATCATTAAACGCTATTAAAGGCCTCTATCGCCTCAGGGTGACTGTTCAAAGGTGCTGAACTGAAGTCAAACTCCCGCTGACTGACAGATGTAGAATTGTAACTCTAACATCATCTTCAAGAACATTACTGGCCTCCAATTAAATCACCTCTCCACCTCTTTTCTGCACGTCTTTTCTGACCAGAGCACGTTAAAAGGACTTTAAGTTACTTGGGTGGTTTGAGATAAAGAAGATTGATAAAGTAGGTAAATCAGAGAGTCGGTGTGTGTTTGGGTCTGAGAGGGAGAGAGGATCAGATAACTGACATAAAAGACGACGGTGCAAAGGGAGACGGAGAGATCAAGGGTGAACCAGTGTAATATCAAAAGATGATTCTGAGTCATGGACCACCACTACAAGCCATGCTGGGTGAGTCGGTTCTAACAGTACACGCTAATCCACCTTACACCCGGTTCAGACGCCAGAAACCTGGATGATCTGACAATAAAACTGTTTATTAGATTCCCAAACATTTAGCCAGAGAACACCTTTGCAAAGAATATTCATTTACATACAAAATATGTAAGAAACCATCAACCTTTGAAATATTTTGCTCATTTAGCATAAATCCTGCTTCATACCTGCCTGGGCTTTTCTTAAATAATAGAATATCAACAATTATTCAAAATATAATTTTACCAAAAACATTAAGAAGACCAGAATTGATTTTTGAGCATTTTAAATTAATTCAGAATTGCTATGACAAAGAATTGTGATTCTCTAGAGAATCAATTTTCTTTAATATGGACACTCTCATAGAAAAAAGTGGAGAAAATGTAAAAAAATATGTTTTTAAAACATTAGCTAAAATTTATTGTGACGATATATCAAAAATCTTATCTTGAAAGAAATGTTCCCGATAAATGATGAACGATCTGATAAATGCCCTCCCCTGTGTCTAGCTGATGATGTTTGTGAGGGAGACAATAAACAGTCAGCCGGGAATTTACCTTGAAGTTGGTTTGTCTGTTTGGTGAGAGAGCTGCAGGCTGCATGTGCTGCTGCAGCAGCTGGATCTGTTCCTGTTGTTTCTGCAGCTGAGCCTGCAGTTCGGAGATCTGCTCGTCTTTCTGGACCACCTGGGTGCTGAGCTCCTGGTGACTCTGCCGCAGTTTAGCCTCGCTGGACACCAAAGCCTGGTAGCACTGACTCAGCTCTTTGTACAGCTGGCAGCAAACAGGAAATAGGAGACAACGGACCGTCAGTGATCAGATGTTACATAAAAGTTGACATTTATTATGGGCCAGGTTGTATTTTACTTCTGGTACTAACTGATACATGAGGTAAAATCTGGAGAATCGAGGATTGAAACACATAAAACAGAGAAAGACTGCGCTAAACGGCGTCCTAGTGATGCAGGCAGCAGGTACTGGGCTGTTAAAATGGCCGACTAGAGAAACCAGTCTTAAACCAGTCACCCAGGACCAGGCAAGTCACAATAAACAATATTGCTGGAACATTGAACAATGCAACTGGAAGACATTTTAAATATTCAAACAAACAAAACGACAAAAATAACAAATAAAATGAATGATGAAGTCTCTGTAAACAATAAAAAGAGCTAACTGAGACCAAAGAGCCAGACTGAAGACTTTAGTAATCTAGGTAGAAAGAGAGAAAAGATAAATCAAATGGAAACTATTGAGCTTGTTCTAATTTATTATGATTAACTGATTTATTGCTCATTGCGATAGGCCTATCCAGCACATGAGAATCCTAAGAGCTGAAACAAAATGTTCTGATCTCGGCTTAATGGGGCCATATTGTACATTTTGTCCATTTGGTACAGTTGAAACTTTATAGCTCCCTTTGTGGGATTTTCATTTTCGAGAAGTTATATAAAATATCTAAGTTAATAAATATTAACTTTCCTGTTGATCCAAAGTTACCTCTTCTGCTAAATGATTGCAGTGTTGCAATGATGAAGTAGCAGTGTTTTACTAAGGCATGTAAAACACTCAAAATTATGTTATTTTCAGCTAAACGGAGGTATTATTCCTACAGAGTTCTGCTGCATGGTGAAATATGCCACACTGACTCTGTGGAGATAAATGAGAGCTGGATGCTGTGGAAGATGGTTTCATTGTAAGGTCAAATCTCTGAGATGAAGAAACACGATGATCCCATCAGATGGAATACAACATTCTCAAAAAAAAACCCTACAAATTTCTGCATCACAGGCACTCCTTACAACAAAAACAAGATAATGAGAACTGAAAACGGGTTCATATTTCAGCACAGCCATCCTGAAAGTTCGTCAAATTTATGATCAGGATATTTAAGTACAAACCGTATTCTCATTAAATCATATTCGGATGTAATTGGAGGTTGCATAGAAAGTCAGAGGGGTGTGAATACCCCTTGGTAGGAAGTGGCGTCGGCCGTGTGCGCCTCCTCCTGGTTCCTCAGGACCCTCTGGGTGTCCAGGTTGAGTCCCTCGAGCTGCTTGATCAGGTGGCTCTGTTCAGCTGCGTGCGCCGTGCTTTGTTTGTACAGACCCTGGACTTCAGCAAAATCACGCCTGCAGACACAAAACGTCACACCGTCAAACTGGATCACTAATGTTACCTCTGCCTGCTTCATGCAGGAGTTACAGGTCAAGGTTTGCAACTTAATGCAGGAATTCTCAATCTTTAATCACATGATGGCCCCCAAACAGCATTGGCCCACAGACTACTGAAAATGTAAAGAATATAAAATGTTACTTTGTCTTCTCACTTTTATTTACTATTCAATTATTACATTTAATGAGCATAAATGTTTCCTCATCCCTTCTGATTTTAGTTGGTGAGGAGTTCTGCAGTGGATCATTTTTATCAGGAAATAATATGTTGTTGAATATATTATCAGATAAACTTTATCATACAATATACTGTATGTAATAGTTGCATAGTAACTCCATGAAATTTGATTTAATCTCCACAGTTTAGTTTTTAGCAGCAGGAACATTCCTTCTGTCTTTTTCTTGTCAGAAACTTTTCCATTTCAGCAAGACTTTATGACTTTAACTGGCAGCCAGCAAGAGAGAAGGACAGAAAGAGGGGAAAGTCACGTTTCCCTGAATTTCCCCTCTTTAGGAGAAGAAAGGCAATTTCTATCCTCCATCTTCAATAAATTACTTTTACTTACATTTTAATAAAATTACATTTCTAAAAACATTTAGATATTTGATTTTTTTCAACTTCTCTCAAACTTTTTGAGGCCCTAAATGTATAAAACCGTCTTAATGAGTTAAACGTTTATTAAACTTAACATTGGTTTCTTGCTTATTGATTTAAAACATAATTCAGAGTAAGAGACAAATTTGATAACATATGTGAATATGTTTTTATAGCAGTCCTTGGGTTTCTTCACGCAGCACCGCTGATGAGCTGTGAATCATTCTGGATACTAATGAGGTCAGCAGAAGACCTCATGCCTCATGCAAACACCAGAATGTGACTGACATGTCAGGGTGCCTCTGGCATTAAAACTGAGAAGCAGTGAAAAGAAAAAAAAGACAGAGATTACCATTAAAGCTCCTACAGTTCTGTCAGTTTCTATAATATCGACTAAAGCTTAGTGAAAGCCTGCCCTGTTTCCCTTCTTCCCTCCTTTAAAGTACATCCACTATGCAGGGCTTATCAAATGGCTTTAGGTGAGCCGGAGATGAAGGAATGTGTGTCACCCCCAAACCTCACAGCATATATGCTCCATTTACACTACACCTACTTTACCTGATAAAATTACCCATCAGACTACCTCTAGTGGCGCCTTGGTTCACAACATCAGACGGTTTTTTTCAGCCGATTTCAACTCACTGTATTTGCTCAAGTCGATCTTGTTTTTCAACTAACTCCGTCTCTTTGGAAGAAAGCTTTGCAGCCAAAACGGCGCTTTGCGCCTTCACTTTAGGAAGCTCCTGACAAACACACTGCAGCTCCTTCTCCAGAGCCTGGTGGAGGAGAGAAAAATGCATTTTAAAAACTTTTTCCAACTTAGAAACCTGATAGTTATTAGCACACTTTTTGTATCTGTTACATAATCTATCCGTAATTAGGGTTTCTACAAGTTGAGTAAAGTTTTTAAGTCTTTTATTGAACAATATGATGGCTGAACAAAGGGGTAAAAGTCTACAAGTAAAGAGAGAAATAAAGAGGAAAAAAGTTTAAAAGAAAAAATAAGAGGAGAAAAACATAAAACTGAAGAGTTTTGTTTGATTTAATTTCAGACAGTGCAGAAAAAACTAAATGTGTCACTTTATACATTGTTAATCTGGTTTCAACTACATATGTTGATGGATTTAGTTGTAAATCCTCACCAGATTAAACTTATTCTGTTTCAAAGAAATTAAATATTTGTATTTAAGCAACAAGCTGCATGAACAAATGTAAAACTTTTAATTCCTTACTTTTTAAATTCTTTAATTTAACAGCATAAACTGTTGTTTCAGTTTATGCTGAAACAACAGCATAAACTCAAGAACCAGAGCAGGTTGATAAAATCTGAGGTTAACTCAGATCATTTTTCACCTCAAACCCAGGAGAAACCATCTCCTCCATGCTAAAACATATTTTTCCACCTGTCTGAAAGCGCTCCCTGCATATTTATATCTATACTTTGATAGGAGGATAGTGTTATGTTCACTAGCTGAGGGTGTGAGGGACCAGAAAGTTCAAGGTCTGCGTGTTTCGGAGAGGACTTGTCCCTGTGTTGGGAACCTTTAGTCTGGCCTGGGCGGCGTCCCTCTCGTCTCGCTGGCTGTCGGCCTGCCTCCGTTTCTCCTGCAGGTCAGCGCTCAGGGCAGCGCAGCGGGACCTTAATCCCTCTTTCTCTTCCTCCAGAGCGCGCACCACCCGCTGCTCCTCCTCTTCCTTTTTTCTCTGCTGCGTCCTCATTTCCTACATAAAAACACCAACATGTGTGTGTGTGCAGGTCAAAGCAGCCAAAAAAAAAAAAAACAGTGACAAAAGCAGGAAAAGAAAAAAACACAGAAAAAGTAGCGGTTGAAGCAGAGAGAAGAAGCCCTGCAGAGGGAGAAAAGGAGCAGCGGCCCATGGGGTTGAGTCTGAAATGAATACATAAACAGCAGAGGCTTTGCTGCAGGAGGCCCCTGCATGGGCTGCTGATTAGTCAAGGTCATCTGCGCGGTACGACTGGACCCTCGTGACCAGGTGTTGGTTGGTATGGGCCGAGACGTGCTGCAGGAGCTCAGCTCATGCGGGTACAAGGGCCAGTCTGTCAGCTTTAATGACAGCTTATAATGAGAACGGTGTTTGCAACAAAACCCATTAGACTCAGCCCAGGTATCCTTTGATGATGTCCCCCACTATATCTCGCCAGGAGACCCCACCAAGACCATGTGAGGACCGCTTCGCTATTAATTAATCATAACCGTGTCCCACAGAAGCATAATTAGGGAGAAGCCACATCGTGGCATGCATGCTTTTCAATTTCCCCAACTGAAGGAAGCATCAAATATTTATATCCGAGTAAAAACCCGGCTTTTCTTTGGTTACTTTATTCGATCACAGTCAGACTTTGAGCTGTTAAGTATTCTGTGTTTTCAGGCTGTGAGACAATCCTTGCTGTCCTCTAAATGATTCAGAGGCCCGGGCGCTTCGTGCTGCATTCAAGTGACACTCCGAACAGAGACTTTGGTCCTGGGGGCCCGCGCTGCCACAGGAAATCTGTTTTACTCACCTCAACTTGGCGATTCTTGTTGTCCAACTCGGCACGCAGCGTTGTCATCTCCTTCGTTAAAGCGCCATCCTGCTCGTCCGGCGCCGTCTTCTTCTGCAGCAGCCTCTTAATCTCCTGCTGCTGCCCTGCCACTTTCTGCAGCAAACGGAGGAAAAGAAAAACAGCAGAATGCAAAACTGTGAAACAGAGGACAAAAAGATACAGCAGAGGAGGCAACTGAGTCAATAAGAAAATGAAACAATCAGCAGAAAACCGGTTTATCACACACAAACATTCGTAATTTGATCAGTAATTGTAGCCAAAATAATGTCACAACTCTATATGTTGTCTTCTGTGAACAACAAATCTGGAATAAACTTCCAAAAAACTGCCAAATTTAATTTAAATGCAGAGTAAAAGCCTAGGGTTGCCTTTGAACCATCATAACTGGAACACCGACCAACATATTTGATGTGCATTACTGACATGATGATGTTTATTATCCAACTTGTGACTCTGATGTTTTTGTGATGGTTTTTTTTGCGCGTTTAAGATGTAAAATTTATTTATTTTTTGACCTGTAACAAATTACAAAACAATCAAGTTATTTTACATTTTGACATCATCGAAATCCTCAATACCCATCATTACAAATATTGATCAATATTCCAGTTATTATTAATCAAAGCCAGCTGAGTTCCTCGTTTTAAAGGAACTGTGTGTTTCAGCTGTTTTGCAGATCTCCAAAAGTTTGTTCCAGATCTGTGGTGCACAGAAGCTGAATGCTGCTTCTCCATGCTTGGTTCTGGTTCTGGGAATGCAGAGCAGAACCAGAACCAGAACCCACCTCTGAGGTCTGGAAGCTTTAAACTGTTCAGTGATTTATAAACTAGCAGCAGTATTTTAAAGTCCATCCTCTGAGCGACAGGGAGCCAGTAGAAGGACTGTAGAACTGGGTGAAGTGCTTTATCTTGGTTTTGGTCAGAACGCCAGCAGCAGCGTTCTGGGGCTGTGCAGTAATAAATGCGACTAAAGATAAATGCATGGATGAATTGCTGTAAATCTTCCTGCGACATTAATCCTCTGATCCTGGAAATGTTCATCGGGTGAGTCTGAAAGAAAACTCCTTCACTTTCTCTTGATTTTTTTTTAAGCTTGGACATATGTTAAAGTACTTCACAAAGATTAAGAGACTCTGGTTTAAAGCAGTTGGGAAGTTACATGCAGCAAAAAGCAACACTATTCCATACAGTTAGCACCTTAAACTTCATCATTTATTCTTCTTATTCAACTTTATTCAAAATACCAATTAAAAAGGCACAAGTAAGATGATTTTAATGTGCCTCATATTACTTCAGCAACAGTAAGATTACTTTTTCTTTTCTGTTTAAATAAAAACAATTAGAAGAAGTTAGATGATACAATACTGCTGTATGGTGAAGATGTGGCATTTTAATTTAAGGTGATCAAACTTTGAGAGTCTCATATCAGCTGTTAGTGAAATTAAAAGTTCAACGAAACAAAGAAAAACTAGCATTGGCTCATAAACTGAAGCATAGATAAGTAAATCTGAGTCGTACAACATTCTCACATCTTTTCCTCTTTTATTCAGATTGACTCATGATGCAATAATCAGCCACCGATTAAAACACTCAAATTTATCCTCAACCCACTCTGACCACTGGTTGTCAAGTCAAATACTAAAAAACAAAAATGATCATTTAATTAATCGAGGCTGAAGCTCCCAGACACAAGCAGCCTGATGTACTTTTAAGTAGAAATGGAGATAATCTCATACATTCTAATTCCATCAAGAAACCGGCAGCAGATTTCTTTTATGGTTTGTGTTTCTACATTTAATTAATGGATAAAAACTAAAAATACAAATTAGTTTGTGTAAGACATCGATTAATCAAGTTCAAGATCTAAGGGTGTTCACAAATGCACGCCTTAGGTTTTCATAGTCATGTGTGTGTACATGTGTGTGTGTGTGTGTGTGTGTGTGTGTGTGTGTGTGTGTGTGTGTGTGTGTGTGTGTGTGTGTGTGTGTGTGTGTGTGTGTGTGTGTGTGTGTGTGTGTGTGTGTGTGTGTGTGTGTGTGTGCTTGTGAGTAATAGGGCTGAAGAAAATCTAAATTGGCCGGTCAGAATCAATATTGGCGCCTAAAAACCGGATCAGTGCAGCTCTACAGCTAACTCTCACTCATGTGTGCGACATTGCGCTAACAGAGCTAAACAGAACCGTTTAATTCGCAAAGCTGAAGAGGCGGTTATAAAACAAGAAGAAAATCAGAGACGGCTTAATAATGCTATATGTTCCATTGACATTATTTTGGGAGGAGGATGGCGTCCTAACTGCATCCTCTGAAGTTCGGCGTCGGGTGGTAATCCGTGGCTTTCTGTGGGTACATCTTCTCAAATAACACGGGGCTCTGGGATGCAATTAATTGCCATCTTGAGGGAAACTGCGTCCGCATATCAAGAAAGCAGATTTAGAGTTCCCTACTACTTCTAGCTTGCAGAGAGAGGGCTTTAATAGAGATTTATACTGTAGAGCAGGATATAAATTCAAATGCTGATAATGAAATTGGAGAGAACAATTTCAACCTTAGCGGAGCTTAGTTAGGTGAAAAAAAAACGGGTACCAAAGTCTAAATATCTAGGAGAGAAAGATTAGCGTTGGAAATTTCCCAATGAAGAATGAAAATCTAAACGAATTATGTCACAATTCAAGATCCCATGTGGATCCAGTGGACCATCATGTCTCCATAGAGGAGGGAAAGAAATCTGTGATGGATGATGAATGTCAGAGAACCAAGAGACATAAATCTCAAAAGTTGCTTTAAACTAAAAGTTTTCCATAAAGTCTCAGCGCCTGCTCCCATGAGCCACTGTTATGGCTGTGAAAGAGAATAATGTCAAAAAGCACAGGCAGGCTGATGACTCCATTACAGCCCATCTCATTAAGAATGAATGGCGTTCCTCCATGAAGGACGCTAATGAAAGAGACACACAGCGGCCTCAGTGAAGGAATGACGTTAGAGCAGAATACACAACTGTCCTTATCACTGGAAATTATTAGCTGATTGGAAAAAGACAGCAGGCAGACAAACAGCTGGGGAGACGCAACAAAACATCTGTGAAGTCCGATTTCCAATCTCAATGAAAAGACTAAGACAAGATGCAACAACAAAAAAAAACTGAGTGCACAAAATTTTGTTTATATAAAATTCCAAAAACGAATTAATCTTTATCATTTTTCCCTGCTGAACTGTAAATTAAACACACAATACTCTAATGAAACAATTAAATTAGTCTGATTTAAGTAAAAATAAAGGATATAGACAGATGCCAAACAAAACAGAGCAGCATGAGATTTCTTAATTTCTTTAGACTGATTATCTTTTTGTGTATACTTTCATCAACAAGAACCAGAAATAAGTCACACTTGTTTTATTTATTTACTGAAGTCTGCTTTTCAGTAAACATCACCTGATGTTTGCCGTTCTATTTACTACCAAATTAAATTATAATAATTATGAAAAAGAAGCACGGTTGATTTGTATTAGCATGATTTTTTAAAAAGCCTTGATTCAGTGAAAATTGTAGCCAAACATTTCAACTTCAGAAAGTGAGAAAAAAAGGAGCCTTTTTATGTGATTTGTTATGTAAACTTCTGTTTTCGTGTGGCTGGTCATTTGCTCAGCATAAGAAATGACGCCGCAGGTCATGAAACCAGGTACTGGTTTCATGATCCAGTACCTGTTCTAGGTCCTGGATCATGAAGTCTTTGGACTGCAGGATCTCCAGCACTTTTCTGTCCTTCATCTCAGTTTTCTGCTTCTCACTGTGAAAGAAAGTCAAGACAAAAACAACATCTTAAGATTGTTTAAAACAAAAACTACTATCAAATACTTGTATTAGTTCTCGTCACTGTGAGACTTTGGAGTTGCTCAAAACTTTGTGAATTTCGATGATCCAAATATCACCTTTTTAGTGAGTTTTGAATGAACCAAAAGAAGAAAAATCTTCAGTTTGGGACCAGTTTGTTTCAACTGCTTTGGACCAATGGGAACAAACCCGTTCATTCCCAGATCCGTTGTTCCTCCTGCACCTCCATCTCCAAGGCCTTTTCTTGTGATCAGCTTTCTCCGTTTGTCGGCGATGGAACAACAGTTTTTTTGTCCCGGCAGGGGCCCGAGCACAGGCAGGCCTAGCTGCGCTTCCTCATACACGGGGCTGTGTTCGCCATGTCCTGAGCAACCAACCAATCACTCTACACGATCCGCACAGTAAGAGGAAGGAGGGATGAATGGCAGCTCCCACTGGGCAAGGGCGCTTGACTGGAGTCGACACAATTACCATGTCAATATCCTCCCGCGCATTAGATTATACAATACACATACGATCTCTAGGTGCATGTTCCCCCGGCAGTCTTGGAGGACCGGCGCACTTTGATGGGTTTCCTGTGGGGCAACGGGAAACTGGAGAGGGTGTGGAGTAGAAAATGAGAGGCAGAGGAATGAGAGGAACTCTGTGCATGCTGCTGCTACACTGGGGAGGCCCAACTCTGGCCTCAGAGCTGCAGTCCTGCATCCCGTCTCCATCACACCGCAGTCAAACGGCTGAAGTTCATTCAGTCCTGCAGAGGCCAGGTAACCACACATTCTGATTTAGGTGTGTTGGAGAAAGGATCTAAGGGTGTTTTTACACCCAAAAGTTCGGTAACATCTGTTACATTTTCAGCTGCTGTGGTTCTCCTTCACATCACAGTATATTAAACGAACCAAACGCAGTCAGTTTCCTGCTTTGGGAACGGTCTCCGGTGCACTTGGTGTTCACATAAGCATTGAAATTGCTTCAGAGTTCGGGTCAAGCGAACCCAGACTGAGGTTTTGAGTCAGCCAGCATTCATTGCTCATGTCCCCAAACGAAGCTGAGTTTCCAGTCACACAAACAGGAGTTTGATTAAAGAGGACAACGCTTTGGATGATATAAATAACAGAAACATTTGATCTTACTTTTCGACGGTTAAAATATGTTTGGATTGAATTGAATCAGTGGCAGTCCAACACAATGAACAGGGATGTGCATTTTTAGAGTAAAAACAGTAACACTCAAAACACTGGTTAATTGCCAGATTCATCAGCTTGTTGCTTTTCAAAAAGTTGTAAAAAATGTCTGCATTTATTTAATTTAAATGTGTATTTCCATAGATTTATGTAAATACTCAAGTAAAAACCTTTATCAGATTTTTTTACTTCTCAACAATTTTGAAAGTCTTACTAAATTTCTCTTCCAATTCATGTTGGTTCATATGAAGTGTAACATGACAAAATGTGAATAAGTTCCCTGGGAGTGAACGCAGCTGCATGGCACTGCTTTATTTGTCCAAATATGCCTGATGAGGATAAAGGAAGCCCCTCTGCGCTCGCCGACAGTTCCCATGCCACAGTTTTTTATCTGGCTTAGCCATCCTGCAAAAGAGGCCTTACTCCATCTTACGATTTATCCGGTAAAGACGAGCATTTGGCAGGAATGCTTCAACTGTCCAGCATGAGAGCAGCGGAGGAGAAGCGTTTTCATTAAAGAGGTTTCCGTTGTTTGAACTGGGAGAGCGGGGATAAGAGGGCTTAAACCAGCATCTGCACCTGATTCCGTCATAACCCATGTAGGTGCTTTAAACGGAAGAAAAAAAACTTTCACACACGTTTTTCGTTGCTTGTGAGATGGAGCAGCGTTGAGCTGTGAAAGATGAAGCCACTCACCGCTCCACCACCAAACTCACGGCCTGGGTCAAGTCCGGATTTGCCACTTGCAGCCGTTTCCACAGAGACCACACAAACTCCTTGTCTGCCTGCAAAACAATCAAATAATTCAAGTGTTTATGTTTTTATTGAGAGATATATCATTATTTGGGTGGCAACTAATGATTATTTTAGTAATCCACTATTCTGTAAATTGATCAGATAAAAAAAAGATGAAGATAAAAGTTGGAGCCAAAATAATAATTAAATTCCATTTTTAAATCAGAAAATAAACATTTTGTTGCCTAAAATGTAACAACACCATTCTTTTAGTGGACACTTTGTAGCAAATAATCTGCAGCTAAAAAATACTTGTAACATCAACAGTTCAGTCTTTTCTGTTTGCCTTGGCATCAAAACAGAGTCGGGCTGATTTGGTGGTTATTTTTTAAATCAATTCATTGATAATTGGATCGCGAATTATATTTTGTGACATAATTGTGATTATGATAAATATCATGTTAAAAAAGCTACTCTTTACTTATTTTCAGATAACTATATTGCTGTGACTGCATTGCACAGAATTAATAATGCCACAAACACAAACATCATTATTAAGAGTGTGACTTGTATGACCAAACTCCAAACATAATCATATTTTTAAATTTATTGATGTTCCTGTGGAACAAACAGTGGGGACAAATAGCAAAAATAACATTTCTGTTCATACTGTCAGTTTGGAAATCTGAAATCTATAATAAATCAAAATTCTCACCACAACAGAACTTTTTTTTTTTTTTTTTTACAATAAATGATAATCGATGCGATAAATACCCCACCCCAATTACGGTACATTAAATGACGACTTTAATCAGCCTGTCAAAGAAAAACCAGCAGCACATCAGAGCTCTTCTGGCTGGGAAAAAAAATAAAAGATAAAAGATTAACCAGGACGCTCATTGGCATTAGCATATGACAGCAGGGAAGTCGATCAATTATTTAAACAACTTGTACAAAACAGTTTCTCATCCGGCCTGCCCGCTCTAATCATGCGCCTCTCTTTGCAGCGGTCTCCATCGCTGAGATGTGACCTTCGACTCGCGGGGAGCGACTTGACACTTGTCATTATGAACTATTTATGACTGCTGGGGATCCGAATCAAAACGAGGCGGCCCGCCTCGTGTTTTCTACCAAACTCAGAGCTGATGTCAGGGAGAAAAGTCATGAAACACATCTCCAATTCAGACTGTCGTCCCGGTTTCTCCAAACATTTTTCAGGCAACGCTACGTCTAATGAGCGACATCTAAAAAGTACGTTAGGCATTAAAAGACAGAATTATACCAAATCGACTTGATATAAAAATCATGTGATAAATTATGTTCACATCATCAGAAGATAAAAGCCATCCCTCCCACTGGACTCTACTGGTCTCCAATTAGTACATGAATTTTAAGCCCCTTCTCAAAAAGTGTCTAATCAATTATTTAGTAAAATGGCAGCGTCAGACCTTGATAAGGCCATGAGCTGAACACATAAAGAGGAAGGACTGTGATGTAGATCTCTGAGTCTGTATGTATCCGCGATGTGGGGGTGTAGAGGGAAGGGTTCTCACTAAATCAACACTGGAACGCAGCTAATGATTAAATTAGGCGGCCTGGTTTACTCCGCCTGCCTGGCCTTTGGCTGCCATTAACCGTTCCGCTGACAAGTGTTCAGCGAGGACCCTCATCAAGCGCCCTCCTCTGCCGTACGCGCGCTTAAAGATACATTCAATGAGTGTTTGATGATGGCATGAATTATTCATCCTGAATCTGGAATCCTGGAACACCATGGGCTAAACATACCAGAGAGAGCCACTGCGATTCAGCGCGTATTAGGAAAATTAGCTGGCTCTAGCCAGAACGTTTGCCGGCTGACAGACGAGACTCTTTGTAGTTAATGGCCGTCCTGAACCGCGTCATGCCCGAGACTTAACACATCAGTGGTATTCAAATGTCACTATTTAAAAATGTACACGGCACATCTTAGGGCCGTTATTAGATAAACAGAATCGCTGATGGTCTGCTCTGTCTGGAAGAGACCACCAACCATGGAGGGTCTCCATGCCAGTTAAACGAAAGGCTGCAGCACTGAGGTCAACAAAGTTCAGCTCAGATGAATGAACAGCATCACAGTTCAGACAGGTGAAAGAGAAAGGATCTTCTCTTTCACCTGGTTTCTGTGCACCAATCAGAAGCAGGTCACTATAGTTTACTAAAACTAACAAAATAACAAAAACTGAAATTAAAATGAACTGAAAATAAATAAAAACTGTAAGTAATAGGAAAAAACTATCATTACCAGAAACTATGTCCTTTGTTTTTGAGTTTATGAATGTATTTATTAGCCTTTATGTCAGATCTCTGCAAATCGTTCCAGGGCGATGATTTGGGCCTAGACAGCGAGTAATTTGTCTGGAACCTGGTCAAAACCAGCAAGAAAATAATTTCAAGCAGCAAATAAGTAAAATAACAACAACAACAACAAAAAAAACAAATGACAGAGCTGCAACGGCCCAATCAAAGTCCAGGCCTTAATCTGTCTGAATTAGTGTAAATCAAAGGAATCTCAGAGACTCAAAGAACCAAAGTTCCTTCTTTGGTTCAGAAGGATCATAATAAGAAACATCCTGATGAAGGCTGAGGTTGTTTTCTGCTCTGTTTGGTTTGGGCTGGATTATCCGTATCTCTTCTATAACCTGGTTTCTTTGACATAAAGGTGAAACTGAATGAAGTAGTGCGTTTTCAGCTAGGCATTTTGTATATTTACTTTTCTCATCATGTTTGTGTTTATATTTAATGTAGACCTATGTTATTAAAAATTCTCACAAGAGACACTTTGCATGTGAACAAGAAGTGCAGACGCAGCAAAACCTGTGTTTTGCGCAGGTTTTAATAGTGATGTATCAATCGATCTACAAGTGTTCAACATCTACAGATCTTCCCTACATCAGCTCTGCCCTGTAATGAACTGGTGAAACACCAAAAAAAATCTGAATTTTTTTATGTTGTGATCACTGAATCCTTAAAAACAGAAAAGTCCCACGTTTTTCAGTTTGTAAACACATCAATAAACAGCATGTTTTCTGATTCACTGCATTTTCAGCTCAGCATGAAGCAGGTAAAGGTCTCTGTTGAATTCAAATTTGCTAAATTTACCAAAGAACCTGATATTTTCCTCTATATAAAGTACAGGAAGGGAAAAACTGTAGAAATCAGCAAACTAAAACCACAAAACACAATGTAACGTGTGTTTTTAAGTTAGAATGGCTTACATTAGACAATTACTTTCTAAAATATATCTAAATTCTCAGTTTTATGAATAATAAAATATTCAAAGACTTGTAAATAAAGTTGTTAAAGCTGAAAAAAAGGTCAGAATATTTCTCCTGCTCAATTTATTTTATATAAAAAACATAAATATATTACTTAAGTATTTTCCTTAAAGCAGCAAGAAGTCTAAGTATTTAAAGTTGTTCTACATAAACTTGTAATGGGATAAATCTACATGTATTGCAGCACTGATATCCTCACTAAAGTAAAGAATATTTGTCTTTAAAGCATCTGACTCTGCATTGATTCACTTATGAAAAATCTGACTTGGTCCAGTGAATTACAGAAGGAATCTGCAAGATTCTTGAAATTAAGGACAGAGATTAAAATGTGTGTTTCTGTAATTCATCAGCTGGCCTCGTGAGGAGGCCAGCTGATGTCCCAGTCTGTCTACCTGTAGAAGAAGACATGCTGGGTCACTTCACTCCTGTTATTAGACACCACCTGGTGGTGAGCATGCAGGGAATCCTTAAATCACCGCCTCACAAAGTGAAAACAAAAGTTTCACTGCTCTAGATGTTTTTACAGAAATATCTAGAGCATGAGTCTGCAAACTGTGGTTCTTTAATAATTTGGCAAGAAGTCCAGAACCATTTTTTTTCATGTAGACAAACAATAAAATGCAGATTTTAGCTGCTTTTAATAGTTTTTACCCCACTGAATAAATCCTGTCCTAAAATCTCTAGAAAAGAATGATGAAAGTATTACTAATATTTGTTATTGTTTTCTAATCACTACACTTTTATTTTGTTTAAATCATTTTCCACAAATATCAGCATCCCAGAGAAGAAAATGCATCAATCCTCTTTTGTAAATGTTAAATGTACTTTAAGACCTAAAACAGAAATAAAATTATAGTTCTTTAAAAAATACCCCTATATTTTCTACAGTTTAAGTTGTTTTTTCATGAAACATTATTAACATTTGTGGCTCTAAATGAGATCTTTACTTTGAAGACGCTTGATCTAGGTTTTGGAGAATATTTGGTATTTCTATTGAGCCCATTGTGTTGATGGTATTTGCACAATTTTGGACTAAACAAAAAAAAATCTTTCTGTACTACTCTATGTGATCTTTAGTCTTTTGAGCGCTTTTAATTGTATCGGATGTGCCGTCAAACTAAGGTTCAATATATTGTGTAAAGCTGGCATGTAAAGTGTTCATTTAAATATTTTAATGGGGAATTTGTCATGTTTATATACATAAACCATAATGTCAGTTATGTTATTTCAGGTTTCTTCCTGTTAACGGGGAGTTTTTCCTCTCCACTGTCACTCCATGCATGCTGCAGGGATTGCTGCAGCTAATTACTGAATGCAATTAGTTGGGTTTCCTTAGAGATAGAAGGAAAAACTTTAAACTCATTTCAGTAATGAATTAAACTTCATGCAATGACATTTCATTCATTTGTTAATTGGTGCTTTATATTTGAATTGAGTAGTTTAATTTTCTCCAAGTATAAAAACTTTGGAAACATTTCTAATAACCGCGGAAATGAGTTTAATAAAAATAGAAAAGAAACCAAAATTATGTATTTTTCCTTCTTGACAGCAGACAGTACATTAGATTTGTATGTATGTGTATGTATACATACCTGACACTGAATTAACTCCTCTGATAAGTTCTTCACCTCCTCCTCCAGAAGCAGGACGCGACTGCTCTCGTGTGAGCACATTTTGGACCCAACAGCGGAAGAAAATAAAAAATAAGCAACTAGAAAACCCTCCTTGTCATCCTCCAACGCTCCGTTGGCTAACTCTGCTAACGTTAGCCTGCTAACGGTCCTATTTACAGTTTAACAGCGTGACGTCATCGCAACGGACAGCCTTAAAACAATGCTAAAATGCCCCTTATATTTATCCTCTATCCGCTCTCAATCTCTCCTCTGTCTTTAAAGGCGAATGAAACTTTCCTGGACGGCCCCTGGCAGTAACCACAGCGACGAGTTCTTCCGTTCAAACCGGCCCGCTGTTTTCCGTTTCCGTTTCACTGTTCAACGGCGCACGCTCCATTCACACGCCGGCGCGGCTAAAGGCGCACCGGGCAGGTGGAGTTTGTATAGTTTATGGAAGGTTAGCTTGCTACTTTGACAAATTATGGCTGTTGCGAAGTCAGAATTGAAGTTTAGTAAATGTTATTGGTATTTCACGCTGTATAATACCCCTTAGGTGGTTTTGTTTTTGTATTTATGCTGACACTCTGAAAAATCTTGCCAGAGATGTTGTCATAACAGAACAACAGAGGTGATGTTAGGATCTTGAAACAGTGGGGCATAATGAATATAAATCACAATCAGCCTTTTCACCAAGCCTTAACGTTTGTACACACAAACAAGGAATTTGAGGTAAGTTTTGTAAAAACAAATACACAATAATAAATTCTGCAGAGATTTGTTAATGTGAATAAATTCTAAGGCTGAGTGACTTACACTTTCTGTTTTCAGTGGAGCTTTTATAGCTATATAAAAATATCCCACAGTTTCTGTCCCATATTCTTTTAAACTTGGGGAGACAATAAATACAATCAAAACGTTATTTAAGGGAGTAATGTAACATAAATTTCCACATGAAATGTCACCTATAAAAAATTACAAATAAAACCCAGGATAAAACCTCCTGCTCTACATTTAGAGACTTCACACATCAGAGGAATAACAGCAAGAAAAGATATGATGCTGATTTTTATCCAAACACATTTATTTATTTAGTCTTAACCGCACTTACACCTTACACTGGTATGTTTTGGGCTATACATTTGTTTTCTTCTGAAGAGCAACAGAGGCCGTTTGACGTCTTTAGTTTGGTGGTGTGTCAAGACAACAATGCTACGTTGTGCAGTTAATGCATTTAACTGTCAGTCCAGATTTGGAGCACCGGGCTGGAGAGGAAAATGAAGAAATATGATGACTGCCGCTGCTTCTGAGTCTGACAAATGTTGGTTCGGCCTCGCTGCTGCAAACACACACACACGGACGAAAAGAGACTAAATCCAATTGACTTAGCATGATTAGGCTGCCTTTCATTAGGATCCTCATTTGCAGGGCCAATTTCAGAGGCAGTAGACCGGCACATAATGCACAACATCTGCCTTCCCCTTGTTCCTTGTTCAGATACATAAACGCATGGAAGCTAAGAATGAGTCTCTGTCACCCAGTCCCAGGATATACAAACTATTCTTTACTAAATTTATTTCTAAAATGGAGCAACAATTAATTTTTTTCCCTCCAAATATTGGAGTTTATTCACTCAATTTATAAAATGAACAAACAGTGAAAGTGAGCAAGAAGAACAAATTATATACAAATCCTTTCACAGAAATTACAAAATACATTTTAATATTAATATACATTAAAATAAAAATATAAGTTCCAAGCAAAGTGTAATTCTCCTCATTGACTCAGAAGTACATAAGGCTGTGATTTAAAAAAAATATTCTAACATGTTTTGAATTGATTTACAGTCGAGCATTTTTCAACTCTTCACTCAAACTGCTCCTTAATTTCACTGCAAAATGTACATTTGTATTAAAGTAGTACGCAAAGTTTTACTTTTGAAATCTTACTTCCTGCTGTCATTTCTGTCACTTCCCTTAAGAAAAAGAACTTCTGTAACTTAACTGATACGATTTATACATTAACAAAATTCCTTAGTTTCAAGATATTTGATTGCATAAACAATTTATTAACTATCGTCTAGTATTTAATTTATATTAAATTCAGTTTTTTTCTGTTCTTTTTCTGTTTTTTATGCCACAAACAAAGGCTTAGTGTTGGTATTATATGTATAAAATAAGACATTTATCAGACTGTAGAATTTAGAGGAAATTCACTTCTTTTTTATGAGAAAGAAGTTGTAATTTAATTAGAAATAGAACTTGTTACATTTCTTTTCAAGTGCATTTAGACTTGTGTTGCACTCAAATACATTGTATTATAGGTATTTTATGAATCTTTTTCATATATTATGCAAAAATAACAGGATGTAATGATGGTAAAGAAAACATAAGCTTTTCCTTCATCTTCTGATCACAAATTAGTACAGTTCACATTTACACTTCAATGCAAATTCAAATTAAAAAGTTGCTCTGAATGCGACTCCTCCCTAATTCAGTCATCATGTTACCTTGTTCACAAAGAACTGCATCTGGTGGGCGTGTTTCATTAAAAAACCCTAAACTAACTGAACCTTTCGAGGATGTAACAGGGAGAGAAACGACACAAAAACACAGCAGGACCAATCAAAGCAACTCCAAATGTGCTTCTTATTAACACAAAAGTGTGATTGAAACAGTAAAGTGCAGCTGGAACTAAAATCACTAAAATTCCTCCCTTGAGAAAGCTGGCAGCATAAAGTGATCCCGCCCTGACTATCCCCACTTTCAACATCCAATCTGTGTAATCTGACCACTTAGACACTTACAGCTACTGCAGCAGACATGCTCCGCCATGTTTTGACAGCACATTTTGCTCTCCTCTCTGTCTGAAGCAGCATTACCTCCCTATGTCAGGTGTTTGTTGTCTGTCCCACTAATGACAGATTAATCCACGTATAAGCTCGTTTGAAACCCACATAAATGTCAGGTCTCAGCCCAGGAGTCTTTCACGCCATCCCAGTGCTTCCTGTATGAACCATTAAAAAGATACTTTTCACACATGGATTTCAGCTCTAATGTTACTTAATTCAGCTTTTTGTTTTCACCCGAAAGGCTTTCTTAAAAAACTGTTTTTAAAGTTCTATCAGAAAATCTCGTCTTGATTTATAGTGTGTTCATTTTATTTTGGGGAAAAAGCAAAGTTTCAATGTATTCACATCTTGAAAGTGTCATCACTGACACCCAGACTTCTACGACTAGGAAATTAAAAGCCTTTATGAATATGGAGGAGCAAAAGGGATAAAATTAAACAAATAAGGATGGATGGATGGATGGATGGATGGATGGATGGATGGATGGATGGATGGATGGATGGATGGATGGATGGATGGATGGATGGATGGATGGATGGATGGATGGATGGATGGATGGATGGATGGATGGATGGAAATATTTGAATTCTTCAGATTGAATCTTTTAAAAGTATTTTCATACATATTTACAATTTTAATAAATATCACCTAAAAACTTCAAATTATTTGCTGCACAGATTCAAACGTTTCCAAACTGTTTAATTTCACCTCAGTTGCCAATCAAAATGTCTGATATTTGTGAAATGTGGGAACAGAATAGATGGATGGAAGTTATGGTAACTTAATTTCTTTATTAGGATGAAATGTTGGGTTCTATTCTGTTTTTCTGCTTACATAACATCACTTATTCACTGAAATGAGCCTCAGAGCCACAGAACAGAGCAGATGTAAACTGGCCTCCTGCATCCGCAAAGAGCCTTGAAACAAGATGGCTGCTGCAGAGACGGTCCCAATAAGCAAGCTCCTCTCACTCCTGTTCTGCCTCGCTGAAGTTCAAGCGCTCTGCAGCATCTAATCTACCAGGGGAAGGAGTGACACAGGATTGTGATCATGCAAATTCACCTTCATGAAAAATTCAGGAACCAAATGACAAGCCTTGGTGTGTCAACACTGACAGAGGAAGGCAGAGAGGGGAGAAAAACATGACACTCCGCAGAGAATTGGGAAAGCGGCGTCTCCGCCCGCTGCCTCAGGTAAGCGGGGGTATTATCCGCAGCTCTGATGCACCTGGAAAACGTAGCAGACGACAGTAGCTGCTGAAGAGTCCCCAGTTTTAAAGGAACACTGATTGTACAAATGCCAGCTGGGATGTAAAAGCTGCGCAGCGTTTAGCAGAACAAGCATCCTCCTACATGGGAACGAGGCAGGCTCCAACATGCCAGCGTTTTACGGCGAGGCTTTGAGGGAGTCACTTTGTAGCGTGGCTGACGGCTCTATTTATCAAGCTGTGGAGTGGGATTAGAATAACGAGATGTTGTCACATTAACTGCTTTTCCATTGCAAATATGCCCAAAACTCTGGTTGAAAAAGACAACATCGCATTTAATATGTTTCCATGAAATCAGAACGGCATTTAAAATCACTAGTGTATGAGTTTGTTCACTCAATAAATTGTTAAACATCCCCCCATGCCATCATCCTCCAAATACTTCCTGCTATCTTCTTCTTTGTCGTTTCCACCAGTAGTAACATCCAGTTCCATCCATCCATGTTCTTCTGCTCATCCAGTGGTAGCAGCTTCAGAAGGGAGGCCCAGATTTCTGTCTCCCAGCCTCTTGCTGCAGCTCTTCTGGGAAGCGCCGCGGCGTTCCGAGGCCAGCCGAGAAACATGGTCCCTCCAGCAGGTCCTGGTTCCTCTCCGGGGCCAACATCCAGCTGTTGATCACTAATGGCTGAGATTTCATTACAAAGATGGCCAAAAATATATTTCTTCCATCAAAAAAAATTCTTTTTAAGTTGGTGTGTTCCCATGTCGCAAACGTATTTTGGAAATTTCAAATTGAGCAGCTACATATGATGACATATTAAGGCCATTGTAGACAGAAAACAATAGTAAATTTCCACCAAAAAAACCCCAGGCATTTTGAGATTAATTGATTTATTTGTACTGAAAAGTCTTGGAAATGTCAAAGAAACCGAAAACTTTTACACTATTGAAACTCAGAATATTTCCAAAATTTAAAAAAACTGTGAAAATTTCCAAGTTTTTTCTAGAAAGATTGATCAATTAATCTAAAAATTTCTGGCTTTTTTCTTGCAAGTTTTCTTCTTTTCTTGCAGTTTTGAATCTCAGAAATATCCACGTTTTTTTTTTTTAGAACTTTTTAAGATTAATCTAAAAATTTCTGAGCTTTTTGGCAGATATCAAATCCTGTTTTTCTGTGTACAACGGCTCTGATGCGGTCAATGGAAGCGCAGCCACTGCGTGTCTTTTGAAACTGAC
Organism: Poeciliopsis prolifica; assembly: GCF_027474105.1. Taxonomy (NCBI): domain Eukaryota; kingdom Metazoa; phylum Chordata; class Actinopteri; order Cyprinodontiformes; family Poeciliidae; genus Poeciliopsis; species Poeciliopsis prolifica. The sequence continues at coordinate 1,191,459 of NW_026562439.1, forward strand.
GTTACCTCAGCAAAAGGGCACTCTGAATTTGTGCTGAAGTGATGAACCGTGTCTGTACAGATTTCCATTGGGTTGTTGCCCTCAGGAGGAAATCTGGAATCTGTGGGAGAATTGTCAGCCGCTGTTGACCTCGGACATGAACCATCCTCATGTTGAATCCTGTGAGACCTCAGACAGGCTTGCCAAACTCCTGGGACAGAGAGGCCATTGATTACCTTCTCCTCCACCGTTCCCGCCTCTAAACGCACATTGGACCTCAAATCGTTCCCTCGTTGCGAAGCTTCAATTCTGCAACTGCCATTTCTGTTTTCACATGACGATAATAACCTTTCTCCTCAAACGTCAACGAGACGATGCGGACCTTCTGTCCGACTCCCATCTGATGACCTTCTGGTCCCCTCCTCAACCGGCGAGCGCCCTCATAAAGGAGGAATTGATCCGAGAGGTCACATGGATGTGTATGTGACTGTGTTTTTGTTATCCGTGAACTGCAGGGCCACGCTGACTAACAGTTCACTCACCTAGTGTGCCATCCGGGCCCCAGTCGGCCCCCTCCACCGATGTGTGGGAACAAGGAGTCAGACTATTTCCCTCGGGCTCCGACTGAAGCGCTTGTCCTTTACTTGGTGAAAGGGTAAATTAAGGTGGTGAGGTTGTATTTAAGTTCATATTTCCCCTGAGTATGTGAAGGGAGACCAAGGACATGGGACATTGATTGCCCTGAGTAAATGTTGTCCACTTGGAAAACAGCTTTTAGATGAGAAAAGTATTTGTCTTACTTACAGCGCCAGCGCTTCCCTCAATAAGAGTCTGAAGGGATCAAAGAGAGAAAATCACCGAGAGGCTCTGCATCACAGAAAAGCTTTTATCTCAAACGTTGGCATCAGAAATCAACTTTTTATCTCATTATTGTCTAAAAATCTTCTTCCATCACTCAGGTCTTTATACTTTGCTTAGACGCCCCAAGGTGGGAGATCCTGAATCTTCCCTCATTCTGACTTCACTTCAGCTCAGTCAGGTTTTCGTTGTTTGTGTTTGTGATGGTAGGACGAGTGGCATGTAAAGTACATCTAATGGTTGCTATGGAAACTTTGGAAATGTCTTCCCCTCCCACTTTTCCGGCCTCGTCTGTCTTTCCTCTGGTCATTTTAAACTTTTTACTTTCTCTGACTTCAGATCTCAGAAATTTTCTGTGAATTGTAAATTCCTTGTCGCTGTTTTCTGACAGATGAAGATCAACATAAAAGGGATATTCTCAGGTCTTTCCCATTTTGAAGAGTGGCTAAATGAGATGGACTCTGTGTCATGTTGCAGTAATACCCCAAGAACAAACAAAAAGTAATGGATTTCTGATTAAAAGTTCCTAGACTCCATGTTAACCCTAAAAGTTCAAAATCTTAATTGAAATTCTTTACTTGTGATCACATTATAAAATTAGTTTGATGTGGAAACTTTGTAAAGAAAAAGAAATGGCCACTATTTCACAGCATATGCAGGGTTGTTTATTTTTATGTAAAATAAATTGCATCTTCTCCATTGCAAACAGATGCAATGGAGTGCACACTAATCTAATACTCTACTAATTGCAGAGCTAATTTTTGATTAGCTAACTTTGAAACACTTCTTTTCCCTGTATTTTTATTTATTTAGTTAGTTTTTGGGATAAATCCTAAAGTGCTAATCTTCTTGGCTGCTGTTTAAAACTCTGCCAGAGAGCAGAGCTTCTACTATGAAACTATATTGTCCTTAAAATAAGAAGTTTGTAAAACTAGCATTAAATATTAATCCTTTTTTTGGAACTCTGGGAATCTAATAAGTAAATAAATCCCTTAAATCTGGACTAAAAACCCACCTGGTTAGTTTATTTTGATGGTAAGAACCATAACCAAAGAAACATAAATGTGAATTTGATGTGAAATGATGGCAAAATGTAATATTTCATCTGTTGACTTTCTGATTTACAGAAAGAATTAATAGACTTCCAACCCAAGAATAACCTGTGTTTGCTGGTCTTTGTGTAAAGAAGAGTGAAATCTGAAGCATTTCATGGTGCGACTCATGTATCGATTAACCCAGAAGCCCATCTGCTCTGTTAAGACAGATGACTCAACACAGCAGCACAAACACACAGCGGCTGACCTTAAACACAGCATCTCTTTCTGCAGCTCTTTCTGCCATTTCTGTGCTCTTAATAAGTCAACACGTGTGCAATAAGCCAAAGCAGTGTAATTACTGACCCTGCTCCTTTATTAAACTTGCAACAGGCTGATAAAGATCTGTTTTAAGAAGCTAAATAGTAATAGTTGATAATATTAGTAATATGTTACAAATTCAAGAACACATTATGCAAATTTATTAAACTTTAAATTCTAATGTAACACTGGAATTAAGTATGAAAAATAAAAAAATCAAATCTAAGAGGTAAAACAGAAACATCTGAAACACTGAATCTTTAAATCTGGAGTAAAAACCCACCAGCTTGGTTTATTTTGAACCATAACTAATGAACACAAACCAACATTTTGATCCGAAATGACGGCAAAATGTAATATTTCATCTGCTGACTGTGTTTTATGACTTTGTATTTCTGTGTTTTTATAGTGTACAGCACTTTGAACAGCCTGGTTGCTAAAATGTACTTCACAAATAAACTTGACTGATTGATTAATAGAAATATTAAATAAAATGAATCATGAAGCCTCTGTAAACAAAGTTGTCCTTCCTGTTGAGACCAAAGCAGCAGACTGAAGACTTTTGTCATCCAGTTTTTGGTAGAAAGAGAGAAAAGAGCAAAATGATAAATCTTTAGACAACCTAATAAATGTGTCAAAGCTTCAGCATCACGGCTAAACAGAAACATGTCATGATTTAAACTGAAACTGTATCGCAGCAGTCGGAGTCATTAGGAGAGCCTTGTTTCCTTCTTAAATCATCTTTTAAAGGCGTTTTGTTTGTTGCTCACATAAGTGTGTAATATCTCATTTAATTAGCAGCCTAAGCCCTCTGACAAGCAGGCATATGGTCCTCGCTCTCCCACGGCCTCAGCCAACAAATGAATATGCATATCCTGGGACTTCCAGTAGCTTGTTACTCTGGAATGACTTCTACACAAGCCTAATCCCTGATCTATTATTTACCCCTTGACCAAACATGCAAGTGGGGCTTCCAGACGCTTGACTTGATAGAAATGACTGCCAAGGGACTCGGCTGCCTCTCACCCAAGTGGAAGAGCCAGACTGAGGCAGAGGAGCACAGAATGTTCCACACAAGCCCTTCAAGTCATCACTCCGGAGATGTCTCAGTCGAACGTTGAGCAAATCCTCGTAAAAACAAGCACACTATGAAAGTTTAATGAAGGCCTCATTTCTGTGGGATCTGGGAAATGAGTGTCACATCCCCGCCAAAGATGGAAACGCTTTCCAGCAGCTTCCACGCTGCATAAATGTGGATTCTGTGACAGCAGGAAACACACAGACGGTGCTGAAATAAATGCAAATACGGAGCAGATTCAGGTAATCTGAGGCAGGCAAAGAGTCTCACCTCTGTCTAAAAGTCACAATTCATTGGTTGCTTTATTAGGCTCCAGCTGCCAGAGCCATATTGGACTTCATTTTACTCTCAGAAACACCTTAAATCAAGTCAAGTTGATATGTTCAGCACATTTCACAGTGCTGTACATATTAACGGTATGATCATAGAAACATCATGAAACAAGCAATAAACAGTTAAATGCCATCATCAGTAAATATCCAATATATTTATCAATATTCTGGTTATTACAAATAAAAATAAACTTAGCTTTGATTCAATTTGTTTCGGCTGTTTTTCACTTTTCCTGAAGTTTATTCTAGATAAACTGAATCTTTATGCTGGAAGCTGATATGTGCAGCACATTTCAGCAACCAGGCAGTTCAAAGGCATTTTACACTATAAAACATCATAGTCACCAATTATGAAACAAGCAATAAATACACGTTAAATCTGTTCATCAATGTTCCAGTTATTATGTTTCAAAATCAACTCTACAGGTGGATTTTTAGCCTTAATTTAAAGGAACTCAGTGTTTCAGCTGTTTTGCAGTTTTCTGGAAGTTTGTTCTGGATTTGTGGAGCCTGGTTCCTGTAAAGACACTGTTGCAGTAATCAGATAAACATGTGGATGAGTTCCTCTAGATCGTGCTGGACATTCGTCCTTTAAACATAGAAATGTTCTTCAGATGTGAGAAACAGCCAGAAAATCGGACGTTAACGATGGTTTTTTAACGTCTCGCGGCGATAAAAGTAAAATAAATGGCCCTCTAACCTAACAAATATACTACATTTAAAAATAAAAGATTGAAAACACAAAACTTTGATTTGTTGACAATCCACACAACCATTTTTTCCCGGTAACATAAGAAATGATCACTGGTTGTCATGAAGCATTCTTTCGAGCATTTTGATTGGTCTATGCGGCAGAAACGGTTAGGACTGCATATGATTGTTTCAAACAGGAGGAAAGCATACCTAACTTCTTAAATTTTAGGAATATCAATGTTAAATATTGATCAAAAGTTGATCAGAAAATTGACAATTTCCTGAAATCAGTCTGAAGAGAGTGACTTCCTTATTTTAGAAAATGTTTTGCATTAAGTTTTTTCCAAACATATGACGGTAGCATAATTTTCGGTGTTTTGTCTGACAGCAGTGAATCTCATGATGATTTCGGCTATGAGATGTTTGATGAAGAGGCCGTCCGGGTGACTGCACGTCTGGCTTCAGTGTCTGTTTGACTGCTGTGATCTATGAGGTTTTCATGTTTTGTTTATCATGTTGGTTTTGTATTTGGATCATTTTGGTTCAAGTTAATTTTTGGTTTCCACGCTCATTCCTTCGTGGAGAAACTCTGTGTCACAGTCGGAGTAAAGAATGACCCAAGTCCAGAGAGTTATGCAGCGAAGCAACATTTTTAAGAAAAAATAAACAAAGAAAACTTACAAAGACTGCTTGAAGACTCGGACTTGAGCGAGGAATGAGAAGCTAACAAACAACAGAAACAGAAACGGAGGAGCCAGCGAGGACGAAGGCGATCTGCAGAGCTTAAATACTGAGGAAGGAATAGAAGGAGCTGATTGCAGGTGAGTGGATGCAGCTGGAAAAGGAAACAGGAAAGGGCAAATAAGGAAATGATTAACAGCTGGGAAGAGTCACGGGTAGGCCTCAATGGAGCTTCACAGCCAGAAAATCAATCATTGTATATTTCCTATTTAAGTATGACAATAAAGTCATATTATTAGTAGAATAAAAATGCAATATTATCAGAAGAAAGTCATAAAATTATTGGAAAAAAGATATTTTAATGAGATCAGAAATATATGTAAACCAGATATATAGCTATTTCTGGTAATATTATGACTTATTATTACTACTTTATTAATATTATGGTCTATTACAACATTTTGTGTATCGTTACAGCTTTATTCTCACATTCTGAATTTATTCTTGTATTTTTTCAACTTCATTGTCATATAGACTTAGACTTAGACTTAGACTTGACTTTATTGATCCCTTGGGAAGACTCCCTCAGGAAATTATAGTTACCAGCAGCTCACAGGCAAAAATGTGGCACACAGTAAGCATACACAAAATACAAAAAAAATACAAATTAAATACAAAACAAAGAATATAAATACAACACAAAAGGAAATTATAGCAATTTGGTCGATAGATTGACCAGTGATATGGTATTGCACTGTATGGTTTGGCCTGATAAATATGGAGTTCACATTTGTAGAATGACTTTATTCTCGTAAATTAAATTTTTTACTAAGCCTGGCCCTAATTCTCCCTCACAAGGTGAAGAGCAAAATAAACAAAGCAAAGAGAATTAAAGAGTCAACAAACTGAATCTATAATACAAACAGTAATGGTAATCTGAAGAAAGAAATCCAAAACACAAACAATGAGACTAATAAATGAGAAAATGAGATAGACCAAAAATGGTGGGATATAGAGAAAGAAAAAATAAAGGAATGATCAAAACATAAATTAAACTAAAAGTCCAAACAAACATTTTTGGAACATAAGAACACTTTTCCTCCTGGGTTAGATTCTTCCTTTGGTTTTAGTCTTTTGCAGCTTTGCTTCTTTCTCCTGCTACGTCTCAGTGGGTTCTGACGGGACTAACTCAGTTAAAAGTCGCTCCGTTTCACGGCGTCCTGGTCCGTTTCTTCTGTTTCTAGTTTTTACTGCCCTGCATCTGTTTACTGCTACCTGGATGTTTTGTTCTCATTCTGATGCTCTCAGGTTCTTGCATGTCGTTGCATCACAGTGCAAGTTCTCTCAATAAATACTCACCTCCAGTAAATTCCCAACAACTTCCTCTGTGCTGAGTTGAGATTGTTTCAGAATGTGCTGCTCAGTGGTCCAAAGTCCTGTTTTCTGATGGCTGCAAGCTTCTGCTTTTCTTCTTGAAATCAAAGTCCGGGGAAAGAAACAAGAAGCACAGAATCCATGTTGCTGTAATTCCAGAGTGACGCTTCACAGTCAGTCGCTGTGTTTACGTTACAAATGCGTGCAAAGCTGTGCTAATATTTCAATTTCACAGTTGTGTTATTTTAATTAAATAAGAATTAAATAAGAAATTTAATTACAATCATATGTGAGAAAGTCTATTCATGTGATACGCCACTAAAGTTCCTCCTTCCACTTCCTGTCGTCCTCTTTGTCATTTCTGCCAGTAGTGACATCAGGTTGTTGATCATGTGACTCAGGTGATGTAAAAAACATGTTTTTATTGCAATTTTGCCAAATACATCTATTTCAATACAGCCAAGAAAATTACCTCATCCTGATGCAAAAAGTGTTTATTAAAATCATTATTTCTTTTCTTTGCCGTATTTCTATCAAGCAAATTAAGTTTAATGATTCCAGTTTGCACAGTTTCAGGGTCAATGGAAATGTAGCTTATGATGCTCTGCTGGTTCTGGTCCAATGGGTTTGACTCCCAAGTCAGAGCAGCTGAAGTTTCCCTCTGCTGAAAAGCTTCACGGAGATTTCATTCATGCAGAAGGAGCCCTGACTGTAATGGTTGTTTTAAGTCAATAACAATTAAAAAAGAACTAGAGCCACATTCAGATTATTTAACTTATTACAAGTGAAATAATCTACCAGTTAAATGAGTAAATTTGACCAATAGTAATGAATTATTTACTTTAAACAAGTTCCTATATCTTGACTTATTACGTAGATATTTGCACTAAAAACTTAACAAAATTGCAACCAATGTACAGCTGGGGGGTCAAAATCACTTTTCCAGCTCCTGAATGAGTCAAAGGCCAGTTATGGCAAATATATTGAAAAAACTACCCATTAAACTTAAAATATGAATCAATCTATCTGTGCAAGATGAGATCTTTTTAAAGAATATTAAAACATTTTTTCACATTAATATAATTTGGCAGAATACAGACAGAATACTGTTTTCATTTGATTGATAAAATAATATTTCAGTTGTTTTCTTCAAGGGTCTATTTATGCGTCTCTGGTGTCCAGAGGGCCACACAAAAGGCTATTGGAGGCCGGATTTGGCCCCTGAGCCTCCAGTTTGACACGTGTACAGTAACCATGAGCCTTTTATTGGACTCATGAAATATTCTTCCAGAAGCTGTAACTGTAAAGATTGATAGAAATAAATGGCTCTTTGTGCAACATGTGAGTTTCACTTTGTAAACTGAATTACTGAAACAAATGACCTTTTCAGTGAGACTCTGATTTACTGAAAGGCACCTGTGCAAATTTGGAGGCCAAAATATCAAACTGAGCGCAAAATGGTGGAGAAAAGTTTAATAAAAAACTTGATGAAATACTCAGGAGGACGTGATGTAGGCCATTAGTTCAGTAGAAAAAGGATGATAAAGTTTGTTTACTTCCATTTTGTTTTTTGTTTTTGTTGCATGCACACAGAAAACAAAGCCAGGCTATTAAAGTAAATATTAGGTTTTTAATTTTCTTTAAAGGTACATAAATACAAGTCTGAACGTGGACTTTAACTTTAAATGTCCAAAAAAGTCACGTAAAACCGTTTCGTTATTAAAATATTGTTATGAAAATATGATGCACGCTTATTTTTTCCACCTAAAGTCAATAAGTTGATAAGTAAAGCAATGTTGGGGTATTTTTCTTACTTCATTAATAAGTAGTTTACTGAGCGTGTTTCGTGTCAGGCGACATTAAACGTGTGTGGTCTGAATGGCGCAGCAGAAAGCTGCCCTGAAAACTTTTCAAACGTTGCAAAGCTTTTCTTATCTCGGGGCTACGGCTTTTCCCCGCGGATCTGCTGCGACAAGACGGGAACCTCGGTCCTGACACCGCGTCGTAAATCAGCTCAGCTGGAGCAGCGTGCTCAGTCACTCAGGGTCTGAAGTGACCCGGGTTCCCCCTGCAGCCCCGGACCGTCCGCAGCTCCGCGCCGCGCACCGCGCTGCTGACTCTGCACGAGGAAATCACCAGGGAAGTGTAAAGAAGGCGTTTTCCCCCCTCTCTCTTCCCTCTTCCCCGTTTTTCATCAAGGTAGGACAAGCAGCAACAGCCCAGCTCCTGTTTGTCTGTGATTCCTGCTTGATTTCTTCACTTTGCGGGTTTGAACCGACGCGAGGCGCAGCGCTCCGCTCCGGGACACCGACGCGTATCCAACCGACGCGCAAAGCAGCCGCGACTCCTGCGATCCTGCTGGGTTCAAAACCAAAAACAAAACGCCCCCAAAGAGCGACTGTGTGCTTGAGGTGAATAAACCTCGTCAGAAACATCGACGCAGAGTTGGTGAAAGAAGAACCGAAGCGCGGCTCCTGATTTCAGAAGCGACTGGAAGAGGGAGAAAGTTCCCCCACTTGAGGGCGAAATCTGACTTTTTTCAGGACGACGAGTCTCCAAACGTCCCAGGAGCCCCGAGGTCTGCAGATACAACATGCAGAAATGGTAAATATGATTTATTTATGCTCCTCATTTACTCAGACTAAACTCTGCTGCTGAATAAAATGAGTGAGTTTTAACTTTATTTGGACGAAAGTTACAAAGATCAGACATAAACTCACCAGAAAAAGAAAGATTTCTCATCTTCCTCTGATGACTGAATCTAAGTGAAAGTCTTCTGATGTTCTTTCTTTGTTTTTCTTTGAAACAACCAGATCTGACAACAGAAGCCCTATTGAACCATGAAGGCCCTTTTTCTCAATTGAAAGAAACTTTTCATGACTTTTAGAGATTTTAAAATAAAATAGCTCTGATGAACAGCTTGGAAAACTGTTAGAGGATTTTGTCTGAGTGTCATTGTGCTATGAGCCAGCATAAAGCTGGTGCATATGTGCCATGTTTGTTGGATGGCATTTCATTTGTGCCAGGCCTGAAGCCGCTTTGCTGGCTTCCTTCTCTGAGTCTTCAATATTCTGCTTTCTTTGTGATTCAGTCTGAGTAACAAACAAATTCGTTTGCATGAGATCTGAGTTCATTTATGAACGCAAAATCCAAAACCCGTCTCAGCTGTGTTCTTTTGCAGAGAAGGATGTAAGTGTCTTAAATCAGTTGGGGACTCTTCTGAGATTGGATAGAACAATTCGTGAGATGAGCAGACAGAGGGAGGGAAAGTAAAGAAACTGTTACACAAAATGTGGATGAATGTCGCTGCTTCAAACGCTCTGCAGCCCGTCTGTCAGCGGGATGTTTGAAACATCGCCTTCTATCTCAGAGCCTCGACCTTTTTTCCTCATGCTGCAGTTTCTTGAGTCGCAAGGTGAAATGCGGTCTCAGTCGTTTTTGTCCTGTTGACGTGTGAGTATTTGTGAGTTCAGGAAATAAAATTTTTCATCTTCTGAAGGTGACAAAGGTCGAAAAGTAGAGAGTGGTTAAGGTCAGCGGCAGCGGCGACGGAGTCAGGTTAAAGAAAAAGTTGAAGTTGTCAGCGAGGCTGCGGCTGGGTCGTGATTCCTCTGGGTCTGGGAGAATCAGAGGTGTGTGTGTGTGTGTGTGTGTGTGTGTGTGTGTGTGTGTGTGTGTGTGTGTGTGTGTGTGTGTGTGTGTGTGTGTGAGCCACTGGTTAGTCGGTTCAATAATCTGGTGGACAGGTAGGCCTGTCCTTAGAGAGGCCCCTAATGAAGAGAAGGGCTGCTTAGTGGTGCTCTGCTCTGACCCCACCAACCTCCACTGTCCCCCCTGCTGGCTCCCTGTGATTACTGCTCACATGGTGAACCACCCCTTCACACACACACCACACACACACACACACACACACACACACACACACACACACACCACACACACACACACACACACACACACACACACACACACACTGTCCTCTGCTTCACTCTCTCTGTCTCCTTCTAAACTCTCATTAGCTGCGTTTCCATTAAATTTGTAAAAAACTTTGTCTAAAAAGCACAATTTTGCTATTTTTGTGTCTCCATTAAATAAGAAATGAAATTAATTGTTCATGCGATAAGTCATAAAAAATCATGACGGATGTAAACAGTTATTAGATATATTCATAATTCAGTCACGGCGCTAGAGCTGATCATCTATCCATCGTGTTTCCTATAGAAATGCACAAAACTTTGGTAATATTGCACTAACGTCGAATACATTTTGCAATTGCGATGTTTCTATTAAACAAGAAGCACAATTAAAATCCCGTCAACAGGTTTTTCATACAATAAGTTGTAAAAAAACAAACTGTGCCCCCATCATCCTACATCTACTTCCTGTCGTCTTCTTTGTGGTTTTGTTCATGTGAATCCTGTGATGTGAAAACAGTGTTTCTGTTTCTGCTACAGTTTTGTTAAATAAACCAATTTCTGATCCAGCCAAAAAAAACAAAAAAACTCATCCTCGCAGCAAAACCTTTTAACAAAAATTGTGAGGTTTTTCAGAATTGGCATATTTCCATTTAGCAAATCTAGTTTTGTAATTTCAAGTTGTACAATTTTAATGTTAATGTCTTCCAAATGTTGTGCATAAGTCTTTTCATAGAAATTCTCTCTCATATTCTTGTTTTTGTATATTTCTTTCAAATCAGATTTTGATAACATAAGCCTCTAGTTTTCTTTGTTAATCTTCAGTCAGAGGCATCTTCCCATTGGTCAGTCTCGTGACCAATGGGAAAATGCCTCTGACTGAAGATTAACTTTACTTTTTTAGCTTTATATCATGTCATAAAGTTATTTCCTCAACAAAAATAGACCTGATGCTTTGATTCTTTCACGCATGTTTGAGAAATCCTTTCATTTCCATTCAGTCGTGCTAAACGCCTTGGTGAACCTAGCGCCGGCTTCGAGACGCAGCTCTGCCTCCAGTCAGGTCCTTCAAACTAGCCAGCGATAATTAGCAAAAACCTGGTGGAACTGTTGAGCTCATTAGGAGCTACTGCTCAGTCCAACGCTAAAGAGTTAATAGAGGAGTCATGACTTCCTGAAGGCGGAGTTTCAAAAGGAGGAGGAGCTTCTTAAAGAGACAGGTTCAGTTTCAAGGCATGAAATTAGACATCAAATTTCTTTTAAGTCATATTTGATATACACAGCATTTTATAACAACTGCAGGTCATTTGCAATAAAATGGTGCCATGTGCCCCTTTAAGATGAAATGTAAGACATTGTTATGCCACTTTTAATGATTTCTACGAAAAATAAAACATATTTCATGAACTGAAAACAGATTTCTGCTTAAACCAAACTTTGTCTTTCCTTCTTATTTCTATGTGGAGATTTTGAGTACAAATTTCCGTCTCACCTGATGATATCAGGCCGACGTTTCTGCTTGATATTAACTGTTTTTAATTCAACCAGCTGCTCGCTGTAACGGTGCATCCCATCTACGCTCTATCAGTAATCGCCTGTGGCTGATAGTGTGTCTTGGCAGTGACAGAAAAGGTAATATTTTGAAAGTGGGAGTGGGAGGTAGGGGTAAATGTAGCGGTGTCTCTGTGTGGAAACCTTTGAACACAGCAGCGTAACTCAAACCGTGAACTTTAGAGACCAAGCAGAGACACGATTAAATGTTAAAACAAATTGGATGGCTGGACTTCTAATTTAATATAAAACGTAACTTAGAACAACATACATGTGAGAGAGATAATTACTTTCCTTCTATTTCTCGCTACACAAAGTATGAAACTCAATCCTCACACACTTATGCTCAAGAAAACATTAGGAAATCTGGTCCCAGTTCATGTGATTCTTAGACAGCCATCAGAAAATGTCATGAATTCAAACCGAGAGGAAGAAAAAATACTGGAGCGAGTTCACTCAGTCCTTTACTTTGAAACAAGGAGAAAAAATCAAAATGTTTTTCAGAGATGAACATTCTGGCTTCCTGAGGCTGAGGAGACACGAGATCATTTGCATTTCTAAACAAATACCCGCGCAATTATTCAACTGAGTCTGCAGCTCAGCCTTCGTCTGAGTCAGTCAGTGGAAGAAATGGAAAAGATTCTGAATGTTGGACGTTTTACCAGTTCGTTGAGGAGCCATGGTGCTAACACTCAAGCTAACTGGATATCTATATATATATATATGAAATTTCAAAAGCTTTCGCATCAGCCAATACCGATTGTTAATCCTAATATATCGAGTATCTCACTGCGCTCAAACTGCTAAGTTAAATGAAGCGATATGAGACATTTTAGTGCTTGGGGTTGAATCAAGTAGAAAATATGAAGTGTAGCAATGATGGCTGCGCATGAATCCAAGCTGAAAATGTGGCAACCTCAAAGGAAACATCCAGGTCGACGGAGGAAGATGTCGGGACAGGAAGCTCAAAACCATTTACATTTAAAACAAAAACATGCCGCACCTTGACTGGAGTCAAACTATAAGAAATCCATCCATCATTTCACTTCACCTGCTTAACCAGTGCAGCATCCCGGAGGCACGGAGCTGGAGATGTAGGAACATCTCAGCACATATCCACTGTGAATGATGAAGCTGCATGTGAGGTACAAGAGCCATCAATTCTTTGACAGGTCGAAACATTTCTCTCAGTTCGTCAATCTAAAGTTGGTTTGCAGATGATGAAGTCATTTTTTGCTACGATTACATCCACCAGAGAAAACGCTTGGAGAAAGTAGCATGGTAGTAAAACATGGAAAGAGAAAATAAGCGTTAGATTAGGGACCACAGCAAATGTTACTGAAAAACTCTCATAACTGAATATTTCAATTGTTCAAACCCCAAATATACTCTAACACAGTGGAAACCGTTCTGGCGCTAACGCTCAAGCTAACAGCTTCAGCTGTCCTCATCTGCGAACTGATTGGCTGATTGGGGGTTCCGCCAATCAGCAGCAATGAAAATGAATGCTGCTTCGGGATTGGCTGGTTGTCAAGTTGCATTTTTTAAAAATACTTTAGAAACTGAAAACATTCACAAAGCAGCATGTTTTTCTCAAATAATTAAGAGAAAAGTTCACTGAAACGTTTCATCAAAAACATTTTTATTTCCAGATTTTTTCCTCATTAATGAGAAATTCCATCGTATAAATTTGTGCTTTTGTTTTATCCTACTTTCCTTCCTCATGTCCTGGCTTGTGTCCTTTCCTTCTTTCCTCCTTCTTCCTTCTTTGTGTCCTTCCTCCTCTTTCATCCTATTGCTCTTCAATGTGTCCTTTTCTACTTAAAACCTGTTTATAGTATAAATATTTATTGTAACTTCTTTGAAAACTTTTGTGTTTTAGAGAGAACAGTCTAAGATTAAGACATTTAGGAACTTTTCTCTTTTCATTTCTCTTTTATGTGCTACAGTTTTAGTTTTTTTTTTTTCAAAGTCAGCATCTCAGACCAAAGGAAAAAAAAAAAAAACAGAAATCAGATCCATTTTTGGTTAAGACAACTTTGCTAAATTTTCCTTTTTCGTGCTGTAAAGCAAAACGTCACCCCTAGAAGTCATTTGGTTGTTTCATGACACGGCCTGATATTATACAAAAGCTTTAATCTGCTTAATGATAGTATTGTCTGCGGTGGGAAGAAAGATCACAATTGCAAATGGCAAATTAATCAGATTAGAATCAGTCTCTGCGGTAAAAGGTGTGTTTAAGCTGTAAAGCTGAGACTTGTTGCTACACGCACGTCCTTTTTCTCCTCAAGCTTCATTTTGCATGTTCATCAAAATGCTCTGGAGGACGACCCAGAAAAAACGGGAAACCCGGACAAGTGTCTGCAGGAGTCTCACTGACTTTACTAAACGTCACTTTTAAAACACAAAAGGAATCGTTAACTGTGGATTTTAGTTTTCAGCTCAAGTTTAGGACTGAGTTGGCTTGTAACTTTTTTATTTACTTATTTACTTGAGCAACTGTTTTGAAAAAAAATACTTTTAGGAGTATTTTACTACACTGTAGTTTTACTTCACTTGGGTAATTTTACTATGAAGTATTTTTACTCTCATTTGAGTTAAATGTCTGGACTTTCTACCCAGTGAATAAAAACAAATATGTTTGAACCAAAAAGTCACACAGTCCTGCAGTTTTTGATTCATGAGCTTTTTATTGAAACAAACTGATTTGGAAAATAAATATTTTAGCCCAATTGTATTATTTTTTTTGTTTTTATATAAATTATTGTCATTTTTGTCCTTCAGATAGCTTTCACATTTAATGATTAATAATCATTAAATGATTGATCATTTCATCAGTTATTGAGTTATTGAGTAGTTATTGCTACTCCTACTTCAGTATACTTCCAGAATACTTCCAGTATACTTTCTGCCCACCTCTGGTTTCTGGTGGCCTTAATTGATTCTGTCCAAAACTAATTACCAGCAGCTGCGTAAAGTAAACACTTGGTTGTCTGGGCCTGGCGGCGCTCCAGTCGGTTCCATTTGGGCCGTGATCCGCACGTTGCTGAGCGGCGCTGCGATGTAACTCATGTCGGCGGTATAGAAATACCAGAGACCCGGAGCTGCAGCGAACAGGAGTAGAGTTGTAACCAAATGGCTCAGCTGGGAGGTATAAGGTTATGTGATATAATTTATATTTTATGGCTGCTGCCTGCATGAACTGCAGTGCAGGATAAAGTTGTTCGCTGGATTTCCGTGAACAGGCAGTGAGAAAATCTGGATTTTCTACTTGTGATTGAAACTCCAGCTTGAAGTTGGAGCTTTAATTTTCTTGTTGGGTTTTTTCCTTCTTTCTCTCCTTCCATCTTTGCGTCCTCCCTTTTTACTTCTTTCGTTGTGTC
The DNA here is from genome assembly GCF_027474105.1 of Poeciliopsis prolifica. Classification (NCBI taxonomy): domain Eukaryota; kingdom Metazoa; phylum Chordata; class Actinopteri; order Cyprinodontiformes; family Poeciliidae; genus Poeciliopsis; species Poeciliopsis prolifica. Next base: position 1,206,657 of record NW_026562439.1, read on the forward strand.
TTTTTTTGTCTTTCTTTCCTTCTTGATTTCGTAATTTCTTTCTTTGTTTCCTTCTTCCCATCTTTATCTCAGTTTTTATTCTTCTATCCTTCCATCTTTCCATCCTTTGTTCCTTCGTTTTTCTCTCTTTATTTCCTTGTTTATTTCTTTGCTCACTCTTTCTTTCATTTCTTTCTCATTTTTTGTTTATTCTTTATTTTTTTCTTTCCTTTATTTCTTTCTTTCTTCCTTGTTTTATTCATTTTTTTCTCTTTCTTTTGTTTTTGCTTTTTCTTTATTTCCTTTTTCTTCCCTTCCTTTCTCTTATCTTTTCTTCATTAATTTCTTCCCTCTTTTTTCTGTTTATCTCTGTCTTCCCTTCTTCTTTATTTCCTTCTTTTCTTCCTAACTTTCTCTCCTCCTTTTCTTCCTTTTTTCACCCTTTCGTTCTTCTCTCCGAACAGATTGACAGAGAGCAGGAGGATATTAGTTTGCCTGGGACCATGTTTTCTCCTGTTTTTCTTTTGGGGCGTGTGCGTTAATGGCCGTGCCCCGGTGACTCAAAAGGTATGGAGAGATGTCCTCAGGCCATACAGAGTGATTTGATTAAAAGAGAATAATTTGCCCTAAAGGTGTCTTTTCCCTTCTCCCTAAAAAGGCAGGTGGAAGAAATCTGATATGACAAGATAAGTGGTGGCTCATGAAAAATTCCTGAGACGCAGCATGTTGACTTTGGAGGTATTGCCCCGCGTGTCTCGGTCTTTTGCTCCCAACGCCGCCTGACTCTCTCATTTCACCTGCAGACTCTTTGAATGGATTCATATTTCTCCCAGTGTTGGATTTTCTTAGTTAAAGTAAATCAAAGACAAGAATGAATGAAGTTTTCATTGCCTTGTAATTTTAATGCTGCAGATCATGTGTGTCTTTATTCACTATTCAAAAATGCTTTTGCTTTCACTATTAAACAATACTTTGAATTAAACAGTTTTATATCATTTCAGACACATTAATCTGCAGGAGACAGTTTACTTTAGTAATTAGCTGCTAAAAAGTTGTAAAGCACAAATTATAAATGTTAGTTCTGCTAATGCTAAAGCGCTAACTTCAATTGATATCATTGAATAATATCAATTTACTCTTACTGTTATTTTGCTCCTTTATGTTTCTTATTTGAAGTTATTGGGAGGGAAAAGAGAGGAAATGGAACTGCTCTGTTTTCACCCACTTCAAAATAAGAGCATGACTATAAACTTTTGCTTGAATTAAACTGCTTCATGTCATTTTAGACATTTTAAAGGCTCCGTAATAAAGATTTTATAATTCTAAATTAATCTACAGGAGACAGTAATTAGATACCAAAAGTTAGCTGCATTAGCAATAAGATAAATTAGTTCTACTAGCATTAAATCTCTTAACCAACACAATATTTAGCAAATGCTAATGCTGAATATTCAATTCAAATTATATCTGCCCTTGAAAAACTACTAATATTTCATAAATGTTTCTGTATGTTTATTTGAGAAAAAAGTTCTTGGGGAAGAGAGAAAACATGAGGACAGGAAATGGAACTGCTGTGTCTTCACCCACTTCAAAATAAGAGCATGGATATAGACTTTTGCTTCCACTATTTATCACTAACTTGATAAAACAGTTTTCTGTCTTTTCAGATTGTTTCACTGTAGTTAGTAGCTGATAAAAACTTAGCAGTACTAATTCAAAAGCATTAATTACAGACATTAGTTCCACAAATGCTAAAGCGCTAAGTTTTAAATTAAATTATATTTGCCCTTGATTTACTACAACCCTCAAGCACCAATTTAATTTTTACATTTTCATATATTGTATCTATTTTTATGTCATTTTCTCTACTGTTTGTTTGAAATCCAGTTATTTGGGGAGAAGGAGAGAGAACAAACTGCTGCATCTCTCACTTCAATAAGAGCATGAACGCATCATGCCATATTTTGAGGATGAAAAAGTTTAATTAGTATTAATTATAGTGAATGGGGCTGCAGTTTGAACAGAGCCTGCTGTAATAAGGACAGAAACCATCCAGAACCAGTCAGTGTTTGGAGTTTATGACGATTCTGACAAAGATTTGAACTTTAGATTTGACACAAACATGCATATTAACTCATAAGCCTCACCTCAGGTACAGCTTCTTAGTTCTCGGTTTTAATTGACTGCTCGACCAGAAATTTCGATGATACGTTTGAACGCCGAGCGTGTGATTGTTGGCTGAAAGAGGCACCATTTGTGGCGATAATCACAGTAAATAAGCAGCCTCTTGATGACAGGATTGTGTGTTTGCTTCTGTCTCAGCAAACTTTCCCCGTTTGAGGGAAACGCAGCGAATGTCTCTTTGCAGACACATGTGCGCTTGCAGTACACATGTGCAAGGCCGTTTCTGGAGCTGGGGGAGAAATCTGCTGACAGGTAATGTGTCAGGAGGTGGTGGAGGGGAGGGACAGTGGTGCTTTTGAGACAGACACAAGAGACGAGTCTCAGAGAGAAAGAGGGCCTCTTTCATGTGACTTTGCATTCCACCAAGGCGCAGGCAGAGAGAGGCACAAGACGAGACATGCGTCCCCCCGTTCCTCCGCCCGCTCCTACAACGCTGACCTTAACGTTTATCAAGGAACCCCATGCTGGAATTCCTCCTCATCATCTGTGTCCTAGAGGGACAGTCGGACGCACACACACACACCCACGCACACACACACACACACACACCCCCCCACACACACACACACACACGCTGTCGCAAACTAATCTGTTTTAAATATTGCAGCTCTCCTCGCCAAGGCACTCAGACATGGACACATGCTTGCACACATCTCCTCTCCTCCCTCTTCTTTCTTTATTGTACCTCCTGTCACTTTGTCCTATTCATTTAACCTTTCATTAGAGCCAGCAGACTACCCTGTGTGTGTCTGCACAGCTTCAGGAACAAAGCCAAAAAAGCCCCACTGTCACAGTTATTAGATTCCTTCAGCCCCCTTTTACCCCAGCAACTCAATATTGAGAGAGGGAAAGTGTGGAGGAAAAAAGCAGAGGTTGACACGGCGGCCCGGCTCCCGCGGCGAGGGGTCCTCTTTACTTGTCAAGGACATGTGCCACATGTTGATAGGAGACAGATTCCCCAGCAGAACGGGGGGCGTCAGCGACAGCGGAGAAGACGGAGACAGGCACAGAAAGGAGCGCAGGGTTATCTTGTGCAGCAGCCTGGAGGAGTTGAACTGAAAACAAACAGTTTGTGAAGGAATTCAGGCTTTAATGGGCAGACAGGAGGAGGCAGAGACCGACTCCTTATCCTCCACTTTGCTCCTTCTTTGGTTTAAAAAAAAAAAAAAAATCCAAATGAGTCTCGATTTGAAGTTAGTCTGTAACATTTGGTCTGTAAATGTGAACTTTACAGACCAAATGAGTCTGTAAAGTTCACATTTTTACAAGAAGTTTGAGTCACATGGTGACGTCTGTATGCAGGAATAATCCTCCAGTTGAGATGAGTTTATTTGTGTTGTATATTTCAGCTGTTTAAAGTGATTTTACATCATAACATCAGTGGCCAGTTATGAAACAAGCTTTAAACTTCACAGTGTGTCAAATGCCATCAACAAGCAAATACACATCAGTATTAATCAATAATCAGTTTTAACAGAAACTCTAACTTGCTGGGTTTTCAGTTTTATTTAAGGGAACTCAGTGTTTCGGCTGCTTTGCAGTTTTCTGGAAGTTTGTTGCAGATTTGTGGTCATAGAAGCTGAATGCTGCATCTTGTTTGGTTTTGGTTCTGATGCAGAACAGAACCAGAAGGTCTGAGAGGTCTGAGAGGTCTGAGAGGTCGATGCAACGCCAGCAGGTCTGGTGCTGAGAATCCTACAGAACCAACACCGTCAGAACTGACTGGAACCTCAGCCTGGTCTGAGCATTTTATTTACCAGTTTAGAGCTGCTTACGTTTGGAAAAGCCCAGTGCAGCCCAGTAAGGTGACTGGGTTCTGATCCATTCCGCCCAGTCAGCAGTGAACAGTGATCGGCTTCCAGTTATCAATCAGCTGGAATGGATCAGAGCCTGGGGCGGAGGTGGAGGGGAATCGCTCACCTGTCGGTGGAAATTGAGCCGGCATGGACACACACACACACACACACACACACACACACACACACACACACACACACCACACACACACACACACACACACACACACACACAAAGCAGCTAGAGCATCACACTTTCTCAACTTTCACGGGAACCAACATGGTGGAGAACAAATCCGGCTGTTATCCAATCTTACATGTCTCCCTCCAGGATGTCCATCCTCATGTCGGCTCCCCAACCTCCCTCTCTCCCTCTCTCTATTTCTCTATCTGTTTCCCTCTCTCTCTCCCTCTCTATTTCTCTATCTGTTTCCCTCTCTCTCTCTCCCTCTCTATTTCTCTATCTGTTTCCCTCTCTCTCCCCCTCTCTCTATTTCTCTATCTGTTTCCCTCTCTCTCTCTCCCTCTCTCTATTTCTCTATCTGTTCCCTCTCTCCCCCTCTCTCTATTTCTCTATCTGTTTCCCTCTCTCTCCCCTCTCTCTATTTCTCTATCTGTTTCCCTCTCTCTCCCCCTCTCTCTATTTCTCTATCTGTTTCCCTCTCTCTCTCCCTCTCTATTTCTCTATCTGTTTCCCTCTCTCCCTCTCTCTTTCTCTATCTGTTTCCCTCTCTCTCCCTCTCTCCCTCTCTATTTCTCTATCTGTTTCCCTCTCTCTCTCCCTCTCTATTTCTCTATCTGTTTCCCTCTCTCTCCCCCTCTCTCTATTTCTCTATCTGTTTCCCTCTCTCTCTCCCTCTCTCCCTCTCTCTATTTCTCTATCTGTTTCCTCTCTCTCTCTCTATTTCTCTATCTGTTTCCCTCTCTCTCTCCTCTCCTCTCTCTCTCGCCCCGTCTCTCCCTCGCTCTGTAATTGATGGTGGTGTTATTGTGTCCTGCCCTCCATCCCTGAAGCTCTTTCTTTGAGTTTAGTCCGCAGGTAAAACATTCTGGGAATCCAGCATTTTTATTGTCCCTTTGTGCCAAAACGTGAAGCTTATTTCCTCTAACCTAACTTTAGCTATGGAAGAATTCACCTGCTTGGATTTCAGGTGTAAAGTTCTCACTTTGTCATTTTAAAATCGGGGACAATAGTTCCACATCTCAAGGGAATCTTCTTTGGCCTTGTTAGCTTTGATTGCATTCATCCTGTGGTTCTTTCTGTGTGCAGCAAAGTATGGAGAAATGTAATGTTTTGGAGAATTAGAAAAATCTTTTTGTCAGAGGGAGAAAGAGATGGGAAAAACTTTTATCCTTTCCAAATAATTTTATTTGTTCCTTGAGTTACAATCAAGGTCCTTGTGCCTGAAGATCCCACATTCTCTTTTTCCTTAACTGAGGCAATTTTAATGTTATAGCCACTGAAAGATTTACAAGGTTAAGCAGTTACCTGCAGCAGCTTCACAGCTTTTGTGATGTGTTAATTTATATCAACCTCCTGCGCTCTTTCTCTCTCTCTTTTCATCTGTCTTCTTTTCGTTCCTCTCTGTTTCTTTCTCTCACTCCAGGCTCTGGTCCTTCCCCAGCACGGACCTTGTATTTATTACCCTCTAAGTAATCACTTTGCTTTCTCTTTTGATAGACTGTTATTGCACTAACTAGCTGAGGTCCCTATAGGTATTTGGAGGCTTTCCAGTTTTATTAGACAAAGGCCTCATTATTCAAGGCCAGCATTAAGACTACCATTAGGTCCATTTGCCCCCTAGTCAGATGTATCCAGTTGCAGCCAATTCATATTACAGCTCCTGCATACTTACTATTTACAACACAAACATACTCATTCCCTGTTGTCAACGTTGAACAAAGTCGATAGTCAGAAAGCAACCTTTTCTCTGTTAGAAGCAGTTTGTCCCTGCGTGTCTCATCTATCAACAGTTAATAGAAAAGGTCTAAGAGCTCATTAAAGTACAGAAACAGCAACGGAAAAAGCTGCTCGGAATATTCCTCTGGTCTCAGATGCCGGACCTGTGTCTGCATCTGACCACCATTTTGTTTTATAGATGACCGGACGCGTTGTGGGGATTAAGGGAACAACATGTTGCTGATGTTCACAAAAACTCGACTGCGACAAACAAATCCTTCAGTTCCCACATAAAGGAAACACATCCTTGACTTCTTCCTGGTTCAGACACCAAGACTTCATCGACCTTCCCCTTCCAACTGTCCTAGTGGGGCAGTGTTATGTAAAGTCAACCTTTTTGAGCTTTACATTAAAACCGTAGCTGCAGTGTTTTCGGAATCCAACACAGCCGAGACAAAGTAATGAAAAGCTTTATTGAAACAGTGGAAATGGTTCTGCTAAGGGCTGGAAGACAGAAACAGAGATGAGTGATGTGATTGGAAGAGAACCAGGAAGGAATGAATGCAATCATATTTACTCTGATTTACTTGTTTTCTCCTCTCTTTGATTTGTCCAAAAATGTGTCAAGCATTTATTGCTCCATGTGTTGGATCACTTTGCCGCATATTGGGGATGAAGCTTCAGTCTGAAAACATGACAACTGTTGAGAAGCCACATTGTCTGACTTCAAAGAGGAAATTCCCTTGCAATCTGTTTTTCAGGAGGGTAAGAGCCCCACACATTGTACATGTTGCTTCAGAACGAATACAACTACCATTGTGGAGTCGTCGGCCCAATTCCCAGAGTTTAACCCAGTAGAAAACGTATCAGGTGACCTTCTGTTTGTTAGGTAAAACCATCAAATGCTGAGGTATTGTAAAATGTCGTCCAATTATCCTGGGCTGGAAAAGACCTGTTCACAGGCGCCAGAAGGTGGTGGAGTCCAAGCAGCGCAGATGTGAAGCCCTGATTGCAGCCGAACAGACTCACAGGAAAACTCCACCTTTAAATCTTTTAACTAATGCAGAACATTTTCTAATTTTTGCAGATTGACAAACAAGCGCTAAATATTTTGCTCATGTTCAGAATGTGCAATCGGTTCTTGAGAGGATTTTGAGTTTCACTCACATAAAGATAAAGTGCTTAAAGTGCTGCTCGGAGCTGCTGGTGTGGATTGACAGCTCTCACAGCCACCCAGACCAAATGCATTAACCAGGCCTGTGCAGCTGAGTTTGTTAAACCCTGGAGATTTCCTGGAGAATGTGTGGACAATTCTGTCCAGACTTTGCCCGGTGTTGCTGTTCACATAAGAACGTTGTGCAAAGAGGATGCATGACTTGATGCAAAAGGTATGAATGGGACTTTGAGTTAGTATTTTTTCTTTGCTGCAGCACAAAGTGAACGACAAACAACCGCCCTTAGTTATATTTTTGTGCTTATATATCAGGTACATTTTGAAAAAGTCGAGTAAAGGCTAATGAGTCAGTTAGAAAAATGTAAATATGTGACCATTTTGCTCCCAATAACGGTGAAATTCTCTGGTCATTTCCTGTTGAATTCAGATATTGGTACTCCAGCTTCGTGGACAGTTTCTCTCTGGCTGAAAGAAAAATCCCTGCAGACATTTACGTCTTTAAACATCTGCAGGAAATGCCAGGGTTGTAATGCATATGAGGTTTTACATGATGCAGCAACAACTTTGGAAGCGAGAAACCTAAAACTCTTAATTCTTTGTAAATGTCAACGCAGAGCAAACTCAGAATCTGACTGATTACGCTCCAGCTTTTACCAGAAATCTAAAACGACATGATTGCAGAAGATGCATAAAAGACGTCAGGACAGCAGGCGGTGACTAAATTCACCTTGAAGTACACTTTGTTCTTTCCTTGTTCAGGTTTATTATTGTGACTTCTTCCCTCCAGATGCAATGAGATCCATGCGTTCCACTTTAGTTTCCTTCCATTTCTTTGTTGCAGCTTTTTAATTTCTTTTTGCCACCTGTGCGTCCAATATGGTGCTCATCCCATCCTAATCGATGGCCCCTTATTGGCTTTCTGTGTTTGGTCAAATATCTCATCGCTCCCCCCCCAAGGCAACAAGTTCTAAACTAATGAAAAATCTCTGTCTCTTGGGTTGGGCGAACAATGAAACAAAATGATTAGTGTAAAGATAGTTTGCTTCTGTGACCAAGATCAGAATTTCAGAAAGTTTCCTCTGGTGAAATCAAAACCTCTAACAGGAAAGTTGGTTAGAAAACAAATGGTAGTAAAAGTTTTCTAGTTTTAAAGTACAACAGTAAATTAGGGCCAGAAGATAAAATTCTTATTTTTTTAAATTATGAGTCTAAAGTCATAATATTACTGTCATAAAATTAGAGTCATACAAGAATAGTCATAATATTACCAGAATAAAGTTATAATATATTAATAATGCTGTATGACAGTTAAAAATATAGATATAAGATCATGAGAATAAAAATATTACCAGAATAAAGTTGAAATAATATGAGAATAAAGTCATAATATTAGGAGAATGAAAAGGTAATTTCAGGAGAACTCCATCATAAAAAATAACAAAAAATTAAAATGAGACTTGTTCAGCATCTTGTGAAGTTATGCTTTGGTATCAGTTTACAAATAAAGACATAATAAACCTTTAAGCACCTCGGTATCAAATTATTTTCAGCAACATGAAAACCCATAGAGATTAAAAACCTGTCCTGTCTGACAGGCAGCAGCAGAAAAATAAACAGAGAAAAGAAAATGTCAAGCTGTGACAAACAGGTGCATGTCATAAAATCAGCCGAATTTAAAATCACTACATGAGTTCAGTCAATCTGAAAGTTTCTCCTAAAACGAAGAGCCAATAAACTGGGACAGAAAGAAGCAGCAAAGAGTCAACATTTCTCTGGAAAATTTCAAATATGACATTTGAGTCACATTTAGTCATGTCCACTATCTTCTACTCTTTAAGTCAAACTAATTTAAAGTTATTTTTAAACACAATAAATTTTAGATTTTGAACCTAAATATGTGAGTTTGTAAAAGATAAACTTAGAGTAGTAAGTTGTGTCAACTTTTTATTAATTTTGTCAGGAGTTGAATAAACTACAGCTTTTAGGTAAGCACTTAAAAAACTGAAAGAAAAAAAGACGGCAGTAGGAAATATTTTCCAGAATGCTCAGTAGGTTTGTGTTACGTTGATCTAACTCTTGTGTTTTATTAAAAATATATATTTATATTTTAATGCGACTGATGTTCTGCTCACACTAAATGTTTCTGAGCTGAATTCATTGGGATGTTTAATAAAATTCATTATCAGAACAGAATTGTTTTGCTTTAAATTGCAGCATCAAGCTAAAACTCACAATTCAAGATGAATGAGCTTAAAAAAAACAAAGTGTAGCCAACTTGTCTCTTATTTTTAAATCAACTTCATGAACTTTAATTTCTGAGTGAAAACCAAAACAATTTCCTTGTTGATTGGTTCTGAGATATCAACTAGACATTAATACTTTAAGATTGATTCTCAAATCCAAGGATCAATACGGTAAATACTTCAGCTGGTGCAGCTTACTACTTTGTAAGTCAGTCTACGTTACGGTACATGTTGTGTCTTGACACCAACCTTTAACTTGAGCGCGACAGTCAGCTTCCTGGACTCATGGCGTCCAGATCTGGTGAAAGTTGCTATTTATTTTGCAGACACACAAACTACACACCACGTTCCTGGTTTGTTTGCATTAAGATGAGTGAAAAGAGAAAAAACCACAATTGCTGCTTGTGTAAGTTGTCCTCATAAATAGTGAGAATGGGAAGTTTTCAGCAGCCTTATCATGAGTCAATGTGGATGCAGGTAACGTGAAAGGAAACGTTTTTATTCTTCTGTCTGGAGATGAGATGGTATCCAGATCCTGTGCAGTTTATTTACTCAACCCAACATAGACACAACAGATAAGAATAGATTTACTCGCAGGACTTGTAAGACACAATAACTTTTAAGTAATTGCATCATTGCTCTTGAATTTTATACGTATATATCTTTATATATATAGATCTATATAGATCTATATATATATAGAAATAGATATAGAATTGGGAGCGAGAGAGGGAGAAAGATAAGTTTTCCCATAAACCAAGCCTCTAATGGATGTTCCTTAAGAAGCTCTGATAGTGAACTGTATGCCATGTCTTCCCATCGTCCATTAGCATTAAATAGCATCTTTGATTGTTTTAATAGTCTGTCCATACTTCCTCTCTCTGCTTCCACAGTGGTCGGACAAACACTGGTGTCCCTGGTGATCTAAGAGGAATACATTGAAGAGCTATTGTGGTTTTCAATGCCTTGGCTCTGTATTGTTTACTGGGTCTGCTTGATTGCCCTCAGTCCAAATCAGAGGGTACAGGCAGTCATGGCAGGGGTCTACTGGGATGGACTGGGTTGCGGGCTGTCCCATTGCGCCAGGAATCTTCACTCACCCCGTGGCTCAGAGGTGAACCTTTTTCCATAGCTCAGTAAACACACAGAGATGCACACACATTGTGGGAGACTTATGCTGCGTGTGTGCAGCAGGGACAGAATGACCGTGCACAAAAGTTGGGGTGTGTACAGGAAAATCTGTGCAGTAGGAAGACATGCCTGTCCTTCCTCACGTCACAAATAATGACCCCCTGTGTGGCTTCGCTTTGCACATCCAGAAAACACAGGAGGGCCTCATCACTGTTAGTGGCACACACTGCAAACTAACTGAGCACAAATTAAACATGAAGCACGCAACGTTTGGATTTCAGGCTGGTTCTCTGGCTTTGCCAGCTCATCACTAATGGCAACCGTTTTAATGAAAACTTTTTTTCTCCTGTGTCTAATCTTTGTTAAACTTTGATTTTTAATCCGTTGCATAAAACTTAGCGCAGCACTAATTAGACGCTGTTTCATAATATACAACTGAGCCTCTTTGAGAACCGTCAAGGAGCGAGGTTACATCTTCCAGTTACAGTTTGCTAAATGCTAAAGGCTAACACAGTCATTCAAACTTTTAATATTTCCAAGGGAAAGGATTTTTTTTCTTAATCTCCCAATCCCAAATCAGGTATTAAACAAAAAGTGAGTTTTTAGGGTTTCTTGAAATTCACTTTTTAGATTTGTGGCTTCAGAACATGTTGTCCTCAAGGTCGCTTAAGCTAACCTTGCAAAACAGCAAGGTAACATTAGCATATATTATGAAAGCAAAGCACAGTTAGCAAATGTAAGTTTTTCATAATTTATTAGAATTTAAAAGGAGAAACATTGTGCAAATGTGTAGACCTTGACTCAGAAGAGAAGAGGGAACTACAACTCCCTTAATCAGCAGCTTTTACACCAACCAAATGGAAGATTATGACAGGTGGAGCAAAAAACACCAATTACCTATTTATCAGGGTAACTCAGTGGAAATCTTGAGTAGTAAGTGAACAATTTAGGTGTAAAGAGAAAATATTATGCAAAATTCTCATTGTGCACATTATAAACAAAGTCAGAGCCGTTTTATAGCCACAGGCTCCGCCCACAGGAAGACAAAAGAGGAAATTTCTCACTCAATAAACTGTTATCAATTTATGCAAAATAAATAAATTTCCACTCATGAACAGCCGCAATGTAAACCAGAGTGGAAGGTTCCTGCTTTTTGTATTCAGCGCTGATCAGAAAACATTGCAAGTGACTGTCTAGTTCCTGTAATGCAAGTTGCACCAGTTGATCCGTAACTCCGGCCTGCGCCGGATCCTCTTCCACAGATATATGCATCATTTTTATAACAACTGACGGCAGCACCGATCTAATGTCAGTATCGTTAAAATCAATCCGATATTCTAAATACGTCGGGTATCAGTGACAAAACGAAATCTGATTTATGAACCATTTGAAGAAGATTTGTTGCAGTTTATTTTTACGTTTCACGAAAATAGCCAACCTAATGTTTACAACAGTTTAAATTTCTTTATTAAACATTGGCTGCTGTACTCCTATACTGACTGAACAAGTTAAGTAGTTCAGTTGTTTGTGAAGGTGTTGGTGTATTTAAACGACCTGTGCCAAATAAATCAAAACATTTATGCTTGGAATGCGTCGACTGCAGGGTTTTTTTTTGTGTCAGTTCTGATTACTGATCTTTAAAATCCTGACCTGCTGTTTCTGATTTTGGCCGATACCATTTTTTCTCCTCTGAATTTTGCTAAATATGGCAGGAAAGTTGCTGAGCTTGTGTCAGTGTGGTGACTATTAATTGCACAGAAATGATCTGGTGGGTTGATCTGCCCATCAAACTTCCCAGAAGAGACAGCTGGACCTAAATCAGCACACCCCGAATTCACATCTGTTTAAAATGAAATATTTAAGATCAGTTTAGAGATGTTTTTGTCTATCGGGTCGGTATCGGGCGATACTAAGCCTCAGATATTGGTATCAGGAGTCACAAAAGTGGATCAGTTCATCCCAAATTATAAAAAAACACAAACTCTCAAAAATAGTGCAGATCACCTCCTCTGGAGTAAATTCTTCCCTTACAGCAGCTCAAACTTAAATTCAGGAACAGAAAAGTGACACTAAAACATCCAGCCGGTTGAGGGAACATTGGCTAATCGCTGGAGGATCCTGGGAGAATCCAATCCGTATATTTGTTTTGTGCTTGTAAAAGTTCTGGCCGTGTCTCTGAGGGTTGCGGCGACTTGATGTTGTTTAGACTCATCTCCCTCCCTTCTCCCCCTGGAGAGCTGTCTTTGTAGCAATCCGGCATCCTGCTCCCTGCTTCGCTGCATCCATATCGCGCTAATGATCATGGGAGTGGACAGCTGCTTAATGCAGCAGTGTCATCAGCGCGGCTTTCTGATAGCGCCTCCATTGCATTTGACGCGACTCAAATGCATCTGCTCCCGCGCGCGGATCGACTAATGTGCTTTTGGAACACCTCAGCCAAGGTGGATTAGATGTGTGCCAGATCACATTTGCTGTATATGATTACAGACAAGGTTCTGATCATTTTTCACGGCTCGGGACGCTGTCAGGTTTGGAGATGCAGCTTTCAGTGACGTTAATACTCTTAATTAAGCAGTAGAATGCATTTTAACTTAAATTAAAACAGAAATAAATCAAGAGATTGAAAAAAACAACTTTAGATTCTATTTGCTGAAAGGTTCTGTTTTGGTTTTTAACCTTAGTTTCACGTTTTCCAGACAATTAACTCAAACCTGCTTCCTTGTCCCTCCAGAAGAACAGAATTCCCATAGCATGATGGTGCCACCACCATGTTTCAGAAGGCTTTGGGTTGAAAATTTCAGTGTTTACATGTGAGCTGCATTTCTTCTGATACGACGTTTTCACTACAGCGTTTGCATCCATTTTTTCCCAACTGTTTCTACGAAGATTTTAGGTGTTCATCTCTGTTTGAGCGCAGCCTCTGGTTAAATTACATACTTCTGTACTTTTCTCTAATTAGGTTACGTCTGAAGGCAATCGGTTGCATTGAATTTCATTTGGAGACATCAGAGTAAAAGGGGAGCAATGCAAAACCATGTCAAAAATGTACGTCTTCTTTATCTAATTTGTACACTGCTCTTTGTTGGTGCATCACAAAATATTCAATATGTAATACATTTTTTTACATAATGTGAGAAAATGCTGAAAAGTTTAAGTTTTTAATTTAATCAAGAAATTATTGTATAATATTAAAATAAATGTTTCTGATTAAAAAGAAAAAAACAAAAAAACAAAACAAGCATTTTCTTTCTGGCTCCAGTGACAGATTTTCAGATTATTTGCAGCTTCAAACCAACCAATTCCAGACAATTATATTGCTTATTTATTTTTACTTTATTGTTTATTTTGTAGGTTCTGATGGATTAAACATGAAAACACTCTAATGCCTTCATCCCAGTCTGTAAATCCAAACCTAATCCTCATCACTTGACCCAAAGACCTTTAACAGATGGTTAAAATGAAAAGTTAAGATGGACAGAAAATAGAACAAATGATGGAAAAGAGAAATATTAAAACTACTGAATCAAAACAGTATAATATTTAAATATGAAAACAAATCTGGCTCATCTATATCCAATTCTTAAGCCTAGAAATTAATATTTTATTGTCAGTTATGATCTTAAAATCATAAAATTGTGATCAGTTAAAAAGTTAGCAAATAGTAAAATGGCAAAAATAATAATAAAAAAAAAATCAGAAGCTCCTTTAATGTTAAACTAATTGGATCTTATTGCTTAGTAATATAGTAACTGTTTGTTTATTGAAGTAAGTTAAACATTTGAAAGAAAACATCTGGATTTTGTGCATAAACTCTATTATAAAGTGTTTTTAAAAATTAATTTATCTTCATAAATTACAGATTTACCTTGAGCCAAACAGTTGGATCAACCGGTGCACTGATGACAGATGAATAAGTGATAAACTCCCGCAAAGGCCTGAAGCTTTTTGACTTGTGTACACAAATGCCTGAAAACCACAGCGTCAGCTGAGTTTACGAAAACGTAACGAGGTTTGTGTCTTCCTCACATCACTCACATCCTGCTGTTTGTGAAATAAAATATGGCAGCGATTATTGAGCCGCAGCCCGCTCCCCTCACCAGAAGGCTGTTTCTGAAGAAACCAAAACAAAGTTGTAACACGTCGGATGTGCTGACAGAATTTGTGGGACGTTACTCATCCAGGACAGACGGATCTTTGTTTGTTTCGTTACACATAAACATCAGTAACACTTACAGTGTCTGCTGTAAAAATGACTCCTGGATGAAGAACGTCTGAGAAACAAAGACTGATTTTCTCTAAAATGACAATGAATTAAAAATATGTGAAGTACATGTGAAAGTGATTGACCCAGTTCATCAGAGGTCCAGACAATTGGTGCAAATCTCACAGTGATTGGAGTGGAAATCATAGGAAGGATGTAGGAAAGCTGCAGCCCTGACTGAGGCCGGTCCACAGACTCCCTGCTGCCATCGCAACCGCAGGTGCAAAATACTGACTTGAAGGGGAAATAACTTACTTTATGTTACATGTGTTTATTATTTAACTGTTATTTAGTAAAAATCAGTTTTCACTTTGACATTTTTCCAGATTATAGAGCTGATGTCATTAATTGATTTATTGCGACAGGCGAGATGCGGACGCGTTCTTTCTTGTTGTACTTTTGGAAGAATCCTGTTTTTTGAACTCTGAGGTTTTACACTTAAAGTTTCTGTTCATCCCCGTTCTCTCTTCTTCCTTCGTTGTCCCTTTTCCTGTCTTGCGGTTCATATTTCAGTTTGCTCCCAGGAGCTCGCAGGTCCGTGCCAGACGGAAATTTGCTGAGGCTGCAGGAGCCCCCTTGGAGGCCACATGGAGGTGGGACAGAGGGGGAACAATCAAGCCCAGTCCTCTTTGCCCCCAAGTACTCTTCCTCCTCCTCCTCTCCCTCTCCTGCTGTTGTTTCTTCCCTCTGTCTCCTCCACATCCAGCCTGCCAGGCTACTCGGGTCCTCAGGGTGACTTGCTTCAGGAGGGGGTCCCTCTCCTTCACCCACCGCTTCCCTCAGCTCCTCCCCTCGCTCCCCTTCCAGCGGTCTCCCCGGGGGGAAGACGGCGAGGCCGTCCAGTCCCGAGCTGTCCATCAGCCGGTGTGTTTACTCGCGCCATGACAGGTCGACACATCTGGAGCGCATATTCGCTGGTGTTCACACTCCCTCTCCACCTCAGTCGTTGCTGGGTCTATATATCCTGAATCTGCCGCCGGAGGCGTTCACCGCTGCTCCTTTCAGTGTCAAGTTTAAGACTTTTAAGACCCGAATCAGGGGAGAAATGTACAAAAAATACACATATATTTATTTAGGGATGGGCACTTATCGTATCGCTTATCATTTATCGCGATTAACTTATCATGATGAGAATGTCTCCTTATAATAAATTCCAGTTAATGATGTTTAAACCTCCCCAAAACTGTCTTTATCAATAGTTTTTCTAATTTCTCCACTGTTTATTCAATAAAAACGTCATTAAATACCAATAAAGTTGAAACTACTGTATGTTGTTTATTATTTTGACTTTATTTTTTGTACTATTATGACTTTTTCTCATATTATTACAGCATTATTTCTGTATTATTTTGACTTTATTTTGTAATATAACTTGTAATTTTATTTATTTTTAACATTTATATGAGATTTAATTTTTTTGCTAAGACAAAATTTAAAACCTGAGTTGCATATTTAGGGCCAACTTACATTAATAAATCTAGTACAAGACACTTTAAGGCCTTAATTTGAGACCCAGGATTTTTCAGTCTTTTTAAGTTTCTTAAGGCTGCAGTGAACGCGATGCGGCTCAGAATCACACTCAGCCTCCTGCACACAGACGGATCTGTTTTCGTTCATTTCCCCCTTTTTCATTCACCCCTCCAGTGGTTTTTCAGTTGCATGACAGAAGTTGGAGTTAGCGAGCGGCAGGGGTGGGCTGCTGGGACTCGTGGTGGGGCGGGTTACTGATGTGGACGGGGCAAAAGTCAAACTTCTCTCATCCACTCCTCTCTCCCTCCGTCTGTATCTCTGCAAACTAATTACAGCTGCCCTCCTCCTCTCTGGGAAGCCCATGACGACCGGCCTAATGAAGTGTCACCTTTTCTCCGTTCTGCGACTTTTGGAGTCGTCCTGCCCGCCTCGCATTGCATCGCACCTTCCCGCCCACCCGCTCTGTTTTCCCAACATTCCTCTGCTGGTGTGTGACTGTGACGGCTTGTCATCTCGCAGGAATGTCCCGCTCTCCCACCTCGTCCCCCCGATTTGCCGTGAAGCATTTGCTCCTGGTTTCCGACTCTGCACATGCACGCACTCAAACGCCCACACACACACACACACACACACACACACACACACACACACACACACACACACACACACACACACACACACACAGGCAGGCACACATTTGAAATGCTTGCTTAAAAAAAATGTGTTCATGCAGATGGTGTCCATTGGGCTGCATACCTACCCTTGGCGTTGGGCCACAACAAGCACAGCCACTCTCAGATAGTCCTTTTCCAGCTTGTTTTTCTGTTGAAAAAGAGCAAAAAAAGTTGTTTCATCTCGTTTTTCCTGTGAAAAAATGCCATTTAGCTTCTCAGATAAACCTGAGGAATTCTCCAGATTAGAAACCGTATTAAAAATACGACCACGTTTAAAGCAACACAAGGTAGCATTGTTCACAGAGAACAGGGAGCGGGATTTCGAGTTAAGTGCAACATATGTTGAAAGCTTTTTTACTTTTTTTTTCCAAAGAACCGAACAAGGATCCAGTTCCAAATGGAACAGATTGTATAATATGAAACACATGTGACATTAGCAGAGAGGGGGACATATAATGACTTTCCCCCGGTTCAGCCGTGTTTCATGTTCTACTGTCTGCATGTGGTGCGTCTTATCAGAGGCTTAGCAGGAACACGCCGCACGCAGTCAGTGACCCGGTGGAAGACGCCGCGGTGCCTACGGTTTCCTTCAGGTGTGCGGGACGCGGCCTACTTGTTGTCATCATCCGCTGGAACAAGTCCGGCTTCTCCCAGATCCGGTTGATGCGTTTGCATGTGTGTGATTATGTCTGTGAGTGTGTGTGGAAGATATCAGCAGAGCCTCATGTTTATTCAGCTTAACGCCTGGATGACCGGGACTTATCCGCTGTTCTGATTAGCCTGCCACCATTAATCCTTCAGAGACCTCAGATCCCTTAAACAAAACCGTCTCTTACTGTACACACGACTTTTACTCCTTTTATTCTGTTCTCAGGTTATCTGTTGTCTGTTTATAGAGCACAGGGGAAAAGTCAGCCGTCATGCCTTTGACATTATGGTCCAAACTTTATGACAACTAATTATAATTTGGAAAAACTATTTTGTGTTTTCAGTTTTATTTGATCAACAGTAAACGCAACTCCATCAGATTTCTGTGGACAAGCAAAATTATTGTTGATTCAGAAAAAATCAAAAAGCAAAACAAGAACAGTAAAATATAACAATATATCACGTCCACCGGAATGGACGTGATATATTTAAATAAAAAAGGATTCTGTGATTTAAATGACTCAAGTTATTTAAATCATCTCGTTTACTATTAACTAATGACATCAGTTATTACAATAAAACAAATGAAACTAGAGAGAAGGGGAAGAGTAAGTTAAAAAATTTGAATTTAACTTTATGGTACCTACTATCTGAAATTATTCTGAAAATAGTTTTCCATGCTTACATTGCCGGGTTTTCAACATTGTTTTTGAATCTGAATTTACTTCTTGAACCTGCAAACCAAATTTAGGTCCGTCTTAAATCACAATCAAAGGCCACCAAGGATTGTTTCAAGGTCCGCAAATGGCCCCTGAACCGCACTTTGGACAACTAAATATTCTTTGACTCTAAAAGTCATTCGATCGATAGTTCTGCAGCCTTTTGGAAAGTGTTTTAGAATTTTGCTTTGCATGCCTTCAGGCATAAAAACGCTCATAAAGTCAGGGGCTGAGCCGGAGTTGTGTCTAAACATGCAGACCACTTAGCAAAGAACCAATTTCAAATCTTCAGGCAGCAGCTTGTCACAAAGACACAATATGTTCCTATTTACTCAGTTGAATCAGTGACAAAACAATAAAACATTTTGACAGACAAAAGTCTGACGTGTAATGAAATATCCCGCTCTGATGAAACTGAACCAAATTTCTTTATTTCAAAAATCCAAAAATATCATTTTGACTCGTCATATTTACGTTTGAGAAATGTTGAATTGTAATTACGGATGTGTGACCCTTCAAATGGTGAATCAGAGATATCATATTAACTCGTCAAAATGTAATAGACAAGATCTTTAATTCTTTATTGTTTTTAATCTATTATTCGGGTTTTCGACCTTCTGATCGGAGCTCAGTGTTATTTTGTTTCAGGAAGCCCTGATCATTCATGGAGCTTCTTCAGAAAAGTGGACCGCTGCCATTAGCAATGCTAACATCCATGCTTCTGCTACATGATTAGCATTGAGATGCTATTTTAGGCTTGAATAGCTCCTTTGCTAGGCTAACTCCTTTGAGTTTTTCCAGCAGCCAGTCAGATCATTTTTTTTGAAGCAGAAATTAACTCCCAAAACAAGAGAAGCATTTCTGTTGTCCGTCGCTGTTAGTGGATGTTGCTTGTGCGTCAGATTTATGGATGCATCTGAAACATACCAACACAAAAGATCCAGCTGGAACCTTTGTATTTAAAAAGAAAGAAGCGATTGATATTGCAAGAAAAATGTTAACGCATTAACATTAATGTAGTTAAATAACCTAAATAAATGTGTTCAAATCCCTGCCCTACTTAAAACTGGCGTAGAAAAGATGTCGACTATTATAATAACATAAAAATGTGGTCTAATGTTTACTGATGATGATTGTGGTTTAATTGTTATCAGCCTGATTTTTGAAGGTTTTGTTTAGAGTAAATTTGGTCCACCAGCTGTTTTTTGTCACAAACAACTTGATTCCTAATGATATTTAAAAGCTGATCAAGCGGTGGTGTCCATAGTGGGACCTGGAGGGCCGGCATCCTGCAGGCTTCGGTTCCCTCGCTGGTTTAACGCCCCTGGATCAAACAGTGGCTCGTTAGAAGGTCTCAGAACAACACTGACATGCTGAAAAGGTTGTTATACCAGCAGGGAGAGAACGTCCAGGCAGGACGCCGGCCCTCCAGGGCCGACTTGGGGCACCTCTGTCATAAAGGATGATGAGTCTCTCCGTTCCTGTGTCAGGATTTCTTTCTTGTTTCTTGATTTTCAGGAATCGCTTGAGTCTTTTTAGGTCAGAAATACCTTTATTTGTCTTTTATCTTCCTAATTTCTTCAACTACAAACTGAATAGTATGAAAAACGAGTGAAGTTTGGTTATTTATAGAAGTTTAAGCTTCAGCTCAGTCCTGTTTACAGTGTTTACATTTGGGCCTCTTGAACGCTCAGCTCTGAGTTTTTTTTATTCGTAAAATAATTGGTGGCACATATTTCTATCGGTCTTGCATAATTACCTCAGTTGTTGAGTGAATATTACCACATTTGAGCTCTTTTCTCATAACAGCCCTATTTAAAAAGACAATAACTTTCTGGCAAGTGGGTGGACAGAGTTCAGCTTTTGTCCACCGTTGTGCGCGTATGTGAGCATGCATACAAGCGTGTTCAGGAACAGCCGCAGCGCCAAGACATAATATTGACCATGGCTGCGTTCCCCGTTAAGGTTTTGCTCAGAGCAAATGATGCAGATTAGAAAAGTAGAAACACATTGAGCTGATAAGTTTGCTGTTTCTTGGTCTCACTTTACCTCGATTCTTTGTTTCTGAGTGTGTCCGTGTGCGGGCATGTGTGTCTGAAGGTTTAACTGTGGTTTTTGCTGTTAGTTTGGACTCTAAAGGTTTGACCGTGAAGAAAAAATATACGTCTCAGCAGCAAGGAACCCGCTCATTATAAACAGAAGCTCGTGCTCCTGCGTGTGCATGTGTCCAGCTTATATCTGCCCACACAGAACTGAAGCAGCACAACTCCGGGATAAAATACTGGAACGAGCGCAGCTGGAGCAAGATCACGACTTGTGCATATCGCGTATCTAAGGAAAACACGGCTACAGTTGGAGGCTTGTTTGTGACTCCTCTTATGATTTCTACACTGCAAAAACACAAGACCTGGCCAAGTCTATTCGGATCTATTTTCTAATGCAAATATATGAGTACACTTCAAAAAAGAAGTTACATACAAGTAACTTACCAGCAAGATATCGAGGCTTGTTTTCAGTCAGTTGTTTCTTAAATTATGGAAAAGTCACATTTTGCATGTTTAGAAAAAAACACCCAGCTGTTTTTTGGTGTCTGGAAAATGGGCCAATTCAAAAACTTCTGGAACGAAACGTCACAAATCAGCGCAGTTACCTAGCAACCCCAACACAGCCACGCCTGTTACCTAGCAACGCACGCTGACGTCCAACACGTAGTGGTGGATGAGCAGCGCCACACAGACGGTGATTGACAGCACTAATACCCACCTCCTGGCTCTGACTGCATGTTCCTGGTTAGCACTGGGAGAACTGGGAAAAGGCAGAAAAGCACATTTTTTCCACAGATTATCTGCCTCATAACAAACTGTCACAACATAATGACAGTTACACCAAATATGTAAGAAAAGATTTTTGATAAAAGTTTCATACTGCAGCTTTAACGGATGTATCACATCAAAATAAGCTTCTATATCTTCCTGAAAAGTTACTCATAGGTTAGTTAGTCTTATATTTGCACTAGAAACTAGACCAGAGCTTCTTCTTGGTGAGGTTCAGTGTTTTGCAGTGTTTTCTGTGAGATGAATCAGTTGTCACTGCCTTTGTCTTTCAGCGCTCTAGTTTTCCGACTCCCTCCCTTTGTTCCGCTCGGGGCCGTCCGATCACCTGAGGAGACGCGAACTGACAGCGAATCATCTCCTCCGAGTCCTTCCCCTCCTCTGACATTGCTGCCTCCCTCCCCTCCTGTCCCTGTCTTCTCTATTTTCCCATAACAAATAACAGTGGAGAATTCCCCTCGCCTCTCTCCTGGGGAATTTTCATTACCGCCCAGTCCCCTGCCCAGAAGGACTCTCCGCCTTGAACTGTGCAACAGCTGTGGTGTGGACACACTCTTCCAAAACAGGCCCACTGTTCACAAACACCCACTGGGCTCAGGGTGGGACTCTGTGTCAACCTCCACGGCTCCGGACGCCGAGCTTCTCTAACATGTGACCCGCGGCGGGGCCTCTCTCCTGCAGAGAGGAACAGGCCTGACTCTTTACCTTTCCTGATTTTACACCAACAATGAGGAGGGAAGGAAAATGAAGTTGAATTTCAGTTTATTACAACTTTTGCTGCAGTAAAGTTTTAGTCGTTGTACTTTGGCAAACCCCTCAGTGGTTTTCCAGCCGGGTTTTGGAGTCGGGCTCGTTGTAAAGTAGCGTGTGTTATATGTGAGCTGTGTGAGTGTAAACGTTTGTTAAATGTTGGGTCGGCCATCTGCTGCGGATTAGGACGGAGCATGAACACCTCTAAGGACTGAAACTGCCGACAACAAGAGATCCGACTCAGCGGAAAACGTTTGTGTCGTCGACCTTTGACCCCAGAGTTGGATGGCTTACGTTACGCACACAGAGGCAGAACTGATTTTACAGAAAGGTGACATTTTACACCTCCATTAAAACAATGTAAGCTTTTAAAAAACAGTGAATACAGAAGGGAAATGAATGGATGAAAGAGAAACATGGATGGAGGATAGGAAGAATGGATGGATGGATGAATCGATGGAAAAACAGGTGGAAGGAAAGAAAAGAGGGAGAAAGAAAGGAGGGAGTGCTGGAATGAAGGAAGGATGGAGGAATGAAAGATAAGATGCACTGATGGATGGATGGATGGATGGATGGATGGATGGATGGATGGATGGATGGATGGATGGATGGATGGATGGATGGATGGATGATGGATAGATAGATAGATAGATAGATAGATAGATAGATAGATAGATAGATAGATAGATAGATAGATAGATAGATAGATAGATAGATAGATAGATAGATAGATAGATAGATAGATAGATAGATAGATAGATAGATAGATAGATAGATAGATAGATAGATAGATAGATAGATAGATAGATAGTTAGTTAGTTTCTGCTTCCCTCAGCACGACCAAGGGTGAAATGCTTTTATCAAAGGCTGCAGCCGCCACCTGCTGTGACGCCCCACAGTCAAAATGCAAAGCAGCTTAAATTAAAACTCTCTTCATCTGAATAGATGAGAAGCTGCAGCGGAGATGCGTCGCCTCGCTCCCTGCCAGGCGACATCCATTTCCATGAGATCAGCAGATCGTAATTTGATGGCTGGAGGGCTTTTCGTCGAGGTGGCAGTGCGGTGTGTGTCTTGGCTTCTCCCAGAAAGCCCTCATAAATGTGTGCATATCCGCGGGAGACGCTTCTATCTTCAGTCCTCCTCGGAAGAAGCGAGGAAAACTTGGCAGCGACGACACTGGAAGTCCCCAGCACTTGGCCGCGGCGTCGGGGACCGGGGCCAAGTGTGTGTTTACGAGCGTGTCCGTTCACATAGGAAACGGTCCATTTGAATGTACTGGAGGGGATGGGACGAGTGTGTGGGAGGTATTTCTGTTCATATACCAAGAAGGAGATGATTAGGGAGCAGACAAAGTTTGACCAGACTCACCCAGTCTGTTCCAGCCTTACATCACAGAGTCACAGATCATTTGGATACTTTAAGAAACTGTTCGCATAAGAATTATAAGTCTGTCATTCTTCCAGTCATTACTCCCTCATTTACTAAAACGCTTTTGAAAATCATTGATGCTTGCTAGGTAACACCCTGGTTCACCTTAGCTGACATGTCTGTTTAAATAGAGCGCAGCCAAGGAACCTTCAGCTTTGTGCATTTTGTCACGTTACAACAACAAACTTCAGGGTAATTTATTGATATTTACTTTGCAACCGACCAACATAAAGTACTGCATAATCCTCAAGAGGGAAGGAAAGTGTTACATACATTTGATTCTTTTTGCATAAAAAAAATCACAAATTCTAGCATGTCTTTACTCCTATACTGCCAAATAAAATTCATCTCAACCAGATGAAGTCAGATGTTAGCTAGCAGGAGGAAGCCTGTTGCAATTAACAATATAGATGATTAGATTTGAAATGCTTGACCTGTGACTGCAGCTGCAGAGAAATCGCTCACAGAGGTGAAAGTTCAGTTCATGCCACACTTTGCAGCTTCTTTGAGAAATGAAACTCAGCTTCATTGAACGTCCAGATAACATTCTAACAAACGTTTGTATCTGACTAAACATCACTGAACGTCTCGGTGACGTTGCTTCAATGCCATTAAAATTTCCGGTTAGCGCTGCAGGCGCCGGTTCCACTGGCCGATTATTTCACTACAAATACGGGGAAAATCTCTTGCAGTAATGGGCCTGTGGATTCAGTAGTTTTTTTATCAATATTACATGATTTCTGACTTAAAGGCAAGCTCATATTTCTTGCTGAAAAGTTGTGTCCTGTTTCAAGGACACTAAGATATTTTCACTGGAAACTAGATCCAAACTTTTGCGTAAGATTTTGCGTTTTTGTAAAATTAGCTCTACTTTAGTATATTTTTACATGAGTATAATTTTCTGTGCGAAACCTGATGAAGTTTGTGGCTGCAGCATGACGTCGTAACGTATGCGACTGTGAAGCGAAACATTCTTCGGGCCCTCCGCTCTGCTTTTGGGCGGCCATAACAGAGACACATATTGGGCTGCTTGTGCAGCGCGCTTTCAGAAGGCAGTGGGAGGCACAGAGCTGCGCTGAAATGGTTTATTTGCTTCAGAGACACCTGGCCAGAGTGGAGAAGCTTGAAATACTATAAGCCTGCTGCTTCTGACCTCCCTGCCCCCTCCTCCTGCCTCTCTCCTTCTGCATTGGACTGTTTTGCTCCTCGTTCCCCCCACCCGTCCCGTCTGTCCACATTCCATCCGCCAGGATACCTCTCCATCCTGTCCCAGAGGAGTGTGTCCTCCCTTCTCTGTGTGTGTGTGTGTGTGTGTGTGTGTGTGTGTGTGTGTGTGTGTGTGTGTGTGTGTGTGTGTGTGTGTGGGTGTGTGTGTGTGTGTGTGTGTGTGTGTGTGTGTTGAAGGAGGTGGCCCACAGGCCTCGCCTCTGGTCACTTTATTAAAGTGTGTTTTAATTTACTCGTAAGCTCCTGCGAGTCCCAGCATCCTGATACACACACACACACACACACACACACACACACACACACACACACACACACACACACACACACACACACACACACACACACACACACACACACACACACACACACACACACCGCGGCCCCTCCTGAGACATGGCTTATTAACTCTGCTCCTGTCTGTCACACTGCTAAAGGGCTTGGGGTGGAGCATGGTAGCAGCTAGGAGCAGAAAAACATATTCTTTCAAATGTCTTCTCTTTTTATGCTAATATTAATTATAAAGATGATTTTTACTTAGATTCATGCAGGAAATATCTGCAGGATTTCACCCTCAGCATCAGTTCTGCGTTTTTTTCCCAACCGTTATCATGGTGATAATCGGTTCAGTGTAGATTTCTTTTGATTTCTCCTTGTGCATGTGAGGGTTCTCTCCAGGTATTCCTCCTCCCAAATCCAGAAACATCCATTCATTTGAAATTTAAACATTTGCTTTGATTTAATTCACTATTGTGTTTTCGTGCATCTCAACATTGCACAGAATGGTGCAAAGGTTTTGCACCATTCTGTAAATCTGATGCAGAATGGCACAAAGGGAGTTTTTCTCAATCGATTCTTATCCAAAGTATTGTTTTTCAAAGGCAGAGGTCACCAGGGGGCGCTATGGGCCTCTACGGAAGAGAGTCAGGTCCCCTGAAAAACAAACCTGTGAAGAAGCTGTTCCCCTCCTGACCTGTGGAGGCGCTGCACCAAGAACCACTGAAGGAAATGAGACAAAAACCTCAGAAAAAGACACTGAGCACAACTTCCTTCTGCACCAAATGTAAACAAAAGTGAGGTTAGGTCTCAAATTAGACGCCATTTCTCCCGCTAGACACCCTCATTTGTTTTGGTTGCAATTACCCAGAATGCCCTGTGCTGTAGTCCACTTCCTGTTTTTGGATTGGTCTCTGGCATGCTTGGGAACGGACTGGACTAGAATCTGATTAAAGTGAACTAAACTGGGCTGGTGTGAAATCATCCTTAGTGTCAATTACACTTTAGCTTTTCCGTCCGACAGATTAACCTCAGCCACACTTCTGTTAAATTGCCCTTAAAACTTTAGTATAGTTTATATATATGTATAAAACTTTTTTTATTTCAACTAATTTTCCCCAGAAAGATGTTTTTGACTCCCTTAAATTCACTCCTCTTTATTTAGTTGTTTAAATCAGCTCCCAGACATCGGTACGTCTCTATCTCCACCTCCTTGCGTTATTTATGAGTCCCCTCTACCTGCACATTATTCTCTGAGCTCTCCCTGTATCAGCGTATTAAATATGAAGGGGATTCTGTCTCTGTCGAAGGCAGAGGAGTTGTGTCGGGTTGTCCTCGGGTCGTTTTGTGTGATGCTAGCGCCTCGGGCCCTCACCCCGGTCTCACAGAAGAGCCTCCGGGGCAAGAGCCAGAGGGGATTTTCTGTATACATTTACAGCTGTGTGCATGTGAGAGTGTGACACATTGTTTCTCTCTCCCTAGGACCTAAGCGGCGTATAATGCGATGCATACAGGGAACGGTTGTTATGTGTTTGCGAACGTATGTGGGCCTGTCACCATATTGGTGGTGAATCCAGAGGAACTCAGCTGCTCAGCTCTGCATGTGTCACTGGTGAAAAATGTATTAAGACTCTGGAAGTACCAGCTGGGACAAGAAAGGAGCGGAGCGAGGGAGACGGGGGAGGCAGGTGGGAGGGAATCAGGGAGTAAGGGGCACAGCTGTAGGGGATTAATGCCCAGAGTGGAGAAGCTGGAGCCCAGGAATGTTCCCCCCTCAGCAGGGAGACCAGGAGGGAGTGGAAAGAAAGACAGGCCACAGGGATCAGATACGTCTTCTGCTGCACAATCTCTGTGGATGTTTGCTAGAGAGGAGGACCAGATGGCATTTGGTCCAGACCCACTTCCTTCAAGAACATTTACCATTTAAACCATTTCATGGAGCTCGATTTCTTTCTTTCTCTGAGTTCAGTCGGAATTTTTGAGACTTTTTTCTCCCAAAGAAAGAGGAATAATTGTAGGAATGATTAAGCATGACATACCGATGTCTTACATCTTAGAGGCTGTACGATGTGTTTTCCAGGCACAAAGTGCCATTTTTATAGCACAATTAAGTAACTATGTTAACTTCGCCTTAGGTTCCTGAGTGAAGGTAAAGAGAAGATGTTTTATCTTCTTCTGGTTCAAATTCTGTAAAAAATAAACTCTTTGTATCCAATTTTGGCATCCGAATAGTTAATTGGACGCCAAAAACTTTAATCTGGAAGATGAAGTTTAGCTTATATTTAAATATGCTAGAGTATATTTGCAGACAAAGAAGGTTTTTTAATCGTAAATCCAAAACAATCATAGCAAACTACTGGAGAAATCTAATTAACTCTACCAGATTTATTTCTGTCACAACAAATTCCATTTAATGACATTTTTTAAAAAACTGTCCATTTTGTTGGGATTGTTAGTTCAGTGAAAGCATCGATAAATCTCTAAATACGACTAAATGTAGTTACAATTTGCAATTTAATCAGATAAGTCCAACTTTTTTTGTGTCCTAAAGAAGCATATTTAATACCAACTTAGAGATTGATTTAGTGTATAAATTAGTTTCACTGGATTATTCTAATTTAGTGAATATGACTGTAAATGTTGGACAAAATAAATCACAGAAAACCTGGAATTAACTTGACATTCATGTCCAGGAAGATGCCTCCCTCGATCCGGACCTTTGTGCTGCTGAAACTGCAGTCATGCAGCATTTATCTAAGTGTTTCTTCACGTGTTTCTTTCTTTGTGTGTGAGTTTGGGCTGTTATTGTGTTGCAGCTGAAGTGCTCTCCTCCTCCATAAATGCCTCACAGCAGTCACTTCTTTGTCTGGTTATGCGTCCCGTCATCCGGCTCCCCGGCGTTGACAGTCGTCAGCGGCAAACCGCTCATTTGCCCCGGACGTGTTCGATGGGGCTGCACTGATCCCCCCTGACGACCCTGAAGAGGTGACCGCCGCTGCGCCACGCTACGGGACGGGATGGAGCGCCTGTCGTCGTGACAATAACCCCGTCCGTCCATCTGTCTGCTTGCTCAGCCGTGTCTCCCTGCCTCCCATTTGGAAACCACTCCGCCTGGTTCGGACGATTACCTCACGCGCTCTCGTCTCCTTTTCGCTGCCTTAACTCTTCTTCCACCCACTTGAGTTGTGATGGGCTAAAAGGGATGCTTCAGCCTCCTCCTGGACTCTGCACTGTTATTAGATGCTCAGAGGTTTGTTGACAGCCCATAAAACAGCCGCGGCGTCTCATTGTGTCTCCCCCTCCACCTTGAGGGAACCTAACAGAAGTGCTGGGTGTCTGACCATGAAAGTCTCTGCATGCGTTGGGCCCATTTCAATCCGTCCCCTCTGATGGCGGCTTCATTCACTCAGCAGGAAGGGAAGCCGGCGTTCCCGCCCTGTGGACCTTGCCCTGCCTCAGAGTACCTGCTCAGACAGACTTCTCCATCTGCTGCAGGGTGGGGTGCAAACTGGGTCTTCCAAGGATGCAGGTCTGAACCCGTCACCTCGCAGCGACTGACGCTAATGTTAGCAATTCGCTTTTACCTCCAGACAAGCATTTCTTCACATTTTTAATTCACCTCTTCAATTGTTGTACATTGTAGCTGCGTTTCCATTAAGCATAAACAGGTTCCCCAGAAAACCTGCTGTTCCTGGTGGTGTTGGCAGTCATGCAGCAGCCTGCCGCATTTTTCAGTTTTCAGACAGGAAACCTGAAAATATGACCTGATAATACCTGAACACCAGCTAAACCATCTGAAAAAAGCCAGATAAAAAATTTAATTTTAATAAATATAATTTTTTTCACACTTCAGTTGTTTCAAACTAATCAAAGTGTCCAAAATGTTTTGGGCTTTTACCCATGACATGTCACTTTTGTCCCTGAAGCTGTTAGTGTGAGGACTAGTAAAGGCAGGAGGCGGCTACAAAAACAAGCCTGACCTCAGTCGTCCTAAAATACTTTTTACAACTGTAGAAATAAATCTATAATAAATAAGCACACAATGCTTAGCCTGGTGGCCCGCCAGGCTTATGATCCACTGGGGCAAACCCTGACAAACTTATGCAAATTGAAATTTCAAAATAAATTTGCTTAACAGAAACATGCCAATTTTGAGAAAACAATTTTTTGATGAAAGGTTTTTGCACGAAGATGTTTCCCAGCCTTTTCAAAATAAAGGTGTTTTGCAAAACTGCAATAAAAACACTTTTATTGTACCAGTTGTTATAAAAATGCTGTATTTCAAAAATGACTTCAAACAAATATGACTTTGTAATTTAGCACCTTTTAATTGTGTCTCTGTCTCTTGAAGAAGCTCCTGCTCTTTTTGAAACTCCGCCTTCAGAAAGTCATCTCAACATGGCTCCTCTATTAACCCTTCAACGTTTTTATCGGTGCTTCACTGAGAAGTGGCTCCTCTAACGAGCTCAGCTGATGATACGCAGTTCCACCAGGTGTTTGCTAATTGCTTCAGGCTAGTCTGAAGGAGCAGAGTGGGGGAATCGCAGAGGGGAAATGTTCTTTGCCTTTTACACTGGGAGAAGGAAGAGGAGCTACATTTTTTCACAGATTATCTCTCATGTTGTCCAATGACAACATAGTGACAGTTTAATCAATCAATCAATCAATCAATCAAATTTTATTTGTATAGCACATTTCAGCTACAAGGCATTTCAAAGTGCTTTACATCAAAACACAAAGGCATGCAACATAGAATAAAATACCAAGGTTTTTTTTTTTTTTTTTTTTTTCCCCTCTTCTTTCCCTTCTTCCCCCTTCCCTTTGACACGGAATTTAAGCGCCTGTTACCGCCGGACTCCGCCGTCCGTTTAACCACGGGTATTCGCCGGGCCCCGTTGCCCACAACAGGAAAAAAAAAATTTAAAAAATTACATATATATCCACAAAATCAAATCCATACATATTACATTTCAAATGCAACTCTAAACAGGTGCGTTTTTACTTGAGATTTGAAGGAAGTCAGGGTTTCGCTGTTTTACAGTTTTCTGGAAGTTTGTTCCAAATTTTTGGTCCATAGATGCTGAAAGCTGTTTCTCCTTTTTGGTTCTGGTCTGGGGATGCCGAGCAGACCAGAACCAGAAGACCTGAGAGGTCTGGAAGGTTGATACAACAGCAGATCTTTGATGTATTGTGGTGCTAAACCGTTCAGTGATTTATAAACTAACAACAGTATTTTAAAATCTATTCTTTGAGCTACAGGGAGCCAGTGGAGGGACTTTAAAACTGGTGTTATGTGCTCTATTTTCCTTTAAAGGGGCAGCATTACGCAAAATAAACTTTTTGAGCTTCATATCATATCATGATGTTCTTCCCTCATTAAAAACATATTTGCCGTAAAAAAGTGAAATATGTAAAAATATGAGCATGCACAAGGTTTGTAGTTATGCTAAAATTACTGAGGCGGTTGATTTGTATTTTTGTGTTTTCACAAACGAAATGCTTTGTTTGTGTGTTTTGGTGTCTTTCTCATAATGTTGGTAAAAGCATGATTTTATCGAAATGTTTGTGGTGTGGACCTCAGGCAGAATGCCCTGTGCTATGGCAGAAACTAATGGGTATCCTTAAATAAACAAAATAAACAAGTAAAACATGGCAACCCCAGTGTCTTTAACACTGACATGAAATCTCAGCAATTAACCTTAATTGCAGGGGAAAGTTTAAACATCTGTTTTTATTCACCAATTTTTATTGGCATGAGTCACCCTGCATGCTGCTGCCTTCTGCTTTCAGCATCCAACACTTAAAAACGGTAAACGAGAACAACTCAAAAATCACAATAAATGCTAAAAAAACAAAACAAAAGCTATCAGTACACTGAGGAGCATTTCACTGTAAATTTAAACGAATGAAAATCAAAGAAGCTGTTATGTCTCAGATTGTTGAGGCGACAGGCGTCTGAGTGTGAAGAGGTAAATTGGAGCTCATGTTTTCATGTCAGTTCTGCAGGTGCCACACAAAAGTATAAAATGAACATTAACCAGCAGCGTCGTAACTTCTCCATCTCCCAGTGTGCAGATGGCAGCAGCCTGTGTGGCCTGATAAACTGTTAATGGCTTGAGGAGGGATCCATTATTACTTTGCCCCATGCAGGGGAAGACCCAAGGTGTCTACTTCCTCTGATTTTGTCTAGTTTGTGCATATCTGAGGACGTTTATGTTCTGCAGATCCAGAACATTTCATCACTATGTGCCACAGCACCACTGGAGGTTCTTGATGTTTCGCCATGACTGTGGCTGCAGGACGTCGCTGTGACCTGGAGCTCATGAATGAGTGAATGAATAAAGATAGAGTGAGAGATTCTTTATTTAAGTCCAAACTAAATACAACATGCATGAAAAAGTTTGGACGAACCTATTGTAAAAATAGGTTAATGTTTATGATTAGAGCTTTATGTAGCAACACTCAGTTTTTAATTATCCTTAAGAAGAGAAAGATTGTTCATATTGAGGTACATTTGGTGTTAGAACTGTTAAATTAGGAAGCTCTAAGCGTTTTAAGCTATTTCCTGGCTGTTGTGGACCCTCACTCTTTTTATTTGATTGATTTATTTATCTGTAAAAGTTTTGTCTCAAATAAACCTTTTATGAATCATTCATTTATGCAAAATCTGTGATCAGTGCAGAATAAGTCACTGTATTACGATTTTTACTCCATAAGGATTTGATGCCAAAAAGCATTGCTAGTTTTTTTTTTAAAACAATTATCCAATTCAGCTTTAATCAGCCAAAGTTCTTTAAACTCTGAGCCAGAGAAATGTAGTTCAGTCCTTGAAAATGTGAAACATATCTTTACTTTAGCAACAGATTAGTAGCTGTAAACCTATTTTTCCCACCGTCCTTTATGTCACTTTGTTTTCTCTCCTTTAAAATCTGCGACACCTTTAATATTTTCCTCAATGCCTTTGAGACGTCCCGCTGATATTCGCTGTGTCTCCATTGCAAATCTGTGCAAAACTTTCTCAATAATCTGCTCATGTTCACATGACACAACTTTTCAATTTTGGTTTTTCCATTAAATAAGAAACGCGATTACAAGAAAGTTTGTTTTCACGCGATAATCATCGTCGAGCTACTTCCTGTCTTCTTCTTTGTCTTTTCCTCCAGTAATGACCTCTGGTTGTTGGTCATGTGATTCATATGATGGGGAAAAAGTGACTCAACTCAGATTCAGCCAAAAAAATCCCCTCAAAGAAACTTCTCATCAAAAAACATAAATTTTTCTAAATCTGTGTTTCCAGTAAGCAAATTTATTTTGTAA
The DNA here is from genome assembly GCF_027474105.1 of Poeciliopsis prolifica. Classification (NCBI taxonomy): domain Eukaryota; kingdom Metazoa; phylum Chordata; class Actinopteri; order Cyprinodontiformes; family Poeciliidae; genus Poeciliopsis; species Poeciliopsis prolifica. Next base: position 1,238,662 of record NW_026562439.1, read on the forward strand.
TTATATGGTCATAATGAGGAAATAACTATTGACTAGATAGATAGATTTCACCTCTACATGAAAAATCATCACTTGTCTCCTGATGCCTTTATCCTAAACATGAAACTACAAAACTGCAATAACTGGCAAAAAGACAATTTTAGTTTTTTAGTTTTTTTCTTTTTTTTGCAGAAAGGAATCATTAGCTTTAGTCCTAGAGTCTCTTATCTGAAGCATCTGGCAAGTGTTTTACTTGAATATGATCCAAGACATTTTTGTAGAGAAGCAGAAACAAACAGGGAAAGACGTAAAAAAAATGGAAACGATCTTCAGGGGAGAAGGTGAAAGTAGACAAATCGTTGAACCATCAGTGCCAGGAACTGAAGCGAAGGTGGAGGTAACACACAGAAAGACGAGCAAAACCATGAAAGGAAGTAGAGAAGAGAAAAGGAGGAGAGCAGCTGGAGGCTGGGTGGAGTGTTTTTAGGTGTCTGGCTGTAACAGCCCGAGTCTCTCCCCCGACACCTCCACAACTTATCATTCCTCCACATTCCTGCACAGGGACACTCCCCTGCCCACTGACACTGCACTCTGTCTGTGTGTGTGTGTGTGTGTGTGTGTGTGTGTGTGTGTGTGTGTGTGTGTGTGTGTGTGTGTGTGTGTGTGTGTGTGTGTGTGTGTGTGTGTGTGTGTGTGTGTGTTCTGTTTTAAGTGAAAGGGCACGTTGGCCTCCCTCTCCCAGGACATCTGCCTGCAGAAACAGGGCTTGTGTTCGACATGTTTATGTATGTTTGTGTGTCAGAGAAAGTGGAAAGAAAAGAATAAAGAAACAAAATTGTGAGAAAGAAGAATGCAAAATAAATAAACTTAGACAAAATATAATTTTACATTTGGAAGAAACAAACATCAAATAAAAGTGTGGCTGTTTTCTAATTTAAATAATGTAATTATTATATGAGTCGGAAGGAAGGAAGAGAAGATGCACAATGTATTCATTGTACATTCATTTTATTACAATAGTAAGAAAGAAAGCATGGAGGAAGAGGAAGAAGGAAATAAAGACAGATATTCAGGAAGAAAGGAAGGACAAACAAAAGAGGATAATAGAACGACAAAGTAAGAGAAAGGAAGAAAGATAGAAAAATAGAGGGAAAGACAGACAGATACAGAGAAAGAAAGGAGGAAAGTAAAATAGACAAAGAAAGGGAGAGAAGCAGCAGTGAGAGCGTGTGACAGATCCAGTTGTTTCCCTCCTCCACCGGGTCCAGCGGGACGTTAGGTTGTGGCGAGGAGAACAGAAAACATCTCAGGGATTTCCTGCCATTCAAAGCCGGCCTGAGTCCCCGCTCGTCTCCACCCTCGCATGGCGTCCACCTCCTCACAAGCTCTTGAAGTGAGAGGTGTGGCTGCAAACGCTTCTTTAAGTAGTTAGGGCATCCCATCTGTGTGTGTGTGGTGTGTGTGTGTGTGTGTGTGTGTGTGTGTGTGTGTTGTGTGTGTGTGTGTGTGTGTGTGGGTTGTGTGTGTGTGTGTGTGTGTGTGTGTGTGTGGTGTGTGTGTGTGTGTGTGTGTGTGTGTGTGTGTGTGTGTGTGTGTCGTGCAGGTCAAAGGAAGCTGTGTGTGAACTCCCGCTGATTGCAGCAGAAAGGATGCATGTTATTACAGCAGCTTTGTGGACAATGTCGTGCGGCGACAACGATGGAACAACAGCCAACTTCCCTCTTTGTCAGAGGCCTTGTATGTGTTTCTTAAAACCGACTCCATTCCAGAAACTCTTCGTCAGATTGAGGAGAAAAAAGTTGTGACTAATTCAGTGATAGTTTCCGTTGAACTTTTGGTCCTGTTTCTGAATGTCTTCCAAGAAGTAAATCCATAAATATATATTTCGAAAGGAAGAAATCATTAATTAGAAACTTTACTGTAATGCAGCTTATCCTCCGGAGCATGTATGTGGCGATGGTGGAGAGGAAGCTCTCCTTTTAAATGGTAACAAACCTCCAGCATGGCTTTCTCAGTGAGTGGCGGGCGCCGCAGACTGATTCCCCCTGGTTTCTTTCAACATAACAAGTTCATTTCCAAACGGTTCTCTAAAAATAACAAGGATGGATTCATTGATAGTTCAACATTATCATTAACATCTATCATCTTGTGATCTTGAGAAAACAAAGTTTGCTTTATCGAGATTAACTCGTCCTCTCGAGAAACCCAAGTGTTTGCAGAAGTCGTCTCCTCTGGGCTTCCGTACTCCAGGGGATTGTGACAAAGAAAGGAAAAGTAACTGCCCACCTCTTTAGCTTCTATCAGCCTGTACGGTTATAATTTATTCAAATCTTTCTGTGATCTTATCGCTCAGTTTACAAGCATAAACCTTCAAACCAAAACAATAACTTTACACCTTCTGTTTTTATTGAATTGCTCCCCAGAGTTTTCAGTGAACCGGTACACCGCCCTGTGGCACCTCACACTCCTGCCCTGCTGAGCAGACACTGCTTTGAAAATGAACTTCTGTGTTTCGCTGGTTGTCAACATGTGGTTCCTCCAGTCACCGGAGCTGGAGGGCAGTAAAGCTCTAACGGGACTGCAGCTGGCACAACAGAGGAGCGAGGGAGTGGGTGGCTCTCCACAGCTATCTCTTTGAAAAGGAAAGTGTGTGTGTGTGTGTGTGTGTGTGTGTGTGTGTGTGTGTGTGTGTGCGTGCAGTGTGTGTGTGTGCGTGCGTGTGTGTGTGTGTGTGTGTGTGGACTTTGAGCTTGGGGGAGTGTGTGTTGTTTTACGAGCGTCTCTTCCCATCTTGGACCCGCTGGTAGCTTTTGCTTTTAGACTTTGATTAATAGAAGCTTGAGGGCTTGGGAGAAATGCAACTTTGCACACCTATTAAATGTTTGCTGTGCTCAGCATGCAAAACATCCCTAATGTGATCAGTTTGTGTGCAACAGCACAGTGGTAAGGGGCTGTAGCTTGAATTAATCACATCCCAAACCGTTTTCTGTGGAACGCAGCAGCACCGACAGATGTTGGGGTGGTTCTTGCTGTAAAAATGACACTTGCAGTTGTACCCAAGCTGGTATAGCAGCACTTTGGCTAATTTCTGGACATTGCCTCTCCGCACTAACCTGCTCCCTTTTCTCTGTGTCTCTGCAAATGAACTTCAAGTTGAAAATGTCTATATAGTGTTTGTGCATGTGTGAATAAAACTGTGTGTGTGTGTGTGTGTGTGTGTGTGTGTGTGTGTGTGTGTGTGTGTGTGGTGTGTGTGTGTGTGTGTGTGTGTGTGTGTGTGTGTGTGTGTGTGTGTGTGTGTGTGTGTGTGGTAAGTCTGTGTGCCCTCCCTTTCTCTCCACGCCTGGATGCTAACCGCTAGTGAAGGCTAGCCAATTATCCCCAATCAAGCTACCCTCTCTGGAACTGGCGCGAGAGGAAGCTCCCACTAGAGCTTATACTAGTCATTATGGGGCACATCCTGACATTAACTTTCTCCTTTTCCTCCTTCATGTTTCCCTTCTTTTTCTCTCGTTGGCATTGTTGAGTCAAACCAACAATCAAAGGCACAAACTAAAAGCACATGGGTTCCTTTCTAATAGCCCATTTAGGAAATTTGGGGGCTGACGATCTAGAAGAGATCGGAGGGGTATGCGGTCATCGTTTAGGAAGGAAGGAGGTGCGTTTCTCTGGGGGATTGTATCTCTCTTGGTGTTGCTTGAAGGATTGTCTCCACCAACTGGGAATAGGCCAAGGAGACTGTGGATTCTGGTAAATGTCACCCCCACACACACACGACTCCTCCCTGCAGAGACACTGAGACAGATTGGACTGAAATCAACTCAGGTAATTTACACGCAGACAGTGATTACCGCTCCCTCCGTCTGGGTGTCTACCATTTCTTTTGGTCTCCAGAACCTCCTGCGTGACAACAGCAGGCCGTTCCTCGCGGTTCTTCAGCTCCTGCGTGTGTCTGATGGTTGGATGCGAGCTGAACGGTGTCATTGTCTCGTCTGCGCTCAGTCAGTGGAAAAGAGAGACCAGGCGAGGTGTGGTGCCTGTAGGTGATCCACTTCATTCCCCTCCTGTCTTGTTGTGACAGGACCGGCATTAAACGTAAGGAGTCACTGATGGTGCAGTGACAGGCCCAAATCTCCACCCACCATCTGTGCGTGTGTGTGAGTGTGTGTGTGAGAGAGAGAGAGAGAGAGAGACAGAGAGAGAGGAGAGAGAGAGAGAGAGAGAGATCGAGCTTCTTCGCAAGCCTTCGTCTGCATTTTTAGTTTCTCCCTGGGACCTGACAACTGAATGGCACCTGAATGGCGCCTTTTCCCGCTGTTCATCAAGCGCTGGCCGTCTTATGCTAACTGTAGTTGTGGCTACATGCAATGAAACGCACCGTAGTTTAATTTCCATATATAGTGCTTAGTTGTCACAGAGCAGAGGGGGTGTCATGAGATCAGCTCCGTTTAGAAATATTCTGCCTTTTGCAGCCAAACTTCTGTGAACACGTTTACATTTTTCAGTCAACACTGAACAACACGCTGAAAAACACATCACCATATGAGTGTTTCAAATCTGTCGATATCTATAATTATTGATTAGTTTTAGTTTTAAATATCTTAAATGCTACCAAGTGGAGTGCAGTGGCGGAGCCAGAGGGGTGGCCGGGGTGGCACTTGCCACCCCCAACAGAGCCCTGGCCACCCCTACTGCCACCCCACTGGAAATGGTCATTTTAAAATATAATACTTATGAGATCGGCAAAGATTTGCCAGGAAAACTGTAATTTCCGACTGTCCCTGAAGGCAGCCCGATGCCCGACGCTGTTCATTGGTTAAACTGACATGTGGGTCCTGCTTGATCCAAAACACATCCGTGCTTTTAGAGTTACACCGTCAGGAGTTTTGCAGGTATTTACATTTTACAGCTCAGCGGTAACCGCTGTTACCTTCCTAATGAGAGGCGGCACTTGTCCTACATTTCTAAAAAGAAAAAAAATGGTTGTGCACCGCTGCGTAGTGCCTCGTTTATTATATTAGCCATGCTAATGCTGGTAGATCGTGTTTTAGACAGATTCTTTTAACATCTATATCTTCCAGCTCTTGCTTGAAATGTGTGGTAAGAATATGTGAAAAACCATTAAGTTTTATAATGACTGAAATGTAAGTAGGCTATGTCATATGAAAGCTTTGAATTATAACCTAACTAGTTATATTAATTAATTTTGAACGAAAGGAAACAAATATTTTTTCCTTTCATTCCATGGAATGATCCATTTGTACATGGACCCTCTGATAAAGCCTTGCTCACCCTTTGGCCACCCCTTGGAAAAAAGTATTTTTTTTCCCCGTTTTATTCAGTTTTCACTTTTTTGTGAGGAGCAGTGTTTGTTGCTAGCTAACCAGTGAATGAGTGAGTTACTGAGCTTAGCTAGCCGCGACAGGCTAAAGCCTTTCCTCTGCCTACGTCTCCCAGAATGCTGTGCAGTTTTGAATCAGAGGTCAGTCAATAATCTAGGTATTGAATATTGAAAATTCTATCAGCAGTATTATCTGTTGATATTGATCAAGTGTGTATAAATACTACAGTGTTTTCTGACAGATAAAACCGAAAGTGCAAACTGTGGAATTATTCAGGCCAAAGACATAAAGAGCTACTTAAAGTCTGGTAAAAGACACAAATTGTTCCCATTTCTTAATTAAAATTTCTGAAAATAACACATTTTGGCAGAAAATGGGACTTAAGCAGCAACAAATTTTGGCCTACAGTCGTTAGCTGGAAAATGATGCAGTTCTCACATTGTTTACTTCTTCAGTCCTGCACTACAAAAACACAAAATATCACATTTTTGTTCTCGTTTCTAGAGCGAATATATCAGTACATTTGACAAAAGACAAAACTAACTTATAAGTAACCTGTCAGCATAACGTAGAAGCTTGTTTTAAGGTAATAATGATTTTAAAAAGTACAAGTTCAACTCAGATTTTTTTCCTATAAGTGAATCAATCTGCCAGTGGAACTAGTACCTTTGCATTAATAATAATAAATTATTAACTTAAAACAAGCTTATATGTCATACTGAAAAGCTGTGAGTTAGTTTTGCATTAGAAGCTAGTCCAGTAGTACTTGGTTGGCTTTAGTTTTTGCAGTGTGATGCCTCATCTTTGTCCCACTCTTGTCATTTTCTCAAGTGTTTCTGCACAATCCACTCTAACAGCATGATACAGATCAGCCAAAGTCCAAACATAGGCTTTAAAAGTGCATCCAGAACGCATGAAAAACCTTTGATTAGGACAATTTGATGACCTGAAAACCAAAGATAATTTTAAAATGTTATTGTTCAAAGCTGTAAAAACCAACAAGGTTTGTGTTTCTCTTCAACAGACCTGTATATGTGAGGCGCATTAAAAATCTGATCAAAAGGCTTTTGTTTCTAGAAAACTTCAGACGCCGTCGTGTTTCCCGTGTGTTTGGGGCAAACGTTAAGACAAGCGTTACTCTCCCGCTCCGTCTTCCCTTTCAAGCCAATTAGACATGTCCTTTAGAAGAGGTTTGGGAGTGTATGTTGAACATCAGCAGCTTTCATTGTTGAAAGGCGCATCTCAAATTAGCACGCCCCCCCCCCGACTCTGTACCCGGCGTGTTCCCCCCTGTGAAGACGCACCGGCCCCCGGGGCCCTCAAACGTCTCCACAGGCTGGAAATTGAATCAAACAGCATCAATCAGGACACCTTTTGTCTGTTCTCCTCCTGTGTTTGGGGTGTCTAAGCAACCTGCCAAGTTTTTATATTCAGCACAACTGGAAATGAAGTGAAATGAGAGAAGGATGAAGGGCTTTTAGTCAACTTAGTGCCTTTAATCAGCGTTCCCTCAAAGTCAGATTGTAGTGGACACTTTTTTTATTTTTTAAACCAAGAATTCACTCAGTATCTTATAAACTCCATCCTGCTCACACACACACACGCACGCACACACACACACACACACACACACACACACACACACACACACACGCACGCACGCACACACACACACACACGGCTATATTATTATCCTCCTCTTCTGTGGCTCTCTGCTGTAAAATGAGTTTGCCCCAACTCCATTAAAACCCGCGCCAGCTTCTCCCCTGACGCTGCTGCCCTATTTGCATGTGCTAGTGAGCCACTCCGCCGAATGAAGGATCTCCTCTCCTCCTCCTCTCCTCCTCCTCACTGTCCCACCGGAGCGCACAATAAGTGGGCAGATGACATTCACAGGGAAAGACTGCAATAAAGTGACTCTCCTCCTGGCTTCTTGTTCTCCCCCCATCCCTCTGTGCGCCGCCGCATCAGCGGCAGGGAGAGGATATTGCAAACGACACGACCCAATCAGCCGCAAATGGGCGCTAATTTGATTGACATCTGGGCCGCTGTCACAAAAAAGCCGCTTTTCAAGTGAATCACTTCTTGTCCGCTGGGTGCTGCCTGCTTGTCCCTGCCTCCCGTTCTTCACTCTTCCTCCTCCCTCCTCTTCCTCCGCTCGCCACCGACCGACTCGCCAGCTTCTAATTGCGTGTCCTTCCTCTCAGTGCAATTTTCCCATTACCGCCACAAGAGCAGCCGCACAGCTCATCCGAGCTGAGGCTGTCTCCTGAATATGCACCTCCAGGTTTTAACCCTTCGCCTCCTGATCACCGCGGAGCCGCAGACGCTTTTTTTTCTATACGAGGTCAAATCTGTAAAAAGTTAAAGCTGCAGGGGGAAACTTTTATAAAACATATTAATTTGTTGAAACTGTTACTATACAGAGTGCCTTCTGCATTCTCCAGTCCTAGAAACAACCAATCAGAGGGAGGAGGGCGGGTTTTAGCGCTGTCAATCACCCTTCCTGCGGCGATGCTCATCCTCATCCGTTGCTCTCCTATGCTGCAGCTAGCACTAGGCCTGTCGTAATAAGTAATAAATCAATTAATCACACAAATTGAAACTAATTTCAATTTCCTTTGTCATTTTTATCCTTTCTCTTTTTCTTTTTTTTTGATCAAAAACTGAATGATAAAGTCTCCAGTCTGCTGGTTTGGTCTCAACTAGCTCTTGTTTTTCAAATGACAGTTTTGTTTACAGAGACTTCATAATTCATTTTATTTGTTGTTTCTGTTGTTTATTTATTTTGATATTTAAATCGTCATAGAATTGAAAGTTTCTTGATCTTTGGGAATGGGTTTTTTCCTTTCTTATGTCATTATTATGATTTTATCACTTGAAAATTGTCTCAAATCAACAATATTATCATTTATCACAATAATTTATGGGACAATTTATCACCCAGCAACATAATGTACTAAATTTGTACTTAATTCCATTTATGGATAAACGTTTTAAATCAATTCAGTGATGATTTTATGTAGCATGTCTTTATATCCATTGCTAGTTGCAGAAAAAAATGCAAATAGTTCAGGTTTTAATCTAATAAACTGATATTAAAAATGAGTTTCACAAACTAAACTTCTTCCTTTTTTCTTGTCTCTTACATGTGCTCTCCCTCTACTCTGACACCCTGAAGGTAAGCTTCTGTTTTAATGCAAACTCAGCAATTTGTTTGTTGTTTTTAAAGTTTTTATGTGCAAGCCACCATTTTTACAATCACGAACACTGGACAGGTAAGATCTTGGGGAGTTTGGAGTATCAGGAGTAACTCAGGAAGTGATCAAGCTTCGGTTCCTCTCTTCACCAGAATGTTGAAAATTATTTAAGAATCTTTGCAGCAGAGGTTGTTCTTCACTTTTTAATTTTCTCTCAAAATGCACGGACTTTGGTCGTACTAGCTACACACAAACAATAAAATTAATTAAACAAATGAACTTAAATGACAGAATATTCTCCAGCCTCACTTCCTCCTGGTTGGACCTGAACTGCATGTGAGGTTTTGGACATTTGCCTCTCCTGAAGGCTCTGACGTTGATCTGCAGGACGAATCCTCCTGCTGGATCTGCTGCCAAGTTGAAGACTGGAATTACAAACAACACTTCAGGCAAACTTTTGTAATCGGGGAACATTTCTCCAATTAAAGTGATGAGAGGTCAGCAAGACTCTCTAAGCGAGACATTTTCTAATCCTGTCAGCAATTTAGAGTGGCATAGTTAAAGCAGGGACTTGAATCTGATTCAGAAAGTATTATTATTATTATTATAAAGTATTATTGTGCTTGAAAACCCTCTATACTGCAAAAACACCAAAGTAGTTTTGGTCTAGTTTCTATTGCGAATGTCTTGGTACACTTGAAATAAGACTAAACTAACTTATAATTAACTTTTCAGCAAGAAACGGTAGACTGTCTGGAAGTAATGTGTAAAAGGGGGTATATAGTTTTTCACTGTACGATATGAGACATTTGTTCCTCGTTCAAATTATTTACAGTTTGCAGAAATATTGAATCATTCTCACTTTTTAAACCTCCGTTCTTCTGCTTCCCTCAAGGTCTGTTAAAGTTCTTGGACTTCAGTGGTTTCTCAAATAAACATGTTAGCATTTTGTGTAAAAAGAATGAAGGAGGCAGACAAAAGTTGAGCCATCAGGTGTGAAACTTATCTGACTTAAACTCTGGACTCTGTTATCTCGAGTGAATCTTCCACTTCACACACAGCTCTATATGAAGGCTGCTGTGGACTGAAAATGATATTTTGCCTGGGTTTGATGAATATCCCACTGATGCTGGGTTAAATAATTCCTGAAACTAAACTGTCTTCTCAGTTCTGCATCACTGGTCTTCTTCTCACCAACCTTGTCCACGTCTTCATCTGAAAGCACTGGGCGGAGACGAGGCGGCATGCTTCACTGCCTTCTTTCCAACATGTCAGGTCAATATAGGACCATCTCATAATTCCAGACTCATAATTGCAACAGAGGAAGACCTGTGGCTCAAATAACTGATGAGAGATTGCGATGGATTATTATCAGAACCCGACCGCAGAACCTTAATACTCAGCTTACTAGCAGGGGAAACGTATTATGGATTCTTCTGTTCTTTGATTTCCAACAGCAGAATGAATAAAACTTAAATGTATTGATTTTGTGACTCACCCAGCTGCTGCGTTGGGCTGGATACCTGTGTGTACTGCACCTGTAGCGCCTATTAGCCGCTAAAGCTAGTCCCTTGAACCTGCAGGCGCCATTTCTATACTTTCAGTCGTGTCCACATTGTTCAGATGCATGAATGTGTCACAGAAATGGTCACAGAACCCTTATTTCTTATCCAATATCAGAGTTTTAAAATGTAAAATATGTACATTCCTTAGACATAAATCTGTAAACAGTTTGTTTTTTGTCAAGATGCAAGAAATGACTAAGCAAATTTCTCTTTTATAGTGGACAGTTACTTAAATTTTGCAAAATTGCCACCTTAATAGCAATAACTTGTTTAATACTTTGAAACACTTCGTGTTTGATGATTGTTTGGAATATCACAGAGGAGGACATCAGTCCATTTCTTATTCTTTTGAACCTTCAGAAATTACAGCGGCTGCAAAGGGAACACAATGCAGGACAACGACTCCAAACCACTCGTATTTATTTGTTTTTGCGTTCTGTGCATTCTTGCCAGCGGAGCAGAAATTACATTCAAATGTATCAAGAATCAACACACAAAAAAAAACAATTCATGCAAACATTCCCAACACAAATAACAGCAAATTCTGCCTGTTACTGTTTTATGTTTGGAATTAATTTTGTGATCATTAATAAGTGATTCCCTGAACACTGGGGGGACGTCCTGCTGCAAACTGCTCTACTACTGATCCGTCAAAGTTGGTGTGTGGGTCGACTTGTTTTTGTGCTGGCCAAACTAGCTAGACCAAAATGACTTGGTCAGATTTTGTGTTTTTACAGTGAATGGCTCATGTGTGATACGTGATGTCCACTCCAGTAACGTATGAACCTCCATATTGTCTGATGAAGCCAACAGATCCCCTCAACACGTCGGATGCACCTAGAAATCCAGTCTGTGTTGTATAGAAAGTTGGTAGTAAGTCGGACTTTCCAGGCTGCATGGAAGAAAACATCTTTATTTACTCACCTGCACCTTTAAAACTATCCCCAATACATTCAGAAATCTGGATTTTTTTTTCTCCAGTCGTTTTTGGAAAGATGGAAGGAATAAATCTAGGAAGTGAACGAGTGAGTAAACATGGCTGTCCATTAGTCAGTTGCTGTGATCATCTAAAAGAGTCACCCTTGGCCCCTAATGGCTTTTCTGCTATAATTGCTCCACTAGCTCCCCTGTTCCTATTCACTGCTGCATGACATATGTTTGCTCCAGCCATCGCTGCGCATGTCCACATCCTAGTTGTAGTCAAAGCACCGCAGAGGCGCATTGTGCCTCCCACATGTTGCTCTAATAAAGAGACTCCAGGTAAAGATTCAGGAAAGAAAGAGCTTTTTTTCCCCCCTCTGCGTCTTCCCAGCGCTCTGCCATATTTCTTCAGCTGTCTCCTCTGCTCTCTTGGCTAAAACCTTTTATTGAAGTAGAAAGTGAGACATATTCCTGGGCCCCGTCTCCAAAGCGCAGAAGGACTTTTAATGTTTTGGATGAGCCAAATGTTGTGGAGTACATTCAGCTTTCTGGAGGAAGTTCTGACCCTTTTGCTCGGCGCGGCGCGGTGAAAAGCCGCTCTGCTCGTGTCGCTCTCAGGTTTCCTCTGCTTGTGGTGTGTGAGAGCGACAGAGTGAGAGACGGGAGGGATGAATGGAGAGTCTCACAGGTCCTCCAACTCAGCCCAGGTTAATGGAAACCATTATCAAACACAGCCACTCAGTCTGTACAATCAGTGTCTCTCTCAGAGGGAGGCACTTTGTCACTCACACACACTCTCACACACACGCACCGCCGCGCTGTCCGTCCCCTCTGCAGCTGCGCCTCGCTGCGTTCAGGAAACAATAATTGTTTTAGCGTGAGACAAAAACTGTTAGCCAACATGTTGGAGTCTTTCTCCAGAACAAGAAACGTTTTCCACAGCGAGCCGCTGATGTGACACGCAACCATTAGAGAGAGAGCAGAGGAAGCATTTCAGCAGCATTCAAGAGATTTTACTTCACTATCGATCATCAGTCGAGTTTATTTGTGTTGCACGTTAACGACAAGGCAAAGTGCTTTACGTCATAAAGACATCAAACGCGCCATACAGTCAACAGACACACATATTAGATATGTTCATCAATGTTCCAATAATTATCAATAAAGTAACTTTAAACATGTTTTAAAGGAGCTCAGTGTTTCAGCTGTTGTGCAGTTTTCTAGAAGTTTGTTCCAGATTTGTGGTGCATAGAAGCTGAATGCTGCTCCTCCATTTCTGGTTTTGGTTCTGCAGAACTCATAAGTAAATATATCTGCACTAGAAACAAGATCAACAAGAACGGCCACAGAATCGTTCCCTGTCGCTGATTCCAGTCTGAGGGAGAAGCAAACTGGAAAGATTTTTTCCATGATAAAAGAAATATATATATTTAAATATATATATATATTTTAGGAAAAGTTTTTTAAATGAACGCAAAAAATAATCACCTGAAAATTTTCTGACACTAAAGGACAAGAAATGTGGCTGCAGTGAGAAAAAAAACATTTTCATCACAATTTCACAAAAAAAAAACTAAAAACCTGCGTATGTTTCTCAGAAGTAACTTTTCACCACATCTTCGAGGTTTTTTTTCACATATAAGTTTCTTTAGCATTGCTTTCTGAACTATTCTTAAAACCTGAAATAAAAAAACTTTCTTAAACTCAGAGGAGGAATGAAGTGATGTCTGGACTGCATTGGATTGTTTAACATGTTTGTAAAATTCAGTCTCCTCATCCAGTTCTCCAATCGTAACCAGCACCTTCTGCTGCTCGGTGTGTGTGTGTGTGTGTGTGTGTGTGTGTGTGTGTGTGTGTGCGTGCGTGCGTGCGTGTGTGCGTTTGTGTGTGTGTGTTTGACTTTGTTGATACTGTCTCAATCAGAGAGGACTGGACCCATCACAAAGCCACAGTATTTCTGTGTAAACACACAGCCGGAGCAGTAACCCCGTGTTCCCCTCTAAACTGTTTACAGCGCCTTCGCTCCCTTCATGCAGACGCAGGCCAACGCGTCAGTGTTGTGTTCAGCTAATCCCACTGTTTGGCCTCCCTTGGCAGCGTCTTGCCTGGCCGCGGAGCCGCATGCGTCCCACGCTTCCAGGATGTGCCGTCCTGCATCCACGCCGGTTTGGGTTCCGTCTCTGCCCCACTCCAGCCTCTTTTGTTTAGCCACGCTTGTTTTCTCGTCGCTCTCGCCCTAATTGAAACTGACCCGGCCGTCTTCGCAGGCCTCGCAGTCAGCGCGTCCAACGCAGACCTCCTGACTGCGAGGCCTGCGCCGTGCGGTTTTGGCTTTGTGCGGCCCAAGGTAGGAAACGCTGTTTGGATTAAATCTGCTCCGATGTACTTTTTTCTTTCTTTCACACCACAAACTTCCCAAACACTCCATGCAGAAACACCAGCGGTTTCATGATTTGTTTTTCACTCCAGCATGTGATCCGTTTGTCTCATCCTGAAGAAATGACATTTTGTGATAAAGCCTTTCTTGTTTTGTGTTTTAACATCTAATAGATGTGAGATTTTAGGGGGATTTCTTCTCACATTTCCTCAGTGGTTCAGTGCTGCCAAGCAGCCCGACGTCTTGCCAACTGGAGCACCTAAATAACAGCCATCACAGGAAAAACTGACATTCAATGCCTGCTTTATGTTTTTATGGTGGAAAAAAGGAGGATTTTCTTAATAAACTCTGTGTGGTCTACTGATTTTTTTTATCAGTAGTTCAAGCTGTGATTTCTGTTTTGATTTTATGTGACCAAAATGGTCGACTACTTCACCATTTGAAACTCTGCATATTATTTCAAATAGTTGTATTTTTATATTTTCCTTTCTTTAAATATTTCAATAAGTGAGCAGAATATAAATTTCACTCCAGCAACTTTTGCTTTTCTGCTCAAAGATGCCAAACATTTTCACTCCTCAAGTTTGGAGGCTTATTTAGTCGAATGTTTCCTTACAATCTGAGCCTCAAACGCTCATTTTTTCAGCTGCGGTTTGATTTTATTCCAGACTTCAGGCAGAGCTGAAAGATTTTACTAAAAACAAAATACAAAACTGCAGCGCTGCATAATGCTGCCACCACCGTGCTGTACAGTTAGTGCTGGCAGCTTTGGTTTTGAAGGCCACAACTTTTAATCCTTCTGTCATAGTTTGTGTCACTTAGACCCAAAAGCTAAATGATTGTTTCGTTTGTCTATAAAACGTTTCTGCGGAAGGTGTCAGATTTTAATTTTTAGAGTTTCTTTGGTCAACACCACAGGGGGCCAAAAGTGAAGAGAAATTGGTTTCTTCCACTTGAACGTTTACTTTGTATTTATTTACGTTGTATTTTGTAATGTACTATAGTTTGACGAAACGATGTTGGAATCTGAAAATAATACATCAAATTTTTAAATCTTTTCAGACACTCAAGACCCTCAAAGGCTCCACATGAATTAGCTTGTAAATCTATGATTCTCTACAGGAAAGGATTCGGGTCACTAACAGAGGAAAATGAGTTCAGACTCTTTTTTCCAAATTCTAACTTTAATTTCAGAAAACTGATTGTTTTTGTTGAATTCTAAATTTTAAGTTTGTTGCATTTTCCTTCATCGCACCATTAAATTACACAAAATCACATGAATAACAGTTTGCATTAGCTAATTAGTGTGAGCGGATCTTCTGGGTCACATATTTTATTATAGATATATTTCCAGTGACTCAAGTTCTCTTCCTTTTGTTCCTTTGTTTCCCACTGATTGCTGCCAAACAAAGCCTTTTCATTCAGCTATAGGAAAACTATCAGCTGCTCTCAGTCGTGATCAGCAGTGAGGAATTGATGGGCTTTGGTCTGGTGAAGTGAAAATGTACTCTAGAAATTTCAGCACCACTTACTAAAAGCTTCAGATGAATGTCAGTTTGTTTTTGAGGCTGGATCTTCTGTAGATTGACAAAAGAAAAAAAAAACATAAAATTTATTTAAAAATTGTGCTCAGGATGAGTGTTTGTAAAGTTCTGTCCTCAAACGCAGCTCCGGTTGACAGCATGATAATCGGCCAATTCCTGTTCGGTGTTAAGCAATCGGTGCACCAAGACTGTTAATGGAAAAGATAAAATGAAGTTTTCATTGTTTAAAAAGAATCTGACATGAGCAGCTTCTATGTATCAGTGAAAACGTTTGACTGTTCTGGAGTCAGAAAAGGCGACAGAGCGAAAGAAATAAACCCAATTTGTTTTCTGTTAACTCGTGCAGCTTTGTGTGTGTGTGTGGAATGCCGTGAAGAGTGTGTGATGTGATCAGACGAATCTCGCCTGCACTCCAGTGGCCCCGGCATCATTACCTGGGCGGCTGCTGTATACTCCCCCTATCTGATGCAGTGACAGCCACCCCTATAGCCCACACATCCTGTGCATCTGCACGCCGTGCACCAATCTGCAGCAGCGGGCCCCAGGAGCCCCGTTCAGAACCCCGGTGGCGGCCGGGGGGAATATTAGGACTGATGGTTGTTTTCAATCAAACGTCCGGCGTTCTGCAGTGTTTAACGTTCACTTTCTGTAACGAAATCCGGGACTCCCAACAGAACCAGTGAAGTCAGGAGAGGGCAGTCAAGTTCTTCTGCCTCTGCTGTTTTCCAGCTTCCAGACACACACCTGCGCAGCCGACATACTGTACGTGTGCGCGCTTGTTCGCTGGAAATCTTCAGCCCCACATGCCTCTGATTTGTGAGCCGAGCCGATTCGGTCTTACAGGCCCACAATCATTAAAGTTACGGCTCAGGTGGGAGCCGCGGCTGTACGTTGAAGTGTGTGTCTTTCTGTGTGTGTGCGGTAAGTGCTGTAACCTCATTCGTTTTAGTGGCTGTCACACCTTTTCAACTTGCCATGTTAACGTTCTCGAGTGGTCTCGCTCACATTAACGCTTTGAACCTGGAGCGCTCGCACACGGTCCATCTGCTGCTTAAACTCCACCAGAACCCAGTAAAGTTAGGACTGGGTTTTATGTAGTCGGCTGTTTTCAAGGCCGTGTTAGCCTGCGCCGTTTATGCACCTGGTCAAATGCCCGTTATAAATTGTTTGATTCACTCACTGAAAAAAGAGAAAGGAGCTCCAACTTAAGAAAATTCTGTGCATTTGTTGCATGTAATTGAATTAACCTTGTCAAACTTAATTTAGTTGCAACTTAATAAACTTAACTGTACTCAGATGAATTTAGTTTTGATTACTTGTGGCCAGTTAAAGAACATTTTGCATATTTTTGTACTTCCCATTAGGTTTCTACTGCTTCTTAAAACAACCAAGTGCTTAAAAATCCACTTTGCTCTTTTTGTGCAAATTAGTTGATGTTTTTTGGTGTCTGGAAAATGAGCCATTTCAAAAACCTCATAAATCAGCAGGCACCTCGCCATCCCAGTGAAGCCCAGCTCGTTGCCTAGCATCCTCAGCACAGTTCCCCCTGCTACCAACCAACCCAGACTGAGCTCCAGCACGTTTGGTCAGCTGGTTTTACCTCTGTATGTACAATGGCTGCTAGAAAAGACAACTGTTTTGTTGTTGACTTACTGTCCAGACACTACTTGCTGCATTGTTGTGCAGGAGGCTCTACTTTTGCTTTTCAAAGATGTATGGTTGTATAATTGCACATCTGCTTGCAGCCGAGTGTAAACGTTGAGTTAGCTGCGTAGCCAGCAGCAGCTTATTTGGAGTTAAAGTGACAAGATGCCCTAAAACAGACAAAACTGAGCAGACAGAAATCTCATTATCTAAGAACTAAACTATTTTGTGCAAAAAATGTAATGAAGATGTTTTGTGAAGCACAAATTGAATGCAGGATATTTAAGGTGGATCACCTGTTTTCTTTTTTCAGTGCAGCGATCCTCTCTGCATTGCTCCGTCTTTAAGTATCAGCCAATTTATGACATGTCTGCATTAAAGTGATGAGATTCTCTTTATTTATTTACTTTCTTCATGACATAGGAGGCCGGTGTACGGGGGTTCAGTGTAGCTCAGCCATGTGTGTCTCCATATGTTGACTGCTGAATGTTTTCTTTTGGCAGTGGAGCAGAGGATGACTGTTGCAGTCTTTTAAAATCCCACTTCTATTAATCATGTCTGTCTGTGGGCGCGGATGTGTCTTTGGGAATAGATGGAAACGATACGATGAGAGCCACGCATGGTCATAACGCAGATATACAGGATGCATACAGAATGGTAGTTTGTATAAATAGTTTGTATTTATACTGAACTTTATGTTGCAAAATTTGCTCAAAAATGATCAAATGAGTCTAAAAATGAGAAAAAATGCTGCATTTTATCATTTAATTAATAGAATGTTATATCTTTAAAGTTAAAACTTCTTATATTACTAATGTTGGAAAACACTTTATGTTAATATAAAGTGTTGCTTTATGGTTGACAGTTCCTTGCACATCATTGGCTCCCCTAGTGGGCAAACAAGCCCAAAATAAATTAATCTGGAATTGTAAAAGAATAATCTCACTTTGAAAATTGAAAAAATAAATAAGGATCCAAACTTTTTTCTTTTTGACAATTCACCAATGCCACACTTTGAAATCCACGTTGGTTTATTTTCACTGTAAACAAATCTAGAAGCAGTTATGAAACATTATGACACTGATTTACTCAAAAAGAACAACAGCATATGAATGTTAGATCAGATATGATATTATTTCTTATGTCTGCAGCTGAATAAACTGTAAAATGTGGCACTGTGATGTAAAAATAATGAATTAGATAATGCAATTTATTCAAGTTTGGCTTCATAAAAATAACAGAAATCAACAAAAAAAATTATAATTAATAAGACAATTTCATCCCATTTCACTTTGTAAGCACAGTCTTATTTTGTTCTTCAGGTCCAATAAATACAAAGTGTTTCCAAACTGTATGAGTAATCTGAATGCTTATTACTGTGTTCAAATGGCCAAAACATAAATACTGAGCTGCCCTGAAAAGACGTTGTTATTTCAACTGATTACACCGAATCAAGGGCAAAAGTACAGGAAGTCATGACTGTAGAAAAAATAAAGACATCAAAAAGCACGACTGAAAACCGCATGTAGAAACATCCACGTTTCAGAAAAATAGTTTAATGACAAGAGAAATGAAACACAGCTGCTGCTGTGCATGAGGGTTTCCACACAAAAACTTTTTCATTTCTCTCACCTGCTCTTTGAAAATACCAAAGATAATTAAGATAATTACAGAATATTATGCTATTATTTGTTAGCATGTTATGGAGTCCATCGTTTTCCAGTGAGGAAGATGAGTCACAAGTTAAAACATTTAAAAGTTGCTAAAAGAAGGGCAACCCTGTGAACCTTTGCCTCATTTCACTCCTGCCAGAGCGTTAAAGTCCAGAATTTATTCAGTTTTCTTCTTAAGGTGGCTCAGCCTGAAGCACTAATTATAAACATTAGCTACGCTAATGCTAAAGCATTTTTTGTTTGTTTTTTATGGCACATTTCAGCAACAAAGTGCTTTACATAATAAGCAGTTATAAAAGACAGTGAGCATTAGATTTTTCAAGTGGATGTTCCAGTTATGTGTCTAAATCAACTTCAAACAGCTGATCTAAAGGAACTCAGTGTTTCAGCTGTTTTATAGTTTTCTGAAAGTTTGTTCCAGTTTTGTGGTGCACAGAAGCTGAGTGCTGCTTCTTCATGTTTGGTTCTGGTTCTGGATGCAGAGCAGAACCAGAACCAGAAGCCCTGAGAGGTCTGGATGGTTGACGCAACAGATCTTTAATGCATCGTGGTGCAGAACCGTTCAGTGATTTATAAACTAGGATTGTGTTTTAAAGTCTATTCCAGTGGAAGGACTGCAGAACTGGGTGATGTGCTCTACTTCCTGGTTTTAGTCAGAACCCAGCCGCAGCGCTCTGGATCAGCTGCAGCTGGAGGAATGACTCGATAAATGCGACTAAAGATAAATGCATGAACAGTTTTCAGAGTATTTTTACTGTGCTGTACTTTTCACTTTTACATGAGTAATTGTATTATGAAGTATTTCTGCTCTTTAGTGAAATTTCTAGATTTTCTGCTCATTGAATAACATAAAATTCTCCAGATACAGACACACCTGCAATTATTGTTAAAGTTTCATCAGTTTATTACTGAAAGAAATTGATTGGAAAAAATTGTCTGATTTTGTTATTTTTATTAATTATTGTAACGTTGGTCCTTAAAAAATATCAAAACTTCAACTTAACTTTATATTTTGGTCTTCTTGATGATGTCATTTTTAAAGCAATTGATAATTTGATCAGTTACTCGGTACTTCAGCAGAATTCTTGCCAAATACTTTTTTTTCTTGCTGCTTTTTACTTGTTGAAGTAGTCCTACTCTTACTGAGAACAGTTTTCGGAGACTCTGCCTCCTCTGTCCATGGATGAGTTTCCCTAGATCTCGCTGTGACATCAGTCCCCTAACCCTGGAAATGTTCTTCAGGTGACAGAAGGCCGACTTTGTAACCATCTTAATGTGGCTGTGAAAGTTACACCCAGACTTCGGGCCTGATAATTGATTTCTAAAGGAAGCTGTTTGCGTTGGGTTCTGTGCCGGTATGAATACTACTGCACGGCTCCATGTGTGAGTGAGTGAGTGTGACCATGGACCAATCCTATATGGAAGCAATTACTGGCAGCAAGAGCCCTCAGACACCCACCGAGCCTCTCACTTTGGGCCAAGCGGAATGCACCTCCCTCCCCCTTTTCTTCCTCTTTCTGTTTCCGTCTGTCTGTTTTACTACCTTTCTTTTCTTCTTCTTCTTCGTGTTTTTCTCCCTGTTGCACCAAATTGTTTTCGTATGAGCGCTGACAGAGGGAAACGGCGAACCCCCTTTCAGTGCTGTATTTTAATTCCAATCACACATTTCCAATTTGTGCAAACAAGCCCTGGAAATACCAGGACTAATTAGAGCAAATGTGATGTGTTTTCATGAGGGGGGGTCATGTCAGGGTTTGGGTTGGATATGAGCTGTCGTTCTTTACATTAAGAACTGTTCTGCACATGTGCCTCTTTGTTTAATAGTTTAAAAAGTTAAAAGTTGGCAGCCAGTGGTGACAGGACTGCAATTTTTGGGGTTTGGCAGAACTCTACCCCCCCTTCTCTCTTTACGGTCAAGGAAAACTCAATGAGGGAACTTCGTCTACCTCGCCAGCCGTCTCTCCTCCTCTGTTTGTGGGAACTGAGAAGCTGCCATGTGTATATCCCTCCAAACGGACTCTAAATGAGATAAATAAGTTCAGACTAAATTGGCAGCTGCCGTCCATAGCCATTATTCTTTTCCTAATGTCTCTCCCTGTTGGAGTGGAGGAAGACTTGGCCTGCGCCGGAGCAGCGCGGGGTGTGGCGCGGCGGCCCGTTCCAACACAAAGAAGTGACTGACGAATGATGGCAGCCAGAGTTTACTCGTCGGGTTCCTTCGGCGCGCACGCCGACCCCCGTCCTCCTCACACAGTTTGTCTCTCTCTCCGCACTCCTCCAGAACTTGGACCGCGACACGGCCTCGCATTCCCTTCACATGAGTCCTACCGTGGCGAGTCAGCAGAAGGACCCCAGATTGCGCTGGCCACAACGCCGCCTGAGTCGTTTGGGAGCGTGCCTGGGCCCTCCATCTCGGTAACCTTGGTTTGCCCCCTGTGTTTGTGAATTCCTGTCGCTCCGATAGGACCGCACTGTCCCCGGTAACGCACTTTCAGGCAAGAGGGGCTGTGGGAAAGTGAAAGGAAATGAAAAAGGTTGGTTTAATGTGTGCTTTTCCTTCAACACTGCAAAAACACAAAATCTTACCAAGTAACTCTGGTTTAGTTTCTAGTGCAAATGTCTTAGAAAACTAGAAATAAGATAAAACTAACTGAAAGCAAAGGCGTTATAGTTTTGACTTTTTCATTATAAGAGTTTTATTTTATTGTGACTCTTTGTCCAGTTCAGTTAGTTTTAGTTTGTTGTAGTGATTATTAGTTATTTAGTTTACGTTTTGTTTGTTGTAGTTTTAATTTTTTTCATACTTTGGTTAATTTTTAGGTGCAGAATTCAAAAAGATCAAAATATTGTGATGCTTATACATCGATTGGATAATGAATATTCAACAGACGATAACATTTTAAAAAAATGTTTAAACAACTGCAGCAGAACAATAATGGGAGACGCAAAAAGTTGGGAGAAAACGCCAATCGGTTGTTCAAGAATAGTAGAAAACATTTCCAGTGCAATTCATTGGCTGTTGTTACGTTTTGCTGATTCTGCTTCCTCGTCTTTTCCGTTTGATTGAAATAAACGGTTCCTCGCTGCTCTCTGCCCGGAGGAGAGAAAACCCGATTTGATCGTTTTCTGTCGTGTTCTGATGAGACCTGGGCCTCGATTGGTTGAGAGGTCTCACTCATGCCATTTAGTGGCGGTGTTTTGTGTCTGCCAACACTCAGACTCTGGAGTGTTTAACCTTCACTGTTAGTTCTGCTGTCTAAGGAATTTCGCAGGCTCAGTAATTCTCAGTTATGTCTTTGTCTCTCTTTATCCCGGCTTGTTTAAAATCGGTTATTTGCGGTGGGACACTGGATAGTTTACGGCACTGGAACAGCTTTATTATTCCAGGGTTATGTATCTGGTCTTTCAGCGGAAGGTTATGAGAGGTTTCCCTGGATTAAATATCAGATTACTGATAAAAGTCTAAATGTTAGTTGAATTTCATAAGAGTAGCATAAAGGATATTTTTAAGTTGCCCCATATGGAACTAATCATAGATATGTGTTAGAAGTGGGAGTCATGATTCAGTTTTGTGCAATAATTTTGAGTCACTTTTCCCAACAATTTGTCAATTTTTCCTACTCCAGAACATTTCATCAGAAAATGTGCGTAAAAATAACAAATTACATGAACAAGGTTTTGCTCAATAGTTTCAACAGTTAAAGCATTTTAAATTTCTGTAGAGATAAAATCAATAAACATTAAAAGTTTTGAACGGAGAGAAGACGGCAATAGAAACAGTGAAACGCTGTAATTGAAGTAAGAGCTACTGCTTCTCTAAAAACAATGATTGGGTCGAACATTTCCCTTCATAATTCACCGTTTGGTCAGTTTCAGATTTAGCAAAGAACAAATTTCCAGTCTCACTGCAGGGCTGTGGAAAAAGCTTTCAAATCATCCATTTACTTCATCAAACGAGGAGCAAATACAAAGTTTTTAAGTAATAATTTAATTTCTTAAGGGAAAAAAGCTGCCCAGCTCACCTGGCCCCATGTGGGAAAGTAATTTGCCCCCCAAACACAAAATCTGCTTGTGCCAAGAACTGCCATCAGATGTTTGTGGTAATGAGTCGTTTTTGCATTGCTGTGAAGAAATTTTTGCTCAGTCCTCTTTGCAGAAGTAATTTTAGAAGATTTTTATGAGCATGAACAATTTAAAGTCCCGCCGCCACATTTCTATTTGATTTGAACCCAAAGTATGACTAAGCCACTCTGAAGCCTTGCTGGTTTGCTGCGGATCATCGTTCAGCTGCGTAAGCTAAGTGCGCTAACGGCAAAGGTCACAAAATGATGGCTGGATGTTCTCCTCCAGAACGTTTTGTTTGAGAGCAAAATTCAAGGTCCCATCTTAAATCTGAAGAAGCCAAGAAGATCCGAACCATCATACTGCTGCCGCCATGTTTCACCATCAATATGACGCGTTAACTTCCTGTCAGATCAACGGGACACAGCTTTAAAAAAAAAAACAAGTTTGTCTTTTCACACAAATGCTAAAGCGCTCACTGACAATGTGCTCATTGATAGTACATGAGCTCGTTAGCAGAATGCGCCATTAGCTCGTTAGCAAAATACGCCATTAGCTCGTTAGCAGGATGCGCCATTAGCTCGTTAGCAAGATACGCCATTAGCTCGTTAGCAGGATGCGCCATTAGCTCGTTAGCAAGATACGCCATTAGCTCGTTAGCAGGATGCGCCATTAGCTCGTTAGCAGGATGCGCCATTAGCTCGTTAGCGCCACCCACCGCTGGTCTTGGGCATCAGTAACGTGTGTTTTGTGGAACGGGTCGTTTTCTCTGAGTTTTGACTTTAGTTCTTTAACTTTTGGTCCGTTTTCCACATCAACTTTATTTCTAATCTGTATTTAAATTCCTTCATATTTGGCCATTGTTATTCACAAACACTCTGGTTATGATTTAATAAGAGACTTGTTCACATAAGGCCAGATTGGTGTTATAGCATTAAAAAAGCCACTTTCTGCACTCTGATGTATTTAGACAAAATGACTGATAATTATGGCCTTAAATGACACATTTAATTAGCGGCGAAGCTCCTGCAGCTCCAGCTGAACTCCGTGGTGACGCTGCTGTCAGCTCGGCCCTCGTTCCTCCTGCTGTCTGTTTGCTCGATGGTCCACTGTGTCACAGTGCTGCTAATGGCTGCTGCTGAGCCAGCCACTTTCTAAATGACACCCTCCTCCGCTCAATACAGCTGCCCTGCAGTCACACACGCCTCCGTTTCACTCTTCCTCCGCCCTCAGCTCTTCCTCTCATGCATCGAGGAAGAAAGGCTCCTGATGAAACGTCTCATACATCACGTATCGCTGGCTGAGTGACTGACTGACAGCGTGTGACTGTC
Source organism: Poeciliopsis prolifica (assembly GCF_027474105.1). Taxonomy (NCBI): domain Eukaryota; kingdom Metazoa; phylum Chordata; class Actinopteri; order Cyprinodontiformes; family Poeciliidae; genus Poeciliopsis; species Poeciliopsis prolifica. The sequence continues at coordinate 1,262,300 of NW_026562439.1, forward strand.
CGCTGGTAGCAGCGCGCTCGCTCACCAACATGATGATTTCCTCATTCATCATTTATTCCTCTCACCCGACATCCCATCCCTTTCCTTTTAATCATCCTCATCATCTCCCGTTACTTATGTCTTTGCTGCAGAGTTCGTTCACTGCAACATGGAGTTACCAAAAAAAAGTTTTGGGCCTTTGACACAAAAATATCACAAATTCATCCACATTAGAGCCACTAAAATAATCTTTTTTTTCTCAAAATCTGAAGGTAGTTTATGCAGCAGCAGACTAATCCGGTATTAAATCTGAAATCTGTGGTGGTTTTAATGTGGATAAAGTGCAGATTTACAAATCCTATGATAAGGAAAGGAAATAATAGTTTTGTAGTTATCTTTATATGCTAACAACAAATTATTTATTTATTTGGATTTTTATGTAACAGACTGACATAAATTAAAATTTTGGGATTAAAATCCAAATTCTGAGGAAACAAGTCAGAATTCTGGTAAGAGAATTGTTTGATCTAAGAATTCAGAGATTCTAAATTCGATTTCTAACTTTAATCTCTTAATAAAAACTGAATTCTGACTTTTCTCAGAATTCTGGAAAAATTAGTCAGAATTCTGAGATTAAAGTAAAAAATCTGAGACAAAAATTCAGATTTTTTTTTAATTCTTCTGTTTATTTTTCAGATTTTTAGAAAAAAGTCAGAATTTCTTTCATCTCAGATTAATGAGATTGAAAGTCAACATTTTTGTCTCAAAATTCAAGGCCAAATGAATCGCATGCCTTAACGCCTTGACACTGACGGCCCTAAAGGCCGACCCGAACCTTCATCCTGCAGGTTCCAGTTGAGCCTAAAGTCGATGGAGTTTCTTTAGGAAAACAGTCGCATTTGCTGCGACCGATCCATTCATCTCTCCTGCTTCCCTGCGAAGCGGACACACACGATCGCAAACTTCTCTCTTCAAAGTTCAGCGGTTAATCAGCCAAGGGTTCCAGATCCGAAGAGATGGGTGTGCGATGGCAACATTCTGGCAGCGGCCGCTCGTAACTGGATTGCGGTAATTATTCATTGGGAGAGTGATGCCTTCCGGGGGCTGAAGATTGATTAGGTTTGATACGCGACTCGGTGTAATCTGTCTTTGACCAGGGCTTCTGTCCAAATTGGCAGGAATAATAAAAAGGGAGAAAGTTTTCCCCCCTCCAACCCAAAACAAAAAAGAGAGCGGAGGAAGATGGTGGGGCGGACAAAGGGAAGACGGAGACATTGATGCACGTCGAGTCAATCCTCCAGTGCATCAAACATAAACAACCAGTCCAACTCCGCAGTGTTTACGTCTGAGCAACTTAAATATTCCACATTTACTGTCTGATTTATTGGTTTTCAAGAGATTTCTCTAAATTCTCTTCTGTTTTTTGCTTTCGACCGGCTTGATTCTCGCTTGTCTCGTTTTCCACGACTAAAGTGTGTCTTCGGTTAATCCTCCAGTGTGAGCATGGCAGGACTTAAAAGGCTTTGATTAGGCCGCTGTGTCCCACAGCTCAGCTGGATGAAAACTCGTGACACACTCTCAGAGCCCGTGCGTTCACCAGAGACCTCTCTTTGTGTTAATTAACGGAGTCTCAGCTGCAATTAGCAGGCTTTACAATGAGGAAACACACATGCAGCAGCATGAGTGCGCGCCGTAATGCAGACACATTTAAAACGCTCACAGGCGTTCGGTTGGTTTCTGGTCAGTTCTCCTGTAGGAACCATGAAGGGCTTCAGTCAAAGAAATCTTTTCTTTCTGTTTTTCATGTTTAATTTCTAATGTTATGTAGCAGTGGGCAATACGGACTTAAATTTTTACCGCAATATTTTCAGCTACTATTGAAATAGTGATAAAACTATTACTTATTTTTAGGTTGTAGCTGTGACTGGACGACACTTTTCTGTTGGACACCAGTAGCCTCAATAAAAATGGTGTATATCATTAAACTGCACACAGTAAATTAGTCATATTTTCTAATTTGTTGGCATTTATTCCAATTCAAATTCAGCAACAAGTCTGTTGCGTCGTTTACTTCATGAAAGATGAAAATATAAAAGTCATAGAAACATAATATATCAGGAGGAAACAATGCATTTTGTAATTTCTTTAAAATGAACATTTTATTGCCTAAAATGAGTAACAGCATTGCTTTAGTGAACGCTTGGTTATTTTTATCTGCAGCTAAAAATCCTTCTGAAGCAAAAACTTCCACTTTAGTTCCGCAAAGAAATGTAAAGGTTTTTTTCCTGCAACTTAAATGCAAACTGTATATTTATATTGCAGTTTCAGCTTAATTACTGTTGTTGTTCTTCATCAACTATCCTTTTTGATTCGGCATATTTCAGTTAACGATTAATCAATTACTAAATTAGTTGGCGATTATTTCACATGCTGATTCATCAGCATTAATCCGATTAATCGTTGCAGCCCAGATCACAAAATAACTGCAGACATTTTTCTGTGCAGCTTGACTTAAATTCTGTTCATGTCGTTAGATATTTTATTCGAACATTGCAAACTTGAGGTTAGTCAGTTTTGTCTATAGCTGTGATTCGCTGACAGTTTTGTGTCGGATGATCTCGTGTTTTCCCTTTGCTCCTGCAGCAGCGCAGGAAGCCGTTCGGCAGTCAGTGTCTCTCTGATCAGACCTTAACGAGTCTCGGTCGACGGTGGCAAGTCGCCCGTCATCCTGTCTCCGATGTACTGAATTAGGCCCGAGCCCACCCAGCGAGCTTCAGCCTTGTCACGGAAAATCAAGACCTGGAGTAACTTAAGTGAACAAAATCCCACTTTGGCACATTCAAGCTTGGAAAACAGTGGCAAAGCCGAAGCTCTTCCTCCCTCCGGACGCTCAGGCACACACACGCACAGGTGTGGGCACCAATTTGCTGAGCCTTTACGAGGGAAAAACTCCCAGTGAGGCACAGAGCTCAGCCACTCCTCATGTATTTACTTATTTATTAGCGGCGATGACAGGGCCACTCACCCCCAGACGGCCTCTCAGGAGCCGCCGCGTCCCTTTGAGCGGCGGCGTAAAAGTTTTAACAGCCCCGGCCCGGTCGGGCGGCGTTGACGCCGGTTAGCGTGTACTCGAGTTGTCGGGTGCATTCAGGAGGCTAACAGTTCTAATGCCTTCACTTTCTGGTTTATGAGTGTTTGTGCGTCTCAAAGCGAAGTGTCACTCAATAATTTAGCCGCTGGTTTCGTCCCCCACTCCCCCTGCCACCTGCCATCCATCCATTCGCGGCTCTTTATGTCTCGCCTGTGGGAATATGGAGGCCATTTCTCTGCTTCTCTGGGAGTGATTGAATGTGCAGAGACAGGTGACAGAAAGGAGGGAAAGCAGGAAGACTGCAGCTGAGATGTGTTCAAACCGCTGAAACGTTGACATTCTGTCACAGTAAAACCACCAAACTCAACGTGTTTCACTGCGATTTCAGACAAAGTAGTGCGTCACTTTTCACTTTTTAGAAATCTGAAGCATGGCTTGAAACTATATTCAACCCCCTCAAACTCTGACACCCCTAAAATATGTGTCTGCTCCACTGTACTGGTTTCATTGAGAACACCAGCAGCAGCGTTCTGGAGCTCAGTGATATTTTGTTTTTAGCAGTAAGATAAATGTTAGTTTCTTCATTAAACTACTTTTTGGTACAAGTAGAACTTCAAGCTATTGTAATGGAAACAAAAGTTCTGCAATTCACTCTGAGAAACTGAAACGTATTTCTGCTGACATTAATTCCTCTGATCGTTTTCTTCGTTTTCTTCCCGCCGGGATATTTGCCTTTTCTTTCTGTTTTTTGAGAAACCCGGTCCTTCAGCTGGAATCAGACTGGAACTTGGTTCTGCAGTGGACTGAATATAAATGCATGCCACACTTTTCAGATTTATTTTTTTTAAACCAAAGTTTTTCTTCCACCGTTCTTCACTACTTTGTCATATGAAACTGGGATGAAAAACATACTTTTAAATTATCAGTGTGGATACTTCTGCGAGGTTGTGTGGATAATTTTTTACTTTTATTACATCCTGGTACAACATAATAAAATGATGCAACACAGGCTAATCTGTAACAGTGCTCACACACAGCTGGGTTTGCATGGGCTCTGTTAACTCCAGATGTAGACGCGACATTTTTTTTTTTTTTTTACTCTCATCCATGTTTTCCGACTCACAGGTTCTGGGTGGAAGTGGTTAAGCTGGAGCAGGAAGTCAGAGCTTTGGCCACGCTTGTGATAATTAAATAATGTACGTTGGACACATGTGAGAGTGTGTGTTAATGCAAGAGAGTTTTCATCAAAGTCCCACAATGCCATTGGCCTCCTGTTGTAGTTTAATATGACTTGATGTTCACTTAACCCTCCCCGCCTTTTCCATGTAATTGAAACCTGATGGCGGGATCCTAATCGTTTCTTCTCCGTTTGTTTCGTTGTTGTGTGACCGGGAGCAGGCAGAAAACGCTCTGATTTTTCTTTGCGGACGCAGCTCGTCGGGACGAAGCGCAGAGATTTAGTGAACTTGTGCCGGACGGTTTTCACTGCCACAGGATGATTTGTGTGACATTTATTTGGGAGTGTTTGTGTGTTTGTCGTTGTGTTAGCGGTTATGTTCCTTGTCATGTGTGTGCCATAAATAAAGACTCTCCTTGCTAATGTAACCCACATGTCCCTCTTAGCTCAGCATTTGTTTTCTGGGGGGAGTCAGATGCTTCGCAGCCCTTCTGGCCTGCATCTGAGCTGCTCTGAGGTCATTCGAGTTATTTTTTTATTTTTACGATACAAACAGCCGTGGACTTCCCTGTTGCTCACAAAGGTTAATGAGGAGAAAGCGTGATTCCCATAACTTTGCCGCAGCGCTGCGCAGCAGATGCCCACGCAGATGACTTGTTGGGAAAAAAATGCGCTCACGCAGTCGAACCAAAGGAGGACGTCAGCTTACTGTCTGAAAGCTGTTTTACTTTTGCGCTTTTGATTTATTTGACAAAAATAATTAATTTCAGATTATTATGTCTGGATGTTAGACTCCTGCTTGTTTCACTGTGATACCAACCCGAGACAACTACTAGTCTTTATCTAATGCGTGTCGATTTTAGATGGATCATATTTCAGCCATAAGAGTCCATAAGTTTACATACACTTAATGAAAACATAAATCTGACGTTTTCTTCTTTCTTTCTGAAATCAGAGCAAATTTCTCTTGTTTCAGGTGAGTTGGAATCACCACTTTTATTCTATTTGCTAAATTTAACAATAATGACAGAATTCTGTCAGATCTGTATTTATTAGTGACTTCGGTTCAGAAGTTTTCATACACTTCCTCAGTATTTGGAGCCTTTATGACTCGGGTCATCTTGGGTTTCCCTCTCAGTAGTTGGCTGGGGTTCTGGTCCAGAACCGGTGGAGCTGGTTCTGGGACCCAGAACCGGTGGAGCTGGTTCTGGGACCCAGAACCGGTGGAGCTGGTTCTGGGACCCAGAATCGGTGGAGCTGGTTCTGGACCAGAACCAGTGGAGCTAGTTCTGGTCCAGAACCGGTGGAGCTGGTTCTGGTCCAGAACCGGTGGAGCTGGTTCTGGACCAGAACCGGTGGAGCTGGTTCTGGGACCCAGAACCGGTGGAGCTGGTTCTGGTCCAGAACCGGTGGAGCTGGTTCTGGACCAGAACCGGTGGAGCTGGTTCCGGGACCCAGAACCGGTGGAGCTGGTTCCGGGACCCAGAACCGGTGGAGCTGGTTCTGGACCAGTTCCAGCCTCGCTCTGTCACTAGTTATTTAGCCAAAACTCTCTGACTGCATATTTAGAACCACTTTAACAGTTTATTTACGGTTATTTTCCATCTGTAAAATGGATCTGTGCCCAATCTTACTTCCTGCCTTCAATATTTCCACATAATGTTATTTCCTTGTGATATTTTATGAAGTTCCTCCTGCAGTCAAACAGCCCAGAGCATGATGCTGCCACCCCCATTCTTAACGATGGTTTTTGTGTCCAAACGGTTCCTCTTTAGTTTCAATATCTCCACAAATGAAGCTCTTTGTTCCTGTGACTTTTTTTCTTCTTGTGTTTCTTTTTGCTGAATTGGCTTCTTCCTCACTGATTGGCCTTCCAGTCCATGTTTCACTGTGGAAACGACTGTCTCACCAACTCCAGCAGCATTTTTGCAACGACTTTTGCTCTGCAGTCAGTCTGCACGTTTCGGACCAGAACCCGCCTCCTCGCTGAGCATCGGACATTCCCATCACGTTCATACTTGAATATAATTGTTTACACAGATGAATCTTCACCTTCAAGCATCTGGAATTTTTTCTAAAGGATGAATCAGGCGACAGCAGCTCCAGGAATATTTTGAGGCAGAAAGCAGCGACTTTCAGGTGCGTCTTTAAAACACATCCACAGGTGAGACTCCAAATAACACTGAAATGTATCAGAATCAGAAGTTAGAAGTTGCTTTCATTATTGACGCATTTAATTCCAGCCGATCTAAAAGGAGAAGAGTTTGGTCTGATTTCACTTCAGGGAGAAAAATCTGTGCGTCTTTCAGTTTGTGTATGTAAACTTCCTGCTTCGTCCGCAGATGGATTCGCTGATACCACAAAGCTTGCTGCTACAGACAAAGACACATTTCAGACACATGATGTCATTGCTTATGTCTCATAATAGCGTTATGCTAACTGACTGAGGCAGACCTGATCAGGGACATGAAAGCACAGCAACACAAGCAGCTGCAGGAAAAGTCCAGTTAAAGGTGCATAGCAATACTTTCTGTATAAACCTTTATTTTAATAATCAGTATTTTAAACCCAACTATAGATTATGTAACAGTAATTTTCTTGATAACTGCAAGTAAAAGTGACTTAATATTTGCTGTCAGTATTTATATATTTACTCTAAAGTACTTTATGGTTTTTATGATTTGCTTCCATCTTGACACAAACCATCATCATGGTTTGTTTGTAGAAATGTGTTTCCTTACATCCAGAATGTCTGTTTGGCTTCTTGTTGCTTTAAATTTATTAACATTTTCTGGTATCAGTGGCTTAAAGAAGAAAACCTGATTTCTGTAATTTTGTCATCTGTTGTATGAATATTCAGCAAGGATCCAGACTAAGATCCATAAGATTCAATGTACAGTTGACCTCTGCTTTTAAGAGATGTTAACTTTAGCAGTAGTGCTAAAACAGTTTTCATTATGTGTATTATTAATTAATTTTCCCTGTTTGAATAATTAGGTAAATCAGTTACAGGTGATTAACCTCAAAAGGATTTAGCCTCTGAATTTTGATACATCTGTCTCATCAAAAACATCAGCGGAGCGTGACTTTGATTCTTGGCAACCATTCTGCTGAGTTTCTAGCTTTCAAGCACAGCAACAGTCTCTCATTCAGCTCCTTCAGACTAGCGTCAGCAGCCTACTGCTAAGCTCGTTATAGAGCTACTTCTCAGACTAAACCTGGTAGAAACGTCGTTAAAGGGTTAACAGAGGAGCCATGTTGGGATGATTTCCTGGAGGCGGAGTTTCAGAAAGAGCAGGAGCTTCTTAAAGAGACGCAGGCCCAATTTCAAGGCATTAAATTATAAAGTTAAATTGATTTAAAATCATTTTTGATATGCAGGAACTGAAGATAACATATTTTATTCAGTTGCGCTTTAAAACGGCACTTTGTGCCTGGGAAAAACACATAATACCGCCCCTTTAAGCAGACAGAGGTTGTCAAGTTAAAGCACTTGGCTTCATATTAGGAGCTCAGACGTTTTTTTTCTACCAGATGACGTCTCGTTCTGACAGCAACAGGTTCAACCATCAGCAGATGACCTTCACTTTGATGACAGAAATGTAGCTTTATAATATGGCCAGGAGATCTCATTACAGCTCAAGTCATAAACTGCAATTACTTGCTAGAACACAGACGGGTAACATTTTAATGAACATAGGATTCCCTTCATTTGCTGGCACATTTTTAAGAATTTTTTTTCCTCAGATGCTTTATTTTAGATTAGGAAAACTTTCTTTTCTGCACTTTGTGACTCATAATTATAAACAGGTTTCTCTCAACAGCTTATAATTTCATTTATAATATATTTTATTTAGGTACGTCCATTTTAAGAGTGAAAACCACAAAGATTCAGAACCCAAAGAGATATTTTAAAGTTTTAATTTCTGTTTCAGTTTTAATCAACTAAGTAAATGTTACGCATGTCCAACAAAATCTGAACCATTCACAAAGAGGGTACAACACAGTGATCACTAAAGACACTGGGTATTTACAGATTCCTGTATCATGGAAAGTTTCTTCACAATATGTTTTGATGCTATTGTGATAACTCATGAAAAGTGACTTTTCATGGGTTCTTCTCACGTATTTTGGGGTTTGTTTGTTTGTTCAGTTAAATCCCTGTCATCCCCGTCGATACCCTGATTACTTTTTGTTCCTGGTTCCTCTTTTTGTTCTGCTCTGGCTCCCTGCGTTCCCAGTGATTTTTGTAGATTTCCAGATTTATTATTGAATAAAATTGAACATCATCAAAGCTCCCAGCTCCTGCCTACATCCACAAACAGACCTGTCATGACATCATCAATGGAACTTATTGTGACAATGAAGAATCAAATTCACATCATGACAAGAAATTTATCAAGATAAATGGCATAATAAATGCCCAACCCTGGATAGGGGCCTAAAGTTTTATTGATAAATGTCTTAAAAAGTCTTAAATGTGAGTCGGTGAAACCTGCATGAACCTGTTACTAATAACAACAACAAACATGAGTCCTGAGGTTGTAAAGAAAGTCATTAAACTTCCTCTCTGCCTGACGCTCCCTCGCCTTGCAGAGGCAGAAACGTTTCATCGAGGATCCAAGAGAGGAAAACTTGTAGACGTGTTAGTCAGGTCAGAGGAAGAAAGGAAAATCTTCGAGAATGAGGAAGACGGGTAAAATTATCATAATGAGAGATCCAGAGACAGAAAGTGGAGATGAGAGAGGGAAGCGAAGGACTTCGTCAAACCCTCCACGCCGGTTCTGGTCGACACCGGGCCGGCGGAGGGGGCGGGGTGCACGACAGGATTGCCACGGCAGCGTTCCAGATGGGCGGGCGGTCTCCTCTCGGGGGGGGGGGGGGGCGCGGGGCGGAGGGGGGGCGCGGGGCAGAGGGGGGGCGCGGGGCAGAGGGGGGGCGCGGGGCTGTCAGGGAGCCTGGCAGGTAGAGACACAACGCCCTGTGACTGGGGGGAGCACGGGTCAGTGAGAGAGGACGGGCCGAGGGGATGGAGGTGCTGAAGCCCTGTCTGATGAGGTGAGCAGAGGGTAGGGGGGCGGCGGGGCAAATGAGGGTGGAGAGGAAGAGGAGCCAGAGATGATTAGAGAGGAATTATCCAAGTGTAAGGGTGAAAGGCTGCTGAGGAGAAAACAGAGAAATGGCAGGAAGAGGAAGGAGCTGTTCTCTTTAGTGTCCAAACTTTTTACCCCGAGGGCCAAAATCCCCAACTTGGAAACATTCAGGGGCCAAACTTTACTCTTCCCTCTTATTTCTTTTAATTAGTTTTATTTTTTCAAACAGGTTTTTAAAAATAAGAAAAGAAGCAATCAGTAGGACAGAGAAAACACAATCAGGAGGAAAATAACGAGAAAGGGAGTGAACGCTTAATTAATCTTAATTATCTCAATTTAATGACTCAATAATTATCAATATTTATAATTAAAGCATGTTATGAGATTTTCACTGATATCCAATCTAGAATTTTCTTTCAGTATCGGCACCGATACAGATATTAATATCTGACCAGTGAATCTCTATAAATCACAAAACAGCTAAACACCAAAATGTGAAAGATCAATGAACTGATTGCTGTTTCTTGGCCGATCAATAAGTCAATAATTTCTTAATATTGATGAAAAAGTTCTTGTTCCATTGGCAAATTATTTCATTTATTTATACTTGGTACAAGTAACACAATCTGCTAGTGGGAGTTTTTCATCAATATTTAGTAATAATAAACTTATTAAAACTTATTATATCTGGCTGAACGGTTTTTGAAGCGTGCAGCAGAAACTGGACCTCAAATATTGCTAAGATTCTGTGTTTTTGCAGGATTTTGTGGGGGAAACTGCATATTTATTGTATTTCTATCATGATTGGTGGCTGTTTGATGGCCTTGTTGCAACATAGATCAAATTAACTCAAACAAAGCAGGACTAAAAGCCTGAGACGGCTGGGAAGTGGCGTTTCCTAAACCGGCGAGTGCAACCTTTGTACATAAGCAGCAGCACATGGCCGAGGGCTGGTACTGCCGGTGACCCGCTTTCTGGTCTCAGCGCACGCACATGTGACAAGGAGCAGCGTGTCGATCAGATGGCACAGGGATAGAAGTGTCCCTGTTCTGCTACCACTGCAGCGCCACAAGACATCATATGACAGCAGCAGGAACAGCTCCGCGCTTGTGATAGCGGGATAAGAGCGAGGCTGAGGGGAAGACGCTAGACGGGGCCACGGGAAGGTCTGGGAGACGGGTGGGAGCCACATGATCGGCCGTGTCCCTGATCTCTGGCAGCTCGCCTCATAATGCACCTTTGTGAAAATGAAAGGAGCAGAATCACCTCGGCCTTGTGAACGTTTTATAGCAGCGCTGGTGGTGAAACGACAACTAAAAGGTTGATAATTATTGACACGCTGGCCGATGATGTCCCCTACACTGCAAAAACACAAACTCTAACCAAGTCATTTTGGTCTAGTTTTTACTGAAAATGTCTCAGTGTGCTTCAAGCAAGACAAAACAACATTTGCAGCAAGAAATAGGACTTTATTTTAAGTAAATATTATTTTAAGTAAATATTTAACTATTTAAACACTGTGAAGACACTGGTGTTGTCAAACGTATGGATTAGTTTCTCTAGATCTTGATACATTTTTAACTTTAATGCTGGAAATGTTCTTCAGGTGTTAGAAGGCCGACTTTGTAACCATCTTTATGTGATTCTGAAGGTTCAGGTCCATCACTGAACCCACACTTCAGGTCTGATCACTAGTTTCTTCAGGTTTATTCTACAGTAACAAAAAATAATAATTTATTTCAAACAACAAAACGTAAAGACATAAATGTTCATGAGGCATTCGTCAATCTAAGTGACATTCACACAATTTTCCTGAAGGAAACAGAAGATGCAAAATTTTATGATTTTCTCTCAAACCAGATATAGTATTTTCACATTCTCATGATTAAATATACAAATATTTACACATTATGAACATTAATAATAGCATTTCTGTCTTTGAGACACTCATCATTTCCCTATAAGTTTCTTTTTGTTTCATTATTGAATCCATCCCATAAATCCGCCAAACACACCGATTTTAAAAACTCCATCGCTGCAAAGATAATGCAGCTCCACTTACTTCGCCCTGAATTCGGCTCTCATCCTTCCTTTTGACCTCTCCTTACGACTCGCACAATCACACACAAACAAAACTAAAAAAAATATAATAATAAGGCAGCGGCTAAGCATTGTAATTTGGACCCGATGATGACAGCGGCATCCGTTGTTTGCTCCAACAAGGCGCTTTTTCCTCTCAAGACTCGAGAGCTGCTGCGCCCAATTTCTGAGCTATTTGACCCATTAGATGTCGGTGTTTAGAAAACAAACAGGCAGCGGCTGAGAGGTTTGACGGCCGGTGATGGAGGGTGGCTGCTAGCTTACAGTCAAAGGACAACAAGTTCAAAAAGCTGCTAACTATCCTGCACTGTTTCTACTTCCCTTCACAGAGAACAAAGCCTGCAGTGAACTGCAAACCTGAGTTCATCAGATTCGTTCAAAAGAGTTTTATGTACGTGAATCAAAATTGATAAAAATCTACTAACTACGTCAGATTTCACCTAAAACACCAAAACTGATAACCATTATAGGAGAGACTGTTAGTAATTAAACTTTATCTCTATAAAACTTTCATAGATGTGTGCATGAAAAATGTTTACAAAGGAAAACAGTTGAGACAAAAACAAATAAACCCCAAAAACTAAAAACACAAATTATAAAACATGGAGAAAATATGGCAAAATTCACCACTTACCTTTTAACTCCTTGTCAGCAAAGTTTGATCTGATCTGATATTTATTGTCGATTATTTCTAAATTCAAACATTTTCTTTAAAATGCACATCAACATGAGTTAACATGTAATAAATTGATTGTAAAATAATGTAATCCAGTCAAAAATGCCACATTAAGTGAGCAAAATGTTTTGTATTTAATGCAAAATCATTTTTATTTAATGGAAGTGCCGTTTCTGGGATGTTACTTTTCAAACTGATAAAAACTGAAGTATTTGCACTAAATGCAGAGTAAATGTGGAGGCCACAATCACTGCAGGTTAGATTTCTGATTAGACTTTTTTTGTATATTATTTTCAAAATTCAAAAGTTTTTAATACATGTTAACCTGAGTTCAACATGTAATAAATCGACAAAATGAGGCATTGAATTATGTATTTCAGTTAGAAATGCCACATTCATCAGTTTTTTATTGTATTATCTGCTTTTTTGTCTAATTTATAGTGCAAAACTGACTCACAAGCAGCTTCTCAGCTGGACATGGGAGCTTGTTTCAAGTCAGTAATTTCTTAATATTGATCAAAAGTTCTAGCTGCACTGGCAGATTTTTTACACTCATAAGACATTTTTCTGTGTTATATTTTAGTCTAAGCTCAGCAATAAGAGCAGGACATTGGTCAGTCTTCACTCTAATGTGTTCGCGCTGATCAATAAGTGTTAGCATCCAAACTTTAACCATAAGTGGGTAAAGTTTGATTTCCTACGAAATTAAAACTCGCTTTGATTGGAGTGAACTCTGCGGATGGCATGTGTATGTGAACGCCAGGCGGACCAGAGTCCACTCCAGAAGCAGGAATTGGACTACAGCGCAGGGCATTCTGGGAAAATACAACCAAAGCAAACGTGCTAGCCTAGCGACTAGACGGAGAAATGATCCTGGTTTTTTACCAAAGACAAAAGAGAAACTCCAAGCGCTAAATCTGACACTATTTCACTTTTGTTTCCATTTGGTGAAGAAGGAAGTTGTTCTTCTTCAGAGGTTTTTGTGTTGTTTCCTTCAGTGGTTCTTGGTGCAGCGCCCCCGCAGGTGAGGAGGGGAACAGGTTGATCAAAGGGTTCGGTTGGTTTGACTCAGAGCAGAGAGAAAGAGAACAGAAGCTGAAAATGTAACAAATATTTCAGTTTTGCTCCCGAAGTGAATCAGGCATCTACATCATTAAAAATATCTTTATTTATTTCCAGTCATCTTATAATTGGGAAGTCCTAGAAGACGTAATGATGGTTTGCATCTTGATTTCTACATTTTCTCCAACATGCAGAAGGATTTCCATCATAGTGGCATTTCTGGGCAGGTGTGAAAAATCTCACCAGATTTTTCCATCGAAATTCCTGCCTTTGTAGAGATTTATTATGTCTTCATTGGTATCTCCACATTATCGTCCATTCTTAAATCTGCTGGTGTAACACAGTAAAGAAGGGTCCAAGATGTTCCTATAGATGGGCCAATAGGTTCGGCTGTCGGAGCACGATGGGTGTTTAAATGACACACAAACACAGTTGAGTGAATTTAAAGAACAATTAGCTTTAGTAAAATAAACCATAAACTCACAATTGGACAAGACACACAATTAAGAAAATAAAATTACACACAATAAAATGCATAAAATAAAACAATACTTGGCCAAGTGCTAAACATCAATTTTAAATCTGTTTGGTAATCTGCACTCTAATCTTTTTCACAATAAATCAATCAAATTAAATCCCGATTCAGGTCTCACTCAACATCATTCATATGAGGAGAATTTCCTGCACAGCAGTTTGTTGTAATGTCAAATAAAAGAAAACGGTCCGAAAAGCAAAGTCCAAAATTTCCAGGAAACAACAACGAAAAATGTCAGTCGGTGTCTCATACAGATATGAGTGATAACTGCCTACCACACAGCAGGGTGCAGCAGGGCGTATCTGGGTGCAGTAGGGCGCAGTAGGGTGCAGTAGGGTGCAGCAGGGTGCAGTAGGGTGCGGCAGGGTGCGGTAGGGTGCAGTAGGGTGCAGCAGGGCGCAGTAGGGTGCAACAAGGCGCAGTAGGGTGCAGCAGGGCGCAGTAGGGCGCAGCAGGGTGCAGTAGGGTGAAGCAGGGTGCAGCAGGGCGTATCAGGGCGCAGCAGGGTGCAGCAGGGCGCATCAGGGTGCAGCAGGGCGCATCAGGGTGCAGTAGGGCGCATCAGGGTGCAGTAGGGTGCAACAGGGCGCATCAGGGTGCAGTAGGGCGCATCAGGGTGCAGAAGGGCACATCAGGGTGCAGCAAGGTGCAGCAGGGTGCAGTAGGGTGAAGCAGGGCGCAGCAGGGTGCAGCAGGGTGCAGTAGGGCGCAGTAGGGTGCAGTAGGGCGCATCAGGGTGCAGCAGGGTGCAGTAGGGTGCAGCAGGGCGCAGCAGGGTGCAGCAGGGCGCAGCAGGGCACAGTAGGGTGCAGCAGGGTGCAGCAGGGTGCAGTAGGGCGCAGTAGGGTGCAGCAGGGTGCAGCAGGGTGCAGTAGGGTGCAGTAGGGCGCAGCAGGGTGCAGTAGGGTGAAGCAGGGCGCATCAGGGTGCAGCAGGGCGTATCAGGGCGCAGCAGGGTGCAGCAGGGTGCAGTAGGGTGAAGCAGGGTGCAGTAGGGTGCAGCAGGGCGCATCAGGGTGAAGCAGGGCGCATCAGGGTGCAGTAGGGCGCATCAGGGTGCAGTAGGGTGCAGCAGGGCGCATCAGGGTGCAGTAGGGTGCAGCAGGATGCAGCAGGGTGCAGTAGGGTGCAGTAGGGCGCAGCAGGGTGCAGTAGGGTGAAGCAGGGCGCATCAGGGTGCAGCAGGGCGTATCAGGGCGCAGCAGGGTGCAGCAGGGTGCAGTAGGGTGAAGCAGGGTGCAGTAGGGTGCAGCAGGGCGCATCAGGGTGAAGCAGGGCGCATCAGGGTGCAGTAGGGCGCATCAGGGTGCAGTAGGGTGCAGCAGGGCGCATCAGGGTGCAGTAGGGTGCAGCAGGATGCAGCAGGGTGCAGTAGGGCGCAGTAGGGTGCAGCAGGGTGCATTAGGGCGCAGTAGGTGCAGCAGGGTGCAGCAGGGCTCCAAATGCAAGGCAGGAAATCCAGTTCTTTCTAAGTCCAGGTGGGAAGGCTCGCCATCAAGGTCAATAGAGGAATCCACTCCAGGAACAATCCAGGAAAAAAAAACTGATTCTGTCTCAGCTGTCTCATCAGGGTCGGATCTCCCGCTCATAATCAACGCTGCCAACACGGGAAAGAAGGCGGAGCCTCTGTCGCATTCCGCTCTCTGATTGGTCTAAACATTGATAGAAACCAAACTTCCATTGGCCAGGCAGACCACCCCGCCTACCCGATCTCTATTTCTTAACTTTATGTGGGTTACACTGGCGATTACCCTGTCCAGAACTGAAGTAAACTCTGTTTAAGCTGGAGTCGAGAAAGACTAGCCTGGTTTCTGACAACCTCCATCCAGATTTACCATTAAATAAGTCAATGAATTGCAAATGAAAAGAAGCTCAATCATTTCCATGATTTATCTTTTTTTTCCTTTTCTCTCTCTCTTTCTATCAAAACTGGATGACAAAAGTCTTCAGGTTTTGTCTCAACAAAGCCTTTTCTTGAAGGTTAATTGTCTTTACAGAGACTTCATAAAACCGTTTGTTTAATGTTTCTGTTGTTTTGGATATTTGAAATGTCTTCCAGTTCCACTGTTAAATGTTCATTAGACTTTAAATTTCAATTGACATTTCAGAATGTGTCTTTGCATTGCTGTCTCAAAACAACAATATTATTGTTATTATTTATCACAAAAACTTCTGGGATAGTTTGTCATCCAACAAAATGTGTTACCATTTCTTGATTTTAGCAATCATTGCAGTCGTGTGCTGTAAAATCCCTGCATGGCTTAAACAAATTGTTCAAACTCCAAATTTGTTCAAACTTCAGACTGGCTGTAATCTCTGTTTATGCAGACTTCCATGTGTCTGATTTCTGATCAACAAGGTTTTCATAACTTGCTTAATTGATTTATTGTTTATCGCGACAGGCCTAATTACGACTTGCACTTGTTACTGAACCAGGTTGGTTTTAGTGACTCGGGTTGCCCCAAGGATGCCCCAAGGATGCCCCAAGGATGCCACAAGGATGCCCCATATAGTTTCGGGCTAAAAGCAACCCATAAAACTTTCCTACACTTTCTTCCCCAGAATCAAACATCATAGCTATTTTACGACCATCAAAGAACTTTGAGGTGACTCATTAATTGAATGTCCACAACATCATGGCATCTCGAATGAATGAGTGATGCTGTAGCAAAGGGTTAATAGTTTGGGTCATGCAGAACTGGTCTGATCGTTTCCATAGCAATGAACAGAAGCAAGACATTCACCAGAACTATGACATCATCATCTATGACATCATCATCTATGACATGCGATTCTAGATCAAAGAACACCTCAGGTTATGAATGCTTCTGTTTCAAAACACCAGTTCATATCCAACCAACTCTTCGGACCTTACCACTGCTTTTTCAGAAGGATTTCCAGAATGGCAGAAATTTTTCTTGGCTTATGTTTTCCCATCGGTTTTGGCGTTGGGTACATCGTAACAACTGCAATGAAAAAATTGTGTGACAAGTTATGGCCGGGTACAGAAGATGTAAGAGATAGGTATCAGGACATCACCACTTCGTCGACATATGACGTCTTTGATCATTTTCTTTTCACTCCTTCCTTGCCTTCCTCAACTGAGAAGCAAACCTCCCCAGCTGGGGAGGTTTGCTTCTCAGCTTATGATGACTTTGATTCTTTTCTTTTTAATCCTTCTCCTACTGAGAAGCAAACCTCCCCGGCTGGGGAGGCTTGCTTCTCAGTAGGAGAAGCAAGCCTTTTTTTTTATGCTTTTTTTCCCGATCAGTCCCCGATAGACAATCAAACCTCCCCGGCTGGGGAGGTTTGCTTCTCAGCTTATGATGACTTTGATTCTTTTCTTTTTAATCCTTCTCCTACTGAGAAGCAAACCTCCCCGGCTGGGGAGGCTTGCTACTCAGTAGGAGAAGCAAGCCTTCTTTTTTATGCTTTTTTTCCCGATCAGTCCCCGACAGACAATCAAACCTCCCCGGCTGGGGAGGTTTGCTTCCCAGGTGAAGACATTTTAGATTCTTCTCCTTTCAATGTGTCCCTGACTGAGAAGCAAACTTCCCCGGCTGGGGAAGTTTGCCGTCATGCATTTGGTGCCGGTATGCATGAAGAAAGCACAGGCCCAGGGAATGATCTATCCGAACTTCTAGAAGAACAAAGTTGCCTGCCTGAAGAAGACTCTGCTGCAAACAAAACAGCAAGAAATGAGGATGAAATCATTACCACCAAGGAAAGTTGGTTTTCTCTTTTAAAAGGCTACGTATGGGAATCAATGTTGTTACTGTTATTTTATTTGCCTTTATTCGTCATTCCTTGGGTGATTATATATTATTATGAGTTTTTATTTTTTCTTTCTATTTTTCTT
Source organism: Poeciliopsis prolifica (assembly GCF_027474105.1). Lineage (NCBI taxonomy): Eukaryota > Metazoa > Chordata > Actinopteri > Cyprinodontiformes > Poeciliidae > Poeciliopsis > Poeciliopsis prolifica. The sequence goes on from NW_026562439.1 coordinate 1,279,872, forward strand.
TTTGTCGTCTTATATATAGCAATGGCCATTTGACTCAGGTGTGTTGAAGTAGAGATACATCCAAAAGTTGCAGGAGACCCTCGAGGACCTGGAGTCCATACCCCTGTCCTAGACGATAAGGTGGGAAAACAAAATGAATGGATCATCAAGCAGAAATGAAGAACGTCTTTCTAAAAATAATGAGAAAAAATAACCAATGAACTAAGTCTTATTTTTATGACACTGAACTTGAAAGTAAAGATGAAAGTCTCTCCTGGAATACTTTACATGTTTGAACAGAAAAACTTAGTTTGTATTTTCAAACTTCTCGTCATCTTTCTGCCGAATTTGACCAGTTATTGCGTAACGTTTTCTCCGTGACATTCGCTCCCTGACAGTTTCAGATTGTGAAAACTGTGGGTGCGAGTCGCTGGAGGATGCTACGGCCGGGCTTTAACCTCATGCACACATTCGTATTGATCCATACAAGCCTCAGTGACTGTTGCTACAGAGCGGCCTGCCCTTATCATCCAGATCCCCCCCTCTGTCACCAGCCAGTGGTGGCTAACAAGGAGCAACACACACACACCCTAACACACACACCAGTCCTGCCTCCATCTTCACCCTCCCTCTTTTTCTTTTTCTTTTTTTTTTTTTGCTCTCCCTCTTTCTCTACCTCACTTTTCCTCTAATGAGTTGCAACACTGATAACGAGCCTGATGATCTTCCATTGATTCAGCTATCACTTGCTTGTCTGGTAATTGATCCGTAGCTGAGCCTCTAGTTAATTATATGGGCTTCGACATGGACCCCTGCCCCACGGGGAATTCTCAAGTCCTGCACAATAATAGTTTTAATAAAGGAGCCTGAGAATCTCTAGGATCCTCTATATTTCTGCAGCTAATACAGATTTTTCATCATTCTGTTTCCACTCCAATTTTTTTTCCCTCCTCCTCCCGCTAGTAGCTGCTATCAGAGAGAAAAAGGGGGAAAAAGTGTGAGAGAAATGAGGAGGAAGAGTGAGCTCTATTGGCAGAGTCCACTCCTCCCTCCCACAAATAACAGCCATTAAGCAGCCGGGTCAGAAGCTGAGCCACCAGCTTGACTTGAAACACTGAGTGCCACTTGAAAAACCCACAGACTAGCACATTTACAGCCGAGGGGAAGGGAGAGGGAGCGGGGGAAAAGTCTGGAGAGGGGGAAAAAAAGCAACCTTGGCGGCTAAATTGTCACTTAATAGAATTAGCCTGAGCCTCATGCATTATGTTTTCAATAAGTTGTTAAGAGTAAAGCTGCACGTCGAAGGGGTGATACATTAAGTATTTTATGATGGTGGCTGCTGACAGCTCATAAAATAAGACGGGGAGATAAAAGTAGAGATGCTTTTTTTCCTGGATAAAACAGAAATCTGTGTGTGCAAAGCTGCACGGCGACATCTTCCAGTAAAGATGGAGGCTGATGTTGGCGACAGATCTGATCCTGGGCACATAGAAAAACACCCGATTTTTATCCATTTGTAAAAATGCACTAAAGTATAAACTGTTAGATGAAATCTTATCGACTTAAACTTGAGAGGCCTTATCAAACAAACTTTTTGTCTAAGTGATCAATCAGTCAAATTTATTTGTACATCACATTTCAGCAACAAGGAATCTCAAAGTGTTTCAAATCATAAAAACATAGAAAATGATGCATACAGTCACCAACTGAAAAACCAGTAACAAACATTACATTTTGATATAGTCCATCATCAAAACGCATCAAATGTTTTTATGGTTCACAAGCAACTCTAAGAATTTAAATTATGTCGTCAAGTACAAATTAATGTTTATCCAACGTGTTAAAAATGTTTAGAAAAATTATGTTTTTCAGTCAGAGATCCACAAAATGAGCAAAAATCAGTTCATGTTAAATGTTTTGTATGTTATGCAACTGTGTGTTGATATATTGGTGGGACTGCAATTAATTATTTAAAAACATCACAAAATAAGCAACAATTTCAATTCTAAACCCTTTTTGCTGCTACATTGTTGAATAAACAAACATTTTGCATCAGATTGGTGAAACGTGTTTTTCATTCAGCTTTCAAATGTCTCATGTAGCTTCATGCTAAAAATGCATCTTTAGAAATGTTTGCACTCTTGTTAGCTTTGGGCACATCTGTGCTGCTTTAGCATCTTTAGCTCTAAGATGCTATTTTAGCTTTAAATAGCTGATATGCTAACTTCTCCTAGCACAACTTGAACACAACAAAAGTCCAATCAGATCATCTATTGCTGTCAGCCGATGTCAAGTGTGTGTCAAATTTACGGCTGTACCAGAAACAAGCAGCAAAAGAAGTTCCCTCTGAAACCTTTGTATGTAAAAATATAACAATTAAAGGGATTAATTGCATCAAACTTTAAGTAATTAATTAAATTGAATCCATAAATATTCACATAGTTCCATTGATTCCCAGGATGAAAGAAGTTGCGTTACATGAAAAGCCTGATTTGACGGTATCAAGAGAAAATTGTCCGATTCCGATCTGTGGTCGATTGGTTGATTGATGGATTGATCGATCATCTCCAGACAAGAGGAGAGCGACAGCGATGAAGGCAGGACAGGAGGAGAAAATGGACTTAAGGTGTAAATTAAACCTGCTTGACAAAAAGACAAGAAGACACATTCTGCACTTTTCTCTCGTGTTCGTGGCTGAAACGACGGGTGTGATAATCTCAGCAAAGGTTAACTCTGCTCTGCCATTAGTGGCTGCTGCTACAAAAGGCTTTTAACAGACAGCCAGGCAGCTGTCTGCAGCAATTTAGCACAAAATCTGAAGTGACTCTATAGATCAGAGGCCGTTTAATGCAGCTGGCAAGAGAAGTTCTCCGTCTGTCCCTCTGTGCTGCTGATCTGCCGTGGAAAGATCGCGGTGACACCTCCGTGGAACCCGAACCTGCCCCGTCATTTCTCTAATGACGGCCTGATTGTGAGGAAAGGAGGAGCAGGAGGCTGTAGATGAGGGAGGGTGTCTTCATTGTTTGAGATGCTGTGTCAAAGGAAATTTTCCCCCTTCTTCTTCTATCCTCCTGTGTCTCTTTTTCTCCGTGTCTGTCTCCTTCTTCTCCTCCATCCCTCATTTTATTCCCACACCTTTGCTGCTGTGGGGACCAATTTGGCTAAAATGGAACCTCTTCCTCATTTTTTTCTTAATTAAAATCTGAGCGCCTCCACGGAGCAGCAGGAGGAGGAAGAGGAGGAGGAGGAGGAGATGGTGGCAGATTGCTGCTGTTTCCATTAGTCCTTCATTAGAACTGCTGGAAATCAAACAAAGGCTGCGGAGTTTTTAATGACAACTGGAGAAACCTGTGTGTGTGTGTGTGTGTGTGTGTGTGTGTGTGTGTGTGTGTGTGTGTGTGTGTGTGTGTGTGTGTGTGTGTGTGTGTGTGCGTGTGTGTGTGTGTGTGTGTGTGTGTGTGTGTGTGTGTGTGCGTGTATGTGAGATGCCACATCGTTTGCATGAACAGCTTTTAAATACAGAAAATGCTGACTAGAAATAATTACTTTTTTGTGGCGCCCCCAATAGCGCAGCGCCCCAGTGCGTGCATGTCGAGAAACCCGTTTTTTTTCTTTTCCTTTTCGTGGCGGAGGACAACCAAGTTGCTGCCGGCCACTCGCGGCAGCCCACATGGTAATAAGGCAGGGGGACACACAGCTAACTCCCCTTCCTCCTCCTCCTCCTCTTCCTCACTGCCCCCACCTCCCGGCCCGAGCAGAGGAGGGCTGTCCGCGCCGGGGAAGTGAGCAGCGCAGTGTCACTGAGCATCTCAGCGGCACAGTTGAGAATCACCGGCCCCGACACACACTCAGATCTCTCTCTCTCCCACATTGCTCTCTCGCGCTCACACACACACAGGCGCGCGCCCACACACACACACACACACACACACACACACTCACACACTCCGAGGCGCTCGGCTCAGATCCTCCGTGGCTGCGGTGGAGTACAGAGGAGTAAGACAGACAGAGAGAGAGAAAGAGAGGGAGAGAGAGAGGGAAAGAGGGAGAGAGGGAGAGGACAGGCAGCGCGCGGACGTCAGGAGAGGGACGGAGTCACTCAGAGAGGAAGAGACGGAGGCAGGGAGAGGAGCGGGATAGCTGGTGGCTCACACTCACTCCTCATCCTCACTTTTTCCCGGGACGGCCGCTGGTTTCATGGTAAGACGCGCGACTCCGCTTCGGCTCAAACTCCCCAACTTCAGGCTCAGATTTTGTACTTTTAAGTAACTTTCCGGTTTGCATGTGTCGAGTTCTGATTTCCAACTTTTTTTGTTCCTTTTTGGTTGGAATATTTGGCAGGTAATCTGTGTTCTGTCCACACACACACACACACACACACACACACACACACACACACACACACACACACACACACACACTCTCTCTCTCTCTCTCTCACAAACACACACTCTCTCTCTCCACCTTTTATTTTTGTTTTCCTCATTCTTGCTCAGCTTTTCATCAGCCCCTCCATCCCTCTCTCCAACCTCCTCACCTCCACTCATCATCCTCCTTCTCCTCCCCCAAGATGAGGAGGCCCCTGAGGAGATTCACCCTCTTTTCTCAAACACACACTTCTCCTCAAAAAGAAGAAAAAACTCAAAGACAACACGACCCCAAAAGAACCCACCTTCGCTGACTTATTTTTCTTCTCTCCTCCTTCACACTCGTCCCTCCCTCCCTCCCTCCCTTCCTTCCTCCTGTCCTCCCTCTCTCCCTCTTTCTGTCCAAGTCCAAGGAGGCAGAGTTGGATGTGAGAAGCAGCGAGTGCGACCCAGTCCCAGCAGAGCCCAGCAAGATCCGGAGTCGCCCAGGCCGCCCCCTCCTCCTCCTCCTCCTCCGGGTCAGGTTAACCAACCCACCGGCGGTCAGAGCATCCCGTCCAGCAGCAGGACTCACCCCAGCCTCAGCAGCAGCAGCAGCAGCGGCGGTGGTGGTGGTGTTGGTGGTCAGGGTGGTGTTAGCATTGTTAGCAGTGCTGAGGGAGCAGGCAGCTCCATGCAGTTCAGCACCAGACCGCCTAGCGCCGAGCAGCCGGGCTTCATGGGGACATGGCAGCAGCAGAGCACTGACAGCAACCTCCTCTACAGAATGTCCCAGCAGGTACGTCCGCTGTGGTCCTGGAGGGAACGTTCATTTTTCCATCCCTCCGTGTGCGTGTGTGTGTGTGTGTGTGTGTGTGTGTGTGTGTGTGTGTGTGTGTGTGTGTGTGTGTGTGTGTGTGTGTGTGTGTGTGTGTGTGTGTGTGTTTACATGTTATCTTCCGCTTTTTGCTCCTGGAAAGTGTTGGATCTTAAATCAGTGCTGAAAGTATTTATTTTATTTCCTGCTGAATGCATGAACTTCTTTTATTTTATTTCATTCTCTAAATATATTTTAAGTAAACTAAACAATATGTAGGAAATAAATCCGATTCCCGTCGCTTCCAAAGTCTCCATCAGTTGCGGAGTTTCTGTCCGGGTCTCGGAGCTGCAGCAGCTCCAGCAGCAGCTCCAGCAGCTGCAGCAGCTCCGCCAGGTTCCCCCTCTGCCACCGGCTGCTCACCTTCCTGCGGCCGGCTCCAGGTGCTCCCGATCCGGACCGGCTCGTTTCTGCCTCTCGCTCCTCTGCTGCCTTAATTTTATATATTCCCCTCCAGGTGTAAACCTGCAGCCAGAGCTGGAGTTGTTTTTAACTCATTTTGGATTAAAAAAAAAAACATTTGAGGCAAGAAGGGAGGAGAGGAACGAGGGGAAAAGTGAGTGCGCGCGCGCGGGTGTGTGTTTGTGCGCCTCAGTTGTCGCGCACGCGCGTGAGGGGGAGCCGGTGAGGGTCGTGCGCGCCTGTTCGGGTTGCAGTTAATCACTGCGGGACCTGCAGGCTCCGCCGTACCAAGCGCGCGCTGTTACGCACCGCTGCGGTTCTTGCGCAACAGCTTCTGCGTTGGAAATAAATAAACTTTTTATTTAATCCTCTGGCTTTTTTTAAAGCCTCGCAACGATCAATCAGGAATAAAATAATTCCTCCACTGTTTTATCAGTCTGATCACTGGAATTAATGCTGGGATTTCACCAATATTCAGTTTTAAATTACTTCCCAACCTCCAGACGTATGAATTAAATTGTTTATCTATATATAAGGAAGTGTGAGTGGCACAGCCTGTTGTCCCGCATTCTGCCGGTGTGAGCAGGTGGATGGGCCCCTGCGCTCTGCATCTGCTGGGACCCCCCCTCTTCCTCTCCACAAACGCGCATCGTTGTTTCAATGTAATCAGCTGTGGGACTCGCTGTTATTTATCCTTCCGCGCATCACTTAGAAGATATCCTCTGACATAAATTCTCCGAAGGAAGCTCGTTCCTTGACAGACTCGCCTTATTGGAATCTAAGCGATAATGACTTTGTGTTTGCGGAGCCTGGCGCACCCCTGGGGTGTCCGGGCGGAGAGAGAGAGAGGAAGAGAGAGAGAGAGAGGGAGAGAGAGAGAGAACCTGTAAAGAAGAGCCGGGTGGCGCGGGGTTTTATAGTTCGTTAGGCCGGATTAGATGTGATCGATACGCAGGAAGAAGTCGGCGCAACGCGGTGAGTTCAGGAGAGACGCGGCTGCGCCAGAAATCCAAACATCTGGCAGGACTTCTCCAGATATGTGACAAGACAGGAGAAGGAGAAATGTTACTTCGATGTGAATTAGAAAAAATAAAAAATCATCGATCCTTCCTGTAGTTTGCAGCAGGTGCCAGATCATCCCATCTTTTAATCACTAATCGATAAGTCTCTTTTCACTTTACTTTTTTCATCTCGCGGCTTCACAGCGCAAACCTCCAACCGACAGGAGAAAATATGAGGTTTTATTTCATTTTTAAATTCTATGACAGTTAAGTGCAAATATTGTTTATGTTTTCTTTTTATATTATAGGTAATATTTATTTAAAGAACATTTGACACAAAATCGGTGTGTTGTAAAAACCAAGCAAAATAAAAAAAAAACAGGAAGAATATTTATTCTTGTGTTTTTTATCCCATCCACCTGCATTACTTTAAAAATAGTTTTTAATTTATTATTTTGTATATTTTGTGCGTGAAACCCGGATGAAGCTCCGCACTGAGGAATCTTCTGAAATGAGAATAATTAATATGTGCAGCTCAAGGCCTCGGTGAGGTTTTTAAATGGTTTTTTAAAGCAGGAAATAAACATCCCCCGCAATCTAAATACCAAAACGCAGAAACAACGAGCAGTTTGAAAAAAATCAATTAAACGGACTCGATAAATGCTGCCTGGTTTATGAGCTTTGTTCTGACATCTGTGCGCATTTTACGCAGCAAAATAAAACTTTCATATTTGTTTCACCTCACAGAAGAATTACAGAAATTTGCTGTGAGTTTAATTATTTCCCAGGCATTACGGAGAGATGATATTCGGAGCCCTAATTGACCCGCAACATGCGTGGTTCTGAATATCGAGCCCTGCACGTTAGAAACTCCGCAGTTAAGCGCCACCACGGGCCTAATTGGCTCATCAGGGATGTTTCCTCAGCAACGCAGCAGCCGGAGGCCGCGTCGCTTTTGCTTTTTTTTTTTTTTTTTTTTTTTTTGTTTAGGATCGGAGAAAACGTGGGAACCAGCACCAGGCTTCAAGGGGCTCGTAAAAAATGCGCCTTCACCTCCAACCTGCGGGTCTGGAGATGCCACACAGGCGCGCCGCGCGTTTCCGTCAGAACAACAAAAAACAAAATACAATAAAAATTCAGTGCTTGTTCTGAGTCTAAAACTAAATCTAAAATAGAGTTTCTTTTTTTATTTTCATTTTTTTGAAAGGGTGCAGTAACGCGGCTTCCTTTGAAGGGCGACAGGTCGACAATGGGCCGAGACCTGGAAGAGGTACAGTGGCACCAGAATTTACTCCTGTCTGCTTCCACCAGACTCACACTGAGAAACACAGCAGCTCCACTTAATGCAAGCAGAGAAAATACAAACGTTTTTAATGTAATTATTATAATTTACTGCAGACTTCTCTGTGTGCATTTCTCACTTCAGCTGTTAAATTTAAGGTAAAACAATTCACTTCCTTCTTGTCTGGAAACATTTTTATTTTGCTAATTTGAAAATAGTAAAAAAAAGTTGAAAATATTTGCCTGATTAAAATCTTATAATTTTAATCAATTTCTTGCTCATATCAATATTTTTTAACTGCTTAGATTTTTGCTTTCTTTTGTTTTAAATTACAGCCCTTGACTTTCAGAGCTCATTCGCTCCCACCTGTCTTTTCCTCCTTAAGTTGTCTTGTGTCACCATTTTTTCTGCTTCTCAGACGTGGGTTTTAGCCGCGTTTTGCTCCGCTTGCTGTGTGTTTTCTGAGTGAGAGCATTAATCGCTCTTTAGGGCGTGATGACAGACGTATTTGTGGAAAAGCTCTGCTTTGTTTTGTCTGAGGAAAGAAGCAAGGAGGATAATATCCTCTTCAGCACAGATCACAGTGCAAACTAATCTGCCTATTAACACCCTAATAGACTTATAGCTGCACGTCTGTGTGAAATTGTGTGTGTGTGTGTGTGTGTGTGTGTGTGTGTGTGTGTGTGTGTG